>NW_003852461.1:10742351-10769749 GCF_000181295.1 Otolemur garnettii | reverse complement strand
GATGCTTTATTTGGATTGAGTCTTACTGGGATTCTGAAACTGTCTACTATCTGAATTTCTGTATTTCTTGCAATGCTTGGGAAATTCTCCTCTATAATATCTTGGAGTACGTCATTCGTGCCTTTCTTCTTTTCCTTTAGGAATTTCTATAAGTTGGATGGTTGATCTTTTGGAATGATCCCATGACTCTCTCAGAGAATGCTCTGTTCTTGTTTTCCATTTTTCTGCCTCTTTGAATGCTTGGAATTGTTCACAAGCTTTGTCTTCAATTTCAGAGACCCTTTCTTCTGCCTCCTGAACTCTTTTACTGAGGGATTCTACTGTATTTTGAAGTTCCTCGAATAACTTTTTTATTTCCTTGAGCTCTGCTATGTCTTTTCTCGTTATACCCATATCCTTGATGATTATGCCTTTAATTCATTAAATTCTTGAGACAACTGTTGAGCAACCCTTTGGACTTCTATTTCCATCTGTTCCTCCACTCTATTCATTTTATTTGCCACCCATATTCTGAATTCTATTACTGACAATTCAGCCATTTGTCTATGAATGGCATCTTCTGTTGTATTTCCTTTGTCATTCCTTTGGGAAGTTGATCTACTCTGATTATTCATGTTGCCAGAGTTCTTCTGCTGGTTCTACCCCATGAGTATCTTCTGCATTTTGGGATGTAAAACTGGATTGGGGGGCCCAGGATGTGGTGATAACCAGCCCTTTACCAATGAGCTGGCAGGTGACTATGGCTTTTCCCCTACGGGTTTACAAAGGTCCCTTTCAGAGCTGCAGCCAGAGACTCTGAGGACCTGCTTGGTGTGATAGCTCCAATCCTAATGAATCATGGTATTAGGCTGAAATCATAGCTGGGGAGAGACATAGGCAACTGCAGCATACCAACTCCCACCAGCAATAGCTGGAGGAGGAAAACAGTCCCTCCTGCTACAAAACAACCACTGTTCAACCTCAGAGGGTCCCTGGCACAAGTCAAGAGTTCTAATCCAATTGTCCCAGGCAGTATAATCACTGCTCAATAGGAGAATTCAAAGGGTCTCCAGCAGCCCAACAGTAGGAATCCACAGGCCAATCCTTCCCAAGAACCCAAAGGGCTGGAGCTTGGTTCCCTCCATTGAGCAACAGAGTCAGAGAAACCTGCCAAATTCAGACCAGGAGAGTCAGCACCTCCACCCCCACCACACAATGCCACTGGCAACCCACAGGGGCTGGAGCCTGGTTCCCTCTGGTGAGCAATGGAGTCAGGAAAGTGGGCCGCCAAAATCAGACCAGGGGAATCACTGCTGGTGGTTCCACCCAGAGCACGCACATCATGGGGCATTTCTCTCTCTGACATGTCCCTCTCTCCCTGCACTCCCCAGCTTCCACTAGAGTCAGTTTTGGTGCTGCTGTTGAGCAGCCCATACAATGCCGCTCAGCAGGGGACAGACTTTCCAACCACCAGGAGAGGGGGGAATGGTGGACTGGGAGCTCAGAATTGCAAGGAAAATATTTGTTAAGGCTCGGTGCCTATAGCTCAAGTGGCTAGGGCACCAGCCACATACACCAGAGATGGTGGGTTCAAATCCAGCTCAGGCCCACCAAGCAACAATGACAACTACAACCAAAAAATAGACGGGTATTGTGGTGGACAACTGTAGTCCCAGATACTTGGGAAGCTGAGGCAAGAGAATCATTTAAGGCCAAGAGTTTGAGGTTGCTGTGAGTTATGATGTCATGGTACTCTACCCAGGGTGACAGCTTGAGAGACTGTCTCAAAAAAAAGTTGAACTCTTCAGCTCAAGCAATCCACCTGCCTTGGCCTCCCAGAATGCTAGGATAATAGGCATGAGACACCATACCTGGCTTAAGGTTACTTTTCTTAACAACAACAGCAAAAATAACAACAACAAAGTCCAATTATTTTATTTTATTTTCTTACTTAATCAAAATTGAGCTTTAGCAATGTAAGGGGCAAAGCAAACATTTCTGGTTAACTGAATCTAGTTAATGGAGAATTTCTTACACATCCTATGATATCCTGAGCTTTGGCTTTCTTACTGGTGAAAAGGGGATCCCTGTTTTGTTTCCCCTGCTCAGAGGTGCAGAAAGGCAGCTGACACCCGTTTGAATTCTGTCAATCAGGAAAGGCAGTGTGCCAGGTCTGTCAACACCACCCATAACAACTTTTCGGTAGATCTGTCAACACCGTCAGCGCCCTGGGCCCTACATGTAGCAGGAAGACTACATAAGTGAGTTTCCCCACCTTTCCCCTAAAGGCACTATGTACTGTGTCACCTGCATTCCTTCAGCACTGCCTATTCAAGGATTTGTTGTTCACACCTGCCCTAGGCACCTTTGTGTACTCAGTCTCTGAGTCTCTCTGCCACCTTCACTCCTTTGGAAACTGCACTCCTCCCTACATTAAGCCTTTTAAGCTTTTACTTCTCAACATTTTGTACAGATGGTATCAAATGGGTGTGAACTGTCTAACAAGTAGCACGTTAAGCTGAAGAATTCTGATGGCCCAATTTGAATGACCTGACTCTGTGTCAGTCATGTTGCAAAGTGGGGACCACCTCGAGCTGCTGCAACAAGGCGGCAATTGTGCAAGAAGCTGACAGTTTCCAGTGTCAGTCATCAGCTGAGGCTTTTCTCTCTTCTCCCAGTAGATGAGTCTCATCTTGGCCCCGAGTTCACTGGTCAAAGGGTTAAAGGCGGAGCCACAATCCAGGGGCAGAAAAAGAAAGTAGACTGAGTTTCTGTGCCTGGAGCCAGATCAAGCACTTTGAAATCTCTCCTTTACTCCTCATATGTCCTCATATGTTATATGAGTAAGAGTGTCATTATCTTCATTTTATATGTAGTCCACAGGAGGGGACTGTCAAATGTTGAAGCTGGGCTTCTAACCCAGATTTGTCAGATTCCAAAAGAAAAAAAGTCTTTAGATGTTTTTAAACTTCATGATTTTCCTTTGGAAACAAGAATCTGGAACTGCCCAGAATAACCTGATATTGGGGTCTCTACTGAAACTCACTTCTGGGGGTCCTTGAAGCTACATAGAACCTGGTAAATGGTTCTGACATACAAGGCACCACGTCAGACATGCTTATAATTGTTCCCATTGCAAGTTTTCTCCCTAAAGTTTTGTTTCTCACCCTCATTTTCCCTGCTGACACAGATGAGAAAGTTATCATGAGGGGTTGATCTGCCTTCAGGTTCAGATCATAAGAGAGGCTAGGTGACCTAAGAGCAGTGAGGTCCTGGACCATCATACCACATTAACTTTCAGCTTCCTGATCTGTAGAATGGGACTGCTGACTCCACTGTTCCCTGTCAGCACACTGTGGAGTAACAGAGACTGTACATGTGGAAGCCCTTTGAACACTGCCACACTCTAAGTCTATTTTCACAGATTCATTCTTCCAAAGATGTGAACTGCCTCTTTGTGGGAAGCACAGCATCAAGGCTACCTGGTGGATACAAATGAAAACAATACCAATTCTTCCCTTAAAGTATGTATATTCCTGAAGAAAAAAGACATCTACATGAATTAAAATGACAAAATACAGAAGAAAAAAAAAAAACAGGCAACAGAACAAAGAGAAGTGCAAGTTACCAGAGGCCCTGTGAGCAGCCTTCAGTGAGGGGATTCAGAAAAATGAAAAAAGGTAGCTAAGTTAAGAGTAATCTGGAAGATAAAATCTATACAAGGTGGCAATTATTTCATTAATTCATGCTTCTATCCATTAACCATTTACCACATGCCTCTTATGTGCTGGCTACTGTGCAAGTTATTGGGCCAATGTGGACAGGTGAGGTGTCCGGGAATGCTGGCAGCTGTCTGGGGGAAGCTGGAATGTAGGTCTTAAGTTCAGGAAGAGGTCAAGGTTAGTTGATATATTTTAGTCATACTTTACAGAGCTGGCAGTTGAAGCTATAGGAACTGGTGTGTGTACTCAGATACGCAGATGTGACAAGAAGGTCACAGGGCATGGACTCATGTTGAAAAGGGAAGAGGAGTCACCAAAGCACACTAAAAAGATAATCTCAGCGAGGTATAAAATGCTATTCTAGAAGCCCATCAGTGATTAAGAAGCCACAATTGGCCTTACCAATAGAGAAGTCTTTGGTGCTCCTTGAGTCGGCACTCAGCTTTCCCGAGCTTTCCCAGAACAAGTTACTGGAATCACCTGGCTCCTGGCCACCAGCAGCCCAGACAGAATGCCTGGGTTGGAATCCCAGCCTTGCCACTCCTGAGAGAGGAGACTTGCACAACAGAGCCTTGCTCTCTGTGCCTTGGTTGGAGATAACACATTTGCTGCTTCATACAGTAAGGTTCCAACTAGCTTAGGCCAGGAGTGTTTGCACACAATGGCCTTCAGAACAATCCTCGACACACGGTGAGCACTCAGTACGTGTCAGGTATTACATACAGGCCAATCCACCCACAAAGGCCAATTCATGGCCTTCGAATTAAGGGGCCACAGCTTGGATCAGCCTCTCCATCCCCTACCAAGCTCCTATTCACACAGGGAACCCAATGATTTGTGCAGAAACCCAGGGCTCTGGACAGGCACTCTTGGGAAAGCACATCACGTGAGTCACACAATTTTCTGAGGATGTTGCTACAAAGCTGACCTGCTTTTGGAAACCTAAGGACTTTTCATTTATGAGCTGTGGGTAAATCACTGTAAAAAAGTCTTAACTATCACATTTAACCAGTTTGTAAGTTTTGGAAAGTGAACCCAAATCTAACATAGGGTAACAAGGTGAAAAAAACTGGGATGATTTTGTTATTTCTTTTTTTTAAGAGACAGCGTATTACTCTATCGCCCTTAGTAGAGTGCCGTGACATCACAGCTCACAGCAACCTCAAACTCCTGGGCTTAGGCGATTCTCTTGCCTCAGCCGCACTAGTAGCTGGGACTATAGGTGCTGGCCACAACGCCCAGCTATTTTTTTGTTGCAGTTTGGCCAGGGCTGGGTTTGGACCCACCACCCTTGGTATATGGGGCTAGTGCCCTACCCACTGAACCACAGGCACTGTCCGATTTTGTTACTTTTAATCATAGCTTTTGCTCCACAAGTTTTTGGTTATTTGGGTCCAAAGAATTTAATTTCACTTTCCCCCTCTGTGTGGCATCTTATTTATACCAGGGCTTTATAGATGAAGACAGAAAAAAGTGAAATGACTGGCCCAAGGATACCTTCTCAGCAGGCACCCCTAGACCTTCCTGAAGCCACCGTGGGGCTACAGACAGTGGAACAAGGCAGAAAGGTGACCAGTACCTGTGGTCTGCTCACTGGGGTTTGTGCCCCTGAGTGGACATGGAGAAGTGTGGGAAGACTACTGAAGCTGCCTCTGAAACCAGTTTAGATTGTGGCATTAGGAATCTGGGGAAGCTAAATTTACTTACAAGTTAACTGGATGAGCATGAAAGTAATTTTACTTGTGTAAACCCAATTTTAGGTAATGCATGAGCTAAATTTGGAGCAGGAGGCTGAGACACAGATTTCCTGTGTTGTTGAGCTCTTGCAGATCTCAGCAGATAACAAAGCTATTATCCCAGCACAAATGGAAGCATCCTCAAATCCCGTCAGAAGGCAGCACTGACGAAAATTACAACCAAATGTATTTTTACACTGATTAACTGTCTTAAGTCTGGCTCCCAAAAGCAAAACATTCTCTTCTGGGAGAAGTTTTAGTGGAAATGCAAGAACACGGCTGGTAAGGAAATCTCTAGGGAATGCCAGGGGCTGACAATTAAGGATTTCTGATAGAAGAAGGACACAGGATTTGGAACAAGTTTCTGAATAGAATCATTGTCCTTTCTTCTCTTTCCTCTCTTCCTCCCCTCCTCCACTGCTGGAGTTTCTTTCTTCCTTTTTTTTTTTAAGGCAGAGTCTCACTATGTTGCCCTCAGTAGAGTGCCGTGGTGTCACAGATCACAGCAATCTCCAACTCCTGGGCTTAAGCGATTCTCTTGCCTCAGCCTCCCAAGTAGCTGGGACCACAGGCACTTACCACAATGCCCAGACACTATTGCTTTTCTTTCTTTTTTTTTTTTTTGTTGCAGTTGTCGTTGTTTAGCTGGCACAGGCTGGGTTCGAACCCACCAGCCTCGGTGCCTGTGGCTGGCATGTACCACTGTTCTACCAGTGCCGAGCCACTGCTGGAGTTTCTTACCAGGCATTTTGGAGGAAAATATTTGAATCAGAAATTATTTGGGCTCACAAAAAATGTGGTATGAAAGTATTTTTTAATGGTTTAGAATTAAAGGTCCTTACCATACTCCCCCTAACATACTCCCATCCCTACCCACTCTTGATCTGTCCAGCATTACCCTGTATTCTGCTGCCAAAACACATGGGTCTTGTGAAGAGCTAGTGAGAATGTGAAAACTTTCTCACCTTTGGTTTCCCATCTGATACAATTAAGGGAACCAAAGTTTAACCCTCACAGGGGAGGGGTGAGGTATGTAGCCAGTGAACACTGTATGATTTCCTACTAGACACCTTTGAAATACATTGAGTACTAATCTTCAATTTGTTTATTTATTTATTTATGTTGAGACAGAGTCTCACTGGGTCTCCCTCGGTAGAGTGCAGTGATGTCATAGCTCACAGCAACCTCACACTCTGGGGTTCAAGCGATCCTCTTGCCTCAGCCTCCTGAGTAGCTGGGACTACAGGCGCCTGCCACAATGCCCAGCTAGTTTTTCTATTTTTAGAAGAGATAGGGTCTAACTCTTGCTCAGGCTGGTCTCCAACTCCTGAGCTCAAGCCTCCCAGAGTGCTGCAATTATAGACACGAGCCTGTAATTTTGAATTTAAAAAACAAAAACAACCCTCCTTAGTTATCCTCTTCTTTAGGCAGGACAAAAGTAGACGAAAGCTGTGAATGGGAATTATAAAACCTGAGTTCTAATCCTAGCTGTGATATTTAGTAGCTGCTCATCCTCATGGTTCAAAGGCAGACCTGAATTTAAGCCCCAGCCCTACACCTGGTAGATTATGTGACTTTAGGAAAGTTACTTGCTATCTCTGACCTTCATGTTCAGCACTGCCAACTTGCCTCTAGTGGTCTCTCCTCCCACATTACCATATGTTTATTCCCATAAAATCTAGTTAAAATGAACAATGTGGATAAGAAAAGAAAGGTTCTCTTTTACAACAGGCACAGGAGGAACATGAGCTGCCTTCATTGCTTCAGATAGTAGAAGGATTTACCCATTGATTGTAACTGCACTTGCTCATTCATTCTATGACTATTATGAGTTTTATGTTCCTATTGTCCATATGCGAATACATGGCCTCATAGGACAGGCTGTCTTAGTGGTGTGGACAAGATAGGGGGCCTGTGGAGCATGGACAAGCACATATGACCTAGTGCTGGGGGGACACAGCTTTTCAGGGGAAGTGATGTTTAAACTGACAGGGTTACTTCTGGTTTGAGTTGTATCTGGTGGTGGGTCTACAGTAGTAGGACCTTTAGAGATCAAAAGCCAAAAAAAGACAACATTTTCTTTGCCCGTTTCACCCTATTATATAATGAAAGGAAGGAAGGGAGGGAGGAAAGGAAGGAAGAGAGAGAGGGAACGGAGAGTAGGGGAGGGAGGGAGGAAGGGAGGGAGGAAGGGAGGGAGGGAGGCAGAAGAAGGCAGGAAGGCAGTTCAGCAAAGGTCTGCTTTCCCCCATGAATGACTATTGCAATGTTTTTAAAACACCACATTCTTTCCAAGGAGCATACTCAGTACCCTGCACTGTTATTTCTCTATGGGAGTGCTCACTTTGCTATCAGAAAATCTGGAACTGGTGGCAGAGATTTTGGAAGTGAAATCTGCCTCTTTAGAAATTACATTTGTTTGACATCATACAACTTAAAAGTTCTTAAACAGTTTGTTTCTTGAGGGTAGTGACTCAGTCCCAGCCATCTTTGCATGTCTGGTGCCTACTGTAGTATTTAACATACTAGGGTATTGCAAGGCAACTTGTCAACTGAAAAGAGAGTCTAGTTTAAAACACTTTATAGCCAGAAGTAAAGGCTATGTAGAAAATTGTTTCGGGTGAAATTTTTGTTTTTTAGTGTTTTAGTCAATTTTCTATTTGATTAACCTCCTGAGGGGAGCAAATAATGTCTCTTCATCAATACTGGGACCCTTCCAGAATCTCTTCCTCCATCATGCTCAGCATAATGTGTGGCATAAAGAATAAAATTTACTAACTGATTTTTCTTTTTGCCTTGGTAGTAAGGTCAAGAAACAGTAGATTATCCTTTGCTAGCTGTGGATCTTGTAGAACCTATGGCTGTGTTTCTGCAATGGCAATAAGAAGCACAATTGGTGAGTGTCAACACTGAATTCATCAAAGGGGCCCTGTAGCAGCTCACAGGGCTCTTCCACAGCTGCAAGGAGGTTTGGTCTGAGACGGTGCTGAGTAGCCACTGTACGCAAAATCACTAGCACAGGACGAGTCAAGAAGATGAGATGGGCCTAAACTCTGCCCCCTGTGCGTAATGACCCTGCCGAGGTCACTTAACCTTTCTGAAACACATTTTCTTCATTTGTAATTCCAACTATGGCAGCCTCAGGACTGTGAAGAGCAAAAGGAAGGGGTAATGTGTAATCGCTAAGTAAACTGAAGCATCAGCTGTTTTCTCCATGTCAGTGCTGTACATTGAAGCTGACTGGACTGCTTCTGTTCTGAGAGAATTTGGGGTAATCCTCAGCACACTGTTTCTCACACTGGTGTATCAGTAAGACCCACCTACAGGGTGGGCTAAGGATGAGGTTGCCAGGAACTACCCCCTGGAAATCCGATCAATGGATCATTCACAGAGTCCATGATGGTATTCTCTAAACAATCCACCTGTGTGATTCATGCGGCTTCCTGCAAGCCTCTGAGAAACCCCAAGCTAAGGCTAGAGGAGCCTGTGTCCTCCAGAGCACAGTAAGGGAAGACCCTGACCCTGAGGTGCCCCTAAACCAGGGGCTTCTGCTGGAATGTCTGCGGAACTTCCTCCACTTCCTGTTCTCTGGCCTCAACTCTAGAGATTATGATAGCAGGTCTGGGGTGGAGTCTCAAATTTTTGTGGCCCTTATTCTGGAAATGTGGATTCTGTGAGACTTGGATGGGATCCTAAACATTATTCTTAACTACTTACCCAAGAGATGCTATGATCCTGTAAGAGTGACCCACACAACAAAGCTTGCTGAAACTAGTTGCTCAGCAACCTCATCCGTCCCTTTCTACCCACAAACTCCAGGATACAGAATTCCCCTTTGAGACCTCATCTCCCTGACTTTTTCCCTTTAAGATTTTCATTGGTGACCAATATCCCATTAGCGTTTTTGTTCTAGAATGTTGTGTTCAGGTGCTTGTGTATGTGATGGATGGACAATGTGATCTGCCCAGACTGGGGGCTACAGCAGTTCCCATTCCCAGTTCTGCCCATATCATTTAATTCTTTGTCCCAAAAGTACAGTGCCAAGAACACCCAGCTATTTGGATGTTCTGGTTATTTAAGATTTTCCTAGACCACTGACCTCATGTTTAGGGACCTAGCACTTACAGCTAAAAAGTGATTTTAAAAAAACTGAAAGTAAAAACTCAATTGGCAAAATATGACACCCAAATCAAAAACCAAAATTTATATAACTGTATAATATGATTAAACATGTCATTTCTTTGCCATTATGATTTAATGTAGGGTCAAGTATTTATGGCCGGCTCCCTCAGAACATAGAGCCGGCTGCAGAACTCTGTTCTGCCTCTCCCCAGCTCTGCATGATGAATGGTTATTTTACTTAGTATTACAGTGAGTGGGACCAAATTTGAAAATATCTCAGAGGTGAGGCCCAGAGAAACTGTATTTATAAATAGGGGCTATTATAATCAGCTCTATGTGGAGGGATTAAAATAAAAGTTTAGCAAAACATAACTATCATCCAAAAAGTAGAGGGGAAGAGGAGAGAGGGGAGAGGAGGGGGTATATGGGAGGAGGGAGGGCATTTGGCGGGACCTCACCTAATGTGCATGATGCAATGGTACATTTCAAAACTATTAAGAAACGAGTATAATTGTGATGGATGTGCTACTTAGTTCAACCTAAGCATTTCACATTGTATATTAAAGCAGTACACTGAACTCCATAAATGCATCAATGTACAAAGTTATGATTTAATAAAATAAAAATCAATAAAGGAGAAAAAAATAAAAGTTTAAAAACTGAATTGTTAGGGAAAAAATCCCAATATAATCTGTACTAATCAAGAAAAGCACTCACTTTGCTGGCACTTTAAAATGTATTCCAAAAGTCAATTAACAAAGCCAGACTCAAAAAAAGAAAAAAAAACAATCCCCTATTTAAAGTTGAGAAAGGAAGAAAAAGAACATAAGGATTGTAATGTAATGGGCCACACAGCAGTGCTCGGAGCACACAGAGCTTCTGGATCCCCAGAACGAGGCGCTGCACTCACGGCAGATGTCCCAAATTCAAATGCTGGTTCTGCTACTTACTTACTTCATTTGCACGTGAACAATTTATACAGCTTCTTAGAGCCTCACTTTCTTCATCTGTGAAATGGCAACACCTTTATCTTCTTATAAAGGGTATTCTAAAAATTAAATGTGCTAATACATGTAGAGTACTACGATGCCCAGGACATAACACATGTGTGACAAATGACCTCTGACTATTATTACTTTTCTATGGTCATTTCAGCAACCATGTGAGAAGAGTGTGACTGTCCCTGTGACAGAAGTTTGCTAGGGGACAGGACTTGTCAAACTGCATGCCACTCCTCAGAGGCAGGGCGGGACTCTGGGCTGATGATCTGGCATAGCCTTCCAGACTCTTGGCATTAAATGGCACATTTAGAAAACGATGAAGACAACCAAGTGGACCCAAAGACCACACCTCTGTGCTCAGACTTCATCCTCCATGAAGGAGTAGGATGTGGACAGCTTCAAGGTATATGCTCTGTAGAGGACGGGGCACAAAACTTGTGATTTTCCTGTTTGACTCATCAGCATCCTCCTTGCAAAGTCTGATCACAAATGGCTTTAAAAATAAAAACAATAAAAACCCTACAAGAGGACGGGAAGGTGTGGTAGAAATGATTGAGCACAAGGTCTAGGGTATGGATAGGAACTCTGACTTCTACTTCCTAGGGTTAGGATTTTGAGCAAGGTATTACACCCTCTGAGCCTCACTTTCCTCATCTACAATTGGGGACCAATAACAGTAAGGGTTTTGTAAGGCTTGTCGTATGGATTATGTGAGATTCTTGCAACCTCAGTGCTACTAACATCTGTTGTAGGGGCTGTCCTGTGTACTATGGGGTGTCCAGCAGCATTTCTGGCCCAAACCCACTGGGTGCCCATATGGTTAGTACCTTTCTGGCTGTAATAAGCAAAGATGTCTCAAGATATTGCAAAGTGTCCCCTGGGGGGCAAAATCCAAACCCCCTGGTGGGAAGGTACTGACCTCATCCAAAACCTGGCAGACCAGAGGTGGCCAATAAATGTTAATTCTTTCCTTCCTTTTAAATAAAAACCTCATTTGTTTTTTGTAAGGTAAGACCAAACTAATTGGAATCATATTAATTCTGGTAATGGCAGAACTGACATTCACATTTTTAGTAATATGAGAAAACTAACAGCATCCATAAAAATCCAAAGGACGTTGTGTATTCACTTATGAGAAGCTTTAAGGACTCATGTGAAAGTCATTTGCAGTCAGTTAATACACTAAATACAAATAATTACTATGTATTTACCAAAGCCTCAGAAACTGCCAGCCATTTCAAGCAAATTTGAACTGATACTTGCACTTACTGTTGTTACACGGTAACTATAGTTATAAAAAATACCCAGCAACTATTTCTGACTCTGTCCTCTAATGTAGATTAACTTTCTTTGTTAATCAGCATATTAGAGCATTTTGTTTCACTCCTATATCTAAAGTGAAGCATGTTTTACAACTGTTGCATTGAGGGTTTTAGGCTCTTAGTAACATTTTAAGCAGGAAATTCTTTTTCATAGTGAACCTAACATCTGCTGCTTTTCCAGCCTGTTTTCCATTGTTCAAGCTTCAGTGGAAAATGAGACCAGCTGTTCTTAGGAGGAGCCTCATTCTTATATACCTGAAGATTGTAAAACTGGGACTCTTCTGGATCAGTGATTCTCAATAGGGTGTAAGTTTGTACCGCTGGGCAACAATGGCAATGTCTGAAGACATCATCAGTTGTCAACATTGGCCACCAAGGGGTTATTGACATCTAGTGGATAGAGACCTGGAAATGCTGCTATAAGCATCCAACAACAAACAGGGCAGCCCCTGAAACCGAAGGCTATCCACGCCCCACAGTCAGCAGTGTTGAGGTTTAGAAATCCTATTCTAGACCCAGGGCTCTAAGAAGCACTGAAAAGACGAATGAACAGTTTCAAAAAACCAGTCAGTCAAATCCTATTTTCTGGCTTTGAGATACCTGTCTCTTTTCCTTACAAAGCCTTTTTGAATCTGACCTTTGTGCATCCCCATCATAGCACTTGTATGGCCAGCATGGTGCTGGCACACACCAGACAGATAATAAAAGGCAGGTGAATGAAAGCACAGCAGTGAGGCCCAGCAGGGGACCACTGGGGTGCCCTAGGCCTCCCTCTCTGGACATGTGAATATAAATAAGCTCTGTGGGACCCAGAGAGGCTCCTTTCTGTGCAAAGAAAGGGAGGGGCAAAGCGGAGCTGGGTTTTCTGTCTCACTCTTCCAACATCTGTACCAGGAGTTGGAGTTTATTTTCCTTTGTTGCCTCCTGCTGACAGGAATAGAGGCAATAGGTTTGGCTTTATTTACCATTTCACTTAATTGCCTGAAATGTAAAAACTGAACAAACAGAACTGACTACCCACTTTCCACATGCCTTCTTGTGGTGCCTGCTAAGTAGAGCTGCAGAGCCACAGTTGAGAAAGGTGGAGGCCAGGGTTCCTGCTGCCTGCATCTCTCCCAGTCCTGCTCTGCACAACCTGGAGCAGGGCCAGCCTTTCCTGAGTACAGGAAGGGTTATGGCTATAAACAGGCACTGGCTCCTGATGACTGAACTGTGACTGCATAGCACACACCTATGAACAAGGTTTTCCAACAAGTTAAAAGGAGAAGACAGGTGATCCTAAAACTTTACTGTATTGATTCCTTGTTATTCCTTGATTCTGCTAAGCTTGCTTCTGTCAGGAAGGCTTCATGCCAGCTGTCCCCTTTGCAATGTACATTTCTCTTGTGGACAGACTCGTGCAGTAACTCACTTCATTCAGGCCTTCACCCAAATGCCGCCACATCAGAGAAGCCTTCCCTAACCAGCCTAGGACCATGTCACTTTATTCCCTCTTGTCCCTTTCTGGAATCACTGGGTTCACTCACAAAAAGTTCCATAAGCAATAGAAGCAGTCTTTAATTATTTCTTTCACTGTTCTGCAGTTAGTTCCCAGAAGAGTAGCTAGCTCACAGTAGGTGTTTAGTAATTGTAGACTGAATGAAAGTTTGGTGGCTCTTGTTGATCAGAAGACCAAGTATCTGTCTCCACCTCTTCCCCAACCTACCAGCGTGTGATAAATTATTTAGTGTGTTATTTAATCCCTCCTCTCTTAATTCCACATGTCCACAGCTGGCTATTATTTGGTGTTTACCAAAATAGCCTAACTATGGGCTCCCAAAGACTCCTTAGGACCAAGACAGGACCACAGTAAACAGAGATTCTGCTGGGCCCTACCCATGGCACTGTCACCCTCTCCACACCCTCGGGTTTGGAGTTTTTAAGTCCAGGTTGAAAGTTTTTACTGTACTGTGGGCATCAAACTCTTCCCCAGTTTATTTCTTGCACACAGTACAGCTAAACTGTTTTTTCAGAACCATCATAGAAGGTAAAAATAAAGAAGACTTTTTACTCATAAAACCATGTAAAATACCCTCATGATTTCATCTGCAACCCTGAACCTTCCTTTTTTCCCAAACCCATTTTATTTTTGTAAAATAATGCACTATGCACCGACATCTGGCTTATAAAAATAAATATAGAGACAAGCTTTCCCAAATCACTTGGCCTGATCAATGAGTGCTCCTGAAAAGACCCTTCTCCTGAGGTGGGGCAATCTCATGAAGCCATCTCTCTCACGGTGCAGGCACAGAGGCACCTCTGCAGGTTGGATTACAGACCCCAGAGAAGATTTTCCTGTGGAGGGTAGAACACAATGCTTGTTATTCCCTTAGCACAGATTTGTTACGACTCAGATGCGCACAGCCTTGATCGCTTGAAGGTCTGCACTAACAGGGTGGGGGTCTGACATTTTCTAGTTTAATTTTATAACTTTACGTAAAAACAGAAGATTTGGAGTGTAAGTTTATCAAAATTAAATGATGTTGATGTGAAATCACTGGATATCGACTATCTCTAAACCAAGGTATCAATATTTGGGGATATTACTGATAGACTTTAATATCTATTGTGCATCTTTTGTGGTAACATTTTTTAATTCAAAAAAATGTTAGTAGTTAGCTAAACAATAAACTAAACCTAATTTATTCTGTCTTTATTTTCCATAATTAATCTGCAAACATATTTAAGCATATAAGCATGTGTTGCTTAAATTTTTAATTATTTTACCAATAACCATAAACTAAATTTATTATAGGAAAAAACATTACTCAGTATGAAAACTTTAAAACACTGGGCCAAACAACTGACCTTTTAAAATCATTATATCACTGTTTATACTTTCTAGTCAACTGTAAATAAAGATAAACAGTTTCTTTTTGTTTTTAAAATTTTCAGTTAGAATACAAATGTTTCAGACAGAATGTTCCTTCCCTGGCCTCTGATGAGGTGAGATGCTCAAATAAATTCTGCCATCCTTCTCATACCACCACAATAATTGCAGCTGCCATTGAGTGAGCACTCAGGAGTTGTTAATATTTACCAAGGGCTCCCCATGGTCCAGGCACTGTGCTTTACAACAAACCAACATCCTGGAAGGATGGCTGGAATTGAGCACTGATCAGACATATCAATCTGTGCTCACAAGATTCCACACTCTGAGCCTTAGTCACCTGGTCCTTGACATGGAGGTAGTATTAATCTTGCCTACCTCAGGAGCTATTTGTGATTACCTGCACTGAGAAACGGAAATAGCTCAGAAGTGAAAGTACTCTGGTGTGCAGGATCACAGCCTCACTCCTTAGCACCCTTACTTTATAATCCCAGAGGTGAGTAAGTAAGCCCCATGAGAGCAGGGGCTCTGTGGCACACCTCGCCTGTCCACAGCACCAGGGATGATATATGTGAAAGTGCTTTATGAACCATGAAACAGGGCAACATTTCATCATTACTAATATCACTGTCAATATTAAATTCCCTTCAGCGATTTTTTTACCCATAGCCCTAGTATTTCTTCCTCATCATGGCTGGGGAAAGTATTTAGTACTGAGAGGAAATTACTTCTGGCAGATGCAGCCCTGAAGGGCTCTGGGTCCAGCTCTCTCCTTGACTCTGCCCCACAATCACTGGGTGAAGGGCTAGGCCTGCAGCACCTTGGGGAACAGTGACCCCTTTTGGCTAGATATGAGGGTCTGATCCTGAAGAAAACCAAAGCCTTGGGTCCATCATCCTCCAAACTCAGAGGCAAGGCCAGGCCCTTCTGAGCTGCTTTTACATTGCCTAGAATCCCTAGTCCTGGCTGTGCCTTAAGCAGACACAGAAATGTAGGAAATTTGCTTCACTTTATATTTTCCTTTTTTCCCCCTTGGTAAAATCAGAATAATCATATCTAGAACAAAATTACTTTGTTCTAAGTACAGCATGATCTTTGGGCTTAAATAAGAAAATACATGTCAGCTGGGTGCTGTGGCTCATGCCTGCAATCCCAGCACGGAGGCTCAGGAATTTGAGACCAGCCTCACCAAGAATAAGACCCCATCTCTACTAAAAATAGAGAAATTAGCCAGGTGTCATGGCAGGCACCTATGGTCCCAGCTACATGGGAGACTGAGGCAGGAGGATTGCCTTGAGCCTAGGAGTTTGTCATTGCTGTGAGCTAAGCTGTCACCATGGCACTCTAGCCTGGGCAACAGAGTTAGACTCTGTCTCAAAAAGAAGTAAAAATGTATAAAGGCAGTCCTGTCTCTTATAAACAGAACAATGCCCCTAAAGATACCCATGCCACAGAATCTTTGAATATGTTACAGTCATGCTCTTTTCTGGCTGGAACCATGAAGGGTGTTCAAGAAAAAGAAGGTTCTTTGTGTGTCAGAAATCCTTAAGCAAAAGCAAAGGAATTTCTCAGAGCTGACAATCAAGTGCCTGACAAAGAAGTCTGGTCAAAAGAAGCTGTGAAAGGGCGGCACCTGTGGCTCAAAGGAGTTAGGCACTGGCCCCATATGCCAGAGGCAGTGGATTCAAACCTAGCCCTGGCCAAAAACTGCAAAAGGAAAAAAAAAAAAAAAAAAAAAAGAAAAGATGCTGTGAAAGGCAAGAAAGGTCATTTATGAAAAAGCAAAGCATTAACACCAGAAGTACAGGCAGATGTACAGAACTGAGATTGGAACAGCTACAATGGCGAGAAAGGTGTTGACCCCTCTGATCCTGATAACCCCTCAGGCACCTGTCATCAGGATTAGAGGGGTCAACAGTGTGGGCCCAAAGGTCCAAAAGGTGTTGCAGCTTCTTTGCCTTTGCCAGATCTTGAATGGAACCTTTGCTAAACTCAACAAGGCTTGAATTAACATGCTGAGAATAGTAGAAGCATATATTGCAGGCGGTACCTAAACCTGAAGTCAGTAAATAAGCTTACCTAGAAGTGTGGTTACAGCAAAATCAGTAGGAAGTGAATTGCATTGACAGGTAACAGTTCCATCATAGATCTCTTGGTAAATATGGCCTCCTCTGCATGGAGAGTCTGACTCATGAGATCTAATGGAAAATGATTCAAAGAAGCAAATAATTCCTGTGGCCTCTAGAAGGTGAAATGAAGAAAAAGACAAGCTACTTTGTAGAAGGTGGGGATTCTGGCAACAGGGAAGGCCAGAGCAACAGGCTTCTTAGAAGAATGAACAAAGGCACCTCCCATGGTATTTTATAACCTGGTCAGTTAACAGTCACCACTCTCAAATCAGAAAAAAAATGTTAAGTTACATGGCAAAGAAACTAAAGTTGAGGAAGTAGTTAAGATCAATAATCAGCTGATCTTAAATAAAGAGATTAATCTGAATTATAAGGAAGAAGCAGGCAGAAAAGTCAGTCTGTGTGTCGGGATGGGGGGTGATGCAGCACTGAGGGTGCTAGAGGCTGTTGCTGGCTTTGAATATAAAAGTAGCTGTGTGGTAAAACATGCAGATGCCTCGAAGCTGGAAAAGGGAGAGAAATGATTTCTTCCTTAGAGACTCCAGAAGGAACCTTAATTTTAGCCAAGCGAGGCCCATTTCAAACTTAAGACTTTCAGAACTATAAAATAGTCAATGAAGGTGCGGTTAATTTGTCACAGCCACAGTAAGAATGCCAATTTAGCACAGCAGGAAACTCATATACTACTCTTAAGATTGTATCATTGTCATGACTGTTCACACTGCCACCGTCAACACAATCATAATTACCATCATCAAGGCTTTATTTAAAATACAGCCTGTGAGGCCAGGCATGGTGACTCATGCCTCTAATCCTAGCATTCTGTGACGCTGAGATGGGTGGATTACCTGAGCTCACGTGTTTGCCTAATCTGATGAATTAGGTAAGTGATTGCCACCGGTTGAGATTGGCTGCCCCCACTGAGGTCCGGGACAGGAGGAAGAGTGGGAGCATGAGTGCGATCCCATCTCTAAAACACAGCCGGGCACTGTGGCAGGTGCCTGTAAGTCCCAGCTACTAGGGAGGCTGAGGCAAGAGGATCACTTGAGCCCACGAGTTTGAGGTTGCTGTGAGCTGTGATGCCATGGTACTCTACCAAGGGTGACAAGTGAGACTGTCTCCAAATAAATAAATAAATAAAACTACAACCTGTGAATGAGTTTGTAAGGAATACATTAATATAATTTTGCAAAAATTCTCAGAAACAAAATCAGATGGCATCCATGGAGTAGGTGACTGAGGGATTTTTTATCTCTAAGAATTTTATTCTGGGGGCCAGAGCAAGATAGAAGACCAGAAGGATCATTCAGCTGAGCTCTCCTAGAATGACTGGGGAAAAAGAGAGAACCCAGCTATACCTGGCACGGGGACCTTAATGAGAGTCATAGCTCAGGGTGCACAGCGAGGAGGTGGTGAACTGGATACAGCATATGATCCAGAGCAGTGGAAATCTGATGAAATAGGTAAATGATTTCCACCAGCTGAGATTGGCTTCCCCCACAGAGGTCTGGGACAGAAGGAAACCTTTCCGCAGTTCTCAGTTGTTGAGGGAAGCTGCTCGTTGAGTGGAAAGCTTGGAAGAGTGGGTGGACTCAAACAGTATACAGCAACCAGACTTGAATGACAGTTGGAGTGGACTTAACATAGGTTTGGTAGCAGTGAGGCAGCCATACTGAGAAGGTCTCTGTGGCCAGGAGAATGCCATTCTGGGAAGTTCGTGAGAAGGTCTTAGCAGTGACCTAAAGCAGAGTCATCTTAATTCCACCTGCTGGGATCAGAACTACACTCTTGAGATAGGCTCAGGGATGCCCATACTCCATAGGAATTGGAGTCATGGGGCATTGTGATACCAGCTCCTGAAGGATTCTTGTGAGCTTGCTGAGGAAACAATCAGGTGATCACCAAGGCAATTAAGTTTGGAATAAGGACCATAGAGGTTGCTCTCCATCTAAAAACACCACAGCATCACCTGGTGTCCCAGGGACATACTGCAACATACTGTCATCAAGAGCAAGAACTTATGTTTGAAGCAAAGGAGGCAGTGACAAGGAAAAGGGAAGACAAGGAAGTGAACAAGAAGAAAGAACACATGAGGAAGAAACAGAAAAATTCAGGCAACATGAAAAACCAAAACAGAGGAACTCCCCCAAGGGACCATGAGGCAGCTACTGCAGAAGACTTCACCTATAAAGAATTAATGGACTTGACAGAAAGGGAATTTGAATTAAGGATAATAAAGGCAATAAAAGGAATAGATGAGAAAATGGAAAGACAGAACCAAAAGTCAGACGAGAGATATGTAGAATATAGAAAGGACATGGCAGAGCTTAAAGAAATGAAGAAGACAATCAGGGAATGTAAAGATGCAGCAGAAAGTATAAAAAATAGATTAGATCATGGAGAAGAAAGAACTTCAGAGATAGGGGAGAAAGCAGAAAAGGCACTTAGAGAACTATGAAACTCCATGAAGCATTCAAGCATATGAGTAATAAGGGTTTCCTGAAGGGGAAGAAGATTGTGCCAAAGGAATGGAAGCCCTACTGAAGAATTATCATAAATGAAAACTCCCAAGTTTTACTAAAGACCCTGACTTACTACTTTCAGCAGGATATGAAACTTTGGGTCATCTCAACTCACCTGATTGTTTTCCTCAGCATTCAGACCCTGCCAGGTTGGGATATTAAAGCTCACAAGAATCCTTCAGTTTGCATCTCTCCAAGAAGCATTGTAATGAACCTGTCCAAAGTCAAGAAGAAAGAAAAAATTCTGCAAGCAGCCAGGCGTAAGCACCAACTAAGCTACAGAGGCAGAACCATTAGGATGACGGCAGATTTTTCAACTCAAACTTTCCAAGCGAGAAGAGCATGGTCATCCACCTTCAACATTCTGAAACAAAATAATTTTCTGCCAAGAATTCTGTATCCTGCTAACTTAAGTTTCAAAATTGATGGAGAAATCAAATCTTTTTCAGATATACAAGGACTGAGAAAATTCACCACAACAAGACCAGCTCTACAGGAAATATTTAGACCTATGATCAAAACCGATCACCACAATGGACTACCAGCAAACTCAACACCCAGAAGCTAAAGGTCAAAACTTAAGTTTCCACAATGGCACAAAGGATAAAACTACACAATGCACTTTCACAAAAAAGATTAATAGAACTCCACCACACTTTCAATTCTCTCAATAAGTGTCAATGGACTGAATTCATAACTAAAGAGGCACAGGCTGGCTGAGTGGATAAAAAAAGCACAAGCTATCCATATGATGCTTCCAAGAGACACATCTAGCCTTGAAGGACAAATCAAGACTCAGAGTTAAGGGATGGAAAAGAGTATACCAAGCAAATGGAAATCAGACGAAAGGAGTGGTTGCAATCTTATTTTCAGGTACAAGCAGATTTAAAGCAACTAAAATGAAGAAAGACAAGGATGGATACTTTGTACTGGTCAAAGGAAAAATACAACAAGAAGACATTTCAATTTTTAATATTTGTACACCCCACTGAAATACTCCCAGATTTATGAAACAGACCTTCATAGGTCTGAGCAAAATGATATCCCATATCGTAATACTCAGGGACTTTAACACCCCTCTGACAGACCTGGACAGATCTTCTAAACAGAAACTAAACAAAGATACAAAGGACTTAACTGTAACCCTAGAACAAATGGGATTAATAGACATATACAGAACACACCATCCTAAAGCTAAGGAATATGCATTTTACTTGTCAGCCCATGGTATGTACTCCAAAATCAACCACATTCCAGGATACAAATCAAACCTCAGCAAAATTAAAAGAATAGAAATTATACCTTGTATCTTCTCAGACCACAAGGCAATGATGGAAGAACTCGACTCCAACAAAAATGTTCATTCCCACACAAAGACTTGGAAATTAAACAACGTTATGCTAAATGACACTTGGGTTCAGGAAGAGATAAAAGAGGAAATCATTAAATTCTTCAAATATAACAACAATGAAGACACAAGTTACCAAAACATGTGAGATACAACAAAAGCAATCATAAAAGGGAAATTTATCACATTAAACACCTACATTTGAAAAACAGAAAAAGAGCACATCAACAAACCCATGAACCCTCTTATGGAACAGGAAAAAGAACAATCCAATCTCAAATCCAGCAGAAGAAAGGAAATAACCAAAATTAAATCAGAGATTAATGAAATTGAAAACAAAATAATTATTCAGAAAATTAACAAAATAAAAAGTTGGGGTTTTTTGGAAAAAATAAATAATATTGATAAACCTTTAGCCAAATTAACTAGAAATAGAAAAGCAAAATCTCTAATAACCTGAATCAGAAATGATAAAGGCAAAATAATAACACACACCACAGAAATGCAAGAAATCATCTTTGAGTACCATAAGAAACTCTATGCCCAGAAATTAATAATGTGGAGGAATTGGATCAATACCTAGAATCACACTCTCTAGTCCCTAGTTAATCAAGAAGAAATAGATCTCTTGAACAGACCCATGTCAAGAACTGAGATCACAGAAACAATAAAAAATCTCCCAACAGGGCAGGCCTGTGGATCAAAGGAGTAGGATGCTGGCCCCATATACCAGAAGTGGTGGGTTCAAACCCAGACCTGGCCAAAAACTGCCAAAAAAAAACTCCCAACAAATAAAAGCCCTGGTCCAGATGGCTTTACACCAGAATTCTATCAAACCTTCAAAGAAGAGCTTACACCCATACTGCAGAAGTCATTCAAAAGAATTGAAAAGGCAGGAATCTTCCCCAACATGTTATATCAAACAAGCAAACACCACCCTGATAACAAAAAGAGGAGAAGACCCAACTGAAAAGGAGAATTTCAGACCAATTTCACTAATGAATATAGATGCAAAAATTCTCAATAAAATCCTAGCCAATATATTACAGCTACACATGAAAAAAATCATTCATCATGATCAAGTAGGTTTCATTCCAGGGATGCAAGGCTGGTTTAACATACACAAGTCCATAAACATAATTTATCTAAACAGAATCAATAGAAGCAAAAACAAAGATGATACGATCCTCACTATAAATGCGGAAAAAGCATTTGATACAATTCAGCATCCTTTTCTCATTAGAACTCTCAAAAATTTAGACAGAGGTGGCACATTTCTTAATCTGATTGAAGACATCTATGACAAACCCACAGCTAATATTATACTGAATGGAGTAAAACGAATGCTTTTCCACTTAGAACTGAAACCATACAGGGTTGTCCTCTATCAGTACTACTATTCAACATAGTGCTGGAAGTTCTACCCAATACAATCAGGCAAGAGAAAGAAATAAAAGGCATCCAAATGGGGGCAGAGGAGTTCAAACTCTTGCTCTTTACTGATGATATGATCTTATACTTAGAGAACCCCAAAGATTCAACCGCAAGACTCCTGGAAGGGAACAAAAAAATAGAGCAATGTCTCAGGATATAAAATCAATGTCCACAAATCAGTAACCTTTGTATATACCAATAAGAGCCAAGATGAGAAGCTAATCAAGGACACAATTCCCTTCATAGTAGCTTCAAGAAAAAAAAAGAAAGAAAGAAGGAAATACCCAGAAATATACTTAACAAAAGAGGTGAAGAACCTCTACAAGGAAAATTATGAAACCCTAAGAAAAGAAAGAGCAGAAAATATTAACAAATGGAATAACATACCATACTCCTGGCTGGGAAGAATCAACATTGTGAAAATGTCTATACTACCCCCAAACAATCCACAAATTCAATGCAATCCCCATTAAAGTACCATCATCATACTTTCAAGATTTGGAAAAAATAATTCTTCATTTTGTATATAACCAGAAAAAAAACCATATAGCCAAGGCAATTCTCAGTAATAAAAACAAAGCCAGAGGTATCACCCTGTCAGACTTTCAGCTATACTACAAGGCCATAGTGATCAAAACAGCATGGTATTGGCACAAAAATAGAGACAGTGACATCTGGAATCAAATAGAAAACCATGAGATGAAACTAAAATCTTACAGCCACTTGATCTTTGATAAACCAAACAAGAACGTGCCCAAGGGAAAGAATCCCTATTCAATAAATGGAGTTGGGAGAACTGGATAACCATATATAAAAGACTAAAAGAGTAGTACTATATATACCTGCACCTTTCTCCACTCACTAAAATTGATTCAAGATGGATAAAAGATCTAAATCTAAGACATGAACCAATAAAAATCCTCAAAGAAAGCATGAGGAAAACACTTGAAGATATCGTCCTGGGAAAAGAATTTATGAAGACTCTAGTGGCAACTGCACCAATAACAAAAACAAACAAATGGGACTTAATTAAACTGAAATGCTTCTGTTTTCAGCTAAGGAAACAACAGCCTAAGCAAACAGACAATTTCAGAATGGATAAAGATATTCACATATTACTACTTGGACAAAAGCTTGATAAACAGGATCTATACAGAACTCAAATTAATCAACAAAAAAGACCCAACAATCCCATATCTCACTGAGCAAGAGACAGGAATAGAACCTTCTCTAAAGAAGACAAATGGCTAACAAACATATGTAAAAAATATTCATCATCCCCAATCCTCAGAGAAATGCAAATCAAAACCACCCCTCACCTAACCCCAGTGAGACTCACCCACATCACAAAGACTCAAAGCTGCAGACGCTCATGTGGATGTAGAGAGAAGGGAATACCTTTACACTGCTTGTGAGACTGCAAACTAACTCAACTTCTTTGGAAGGAAGTATGGAGAATCCTTAAAGAACTCAAATTAGACCTCCCATTTGATCCTGTAGTCCCATTACAAGGCATCTACCCAAAAGATAAAAAAATCCTTTTGTCATAAGGACATATGCACTAGACTGTTTATCGCAGCTCAATTTACAATCACCAAAATGTGGAAGCAGCCTAAATGCCCACCAACCCAGGAATGGACAACAAGCTATGGTATATGCATACCATGGAATCCTCTTACTCCATTAAAAAAGATGGAGACTTCACATCTTTTGTATTAACATGGATGGAGGCATAAAGCATCATAAGAATGAAGAAGCAAGAATTCAACACACTGAATTCTAATATAAAGGCAGCAGCTGAGCTGATACAAGGAGGGGGTAGGGGAATAAGGGAGGGAGAAGAGGGGAGAAGGGAGGGGGATGGGGGTCGTAGTGTTTGGCACACCTCTTGGGGGCGGGATACAATTATAAGAGGGATTTTATCTAACAAATGCAATCAGTATAACCTAATTCTTTGTACCCTCAAAGAATCCCAAACAATTAAAAAAAAATTTAAAAAAGAAAGATTAAAAAAGAAATGTTATCCTGTTGTTTCTATGCAAATACTAAGAGTATCATTCACATTATATATTTATTTCACAAACCCTTTGTTCCTGTTATAAAAGTATACTTCAGAGTGAACTTTTATAGAATATTAAAGAAGAGTCTTATTTAGAATATCTTTGTTAACATACCTAAAAGATCTAAGGACTGACTTTGGCCCTAATAATTACAACCCCTGTAATTTATAGCCTGTCTTTGCTTTACATCTTTGGCCCTTGTCTCCCTTTCTATGAAGCATTTTGTTAGTGAACTAGATCCCCCTTCCTTAGATCCCTTCCAGTTTTAAGAATGTTAAGTTTAATTTCTTATTTAATACAATGAGAGACTATGACCTAGATCCCTTCCAGTTTTAAGAATGTTAAGTTTAATTCCTTATTTTATACAATGAGAGACCATGATCTAGAGGAAGTTTTATGCTTGACTCATAGTAATTCAGAATTTTGGGGGAAGCTTTTAAATCGAAGTATAATACATTATTGTGCACAAATGACAAATGTAGATCCCAATGAATTTGCACGAAGTGAACAAACCCATGTAACTACATCTAAGTAAACATACAGAACACTCCAGCACTCAGGAACCTCCCTTATGGCCTTCCTGGTGATTTCCCTCCAAAGGCAACCTTTATTCTGATTTTTACCACCTTTTTAGTTTTTTATGTTTTTGAACTTTCTAGCAACTTAATTATACAATTTGTACTCCTTTACATCTGGCTTCTTTCTTTCAACACTATGTTTGCAGGATTCATTCATGTTGTTGCCTGTAGCTACAATGCACTACTTTTGTTGCTATGTAGTTATTTTGATGTATGAATATATAATACCATAATTTATCTATCCAAAAAATTTGAGCTGTTTCCATTTGGCAACTACAAGACCTTAGTCTTCTCAAGTTAATGTTTATAAGATATAAAGCATTTTATTTTATTTAACTTACTATTCCTGGCTTATTTATTTTGAGCACACATATTTTACGTTTTCTGTCCAGGAGGGAGAAGCCTAAGAGACAGAGTCAGTAAGTCCAGTGCAGACTGGCTTTCTCCAGATACCATGTCTTATGTATGGGAAAAGGAATTTCACAGAGCAACTTGCTTCTGTGTTAGCAAAGAGGACTGATGCCACTGACTGCAGAGAATGGCAGCACTGTATGGTCTGGATGGAAAATAAGCACCGCCACAGCAGAGAGGCTGCCTGGACCCACCTGCAGCATCCTTTGGCCCCAGGTTTGGTGTAGTCAGCAGGACTGTCTTGTGGGCACATGACATAAATCCAAAGCCCGAGAAAGAACAAGTAGACTATGTGGTAAGTAGGGTGTCTCACCGAACTGAAGAGCAAAAACGGAACCAGGGTGTTGGCCATCACAGCATAGCTTTCCATTTCTGCTGCACAATCCATATGGTGAATAAGCATCTCAATTTTACATCTCAGTTGTCTCCTGGTCCTCATTGCTAGCTTGGCCCACTCAAGACCTGACTTGAGTCAAACATCAAAATCATGGCTTCTGGGATGGGTGTGGTGGCTCACGCCTGAAATCCCAGCACTCTGGGAGGCCAAGGTGGAAGGGTCACTTGAACTCAGGAGTCTGAGACCAACCTGAGTAAGAGTCTCTACTGAAAGTAGAAAATTTAGCAGATGTGGTGGTGCATGGTCCCAGCTACTTGGAAAACTGAGGCAGGAAGGTCACCTGAGCCCAGGAGTCTGAGGTTGCTATGAGTGAGGCTGATGTCATGGCACTCTAGCTTAGGCAACAGAGTGAGACTCTGTCTCAAAAAAAAAAAAAAAAAAAAAAGGAAATCATGGCTTCTGAAATCTGGATTTCTTGGTTGGGTAGAAGATTGAAAGGAAATAATCCCTAGAGAAAGAGATGTTCATTAAAAATTTGGAAAAGTTTTGATACCAGCTGGGCCTAGCTTTCAGGTTATACCAGTGGCTCTCAACCTTTCTAATGCCATGACCCTTTAATACAATTCCTCATGTTGTGGTGATCCCCAATCATAACATTATTTTCATTGCTATTTCATAACTATAATTTTGCTACTGTTATGAATCATAATGTATGATATACAGGATGGTCTTAGGCGACCCCTGTGAAAGGGTCATTCTACCCCCAAAGGGGTCACAACCCACAGGTTGAGAACTGCTGGTTTATACTCTGCCACTGCTGGCTGAGTTTCACTGAATAAGTTATTTAACCTTTCTTTGTCCATTTCCCTCATCTGTAAGTGTTACTCTGAGGATTAAAGACAGATGAAAGAGAATCAAGCACAATGTCATAATTTTCCCCTACTTCTCACCAGTGTGAAAAGGTCAGTTAAAAAGGGGTGAGGGGAGGAAGATGAAACTAGAAACAGAAGCCTGTACCCTGACATTATTAGCTCTGGGGTCTTAGGCATGTCACAGAAATCTACTGTATCTCAGCTTCCTGATGAACCAAAAAGAGGACTTCCAGACAGTACTGAACCAGTGGGGGCTGATTTTTGGAGGCTAAGGGTTCCCCGTAAGTGCTCAGGTGTTGCTGAGCACGTGGGGAGAATGGTAAACAGCAAGGGAACTGCGATCTGGTAAAATTTCTCCTACCTACTTCCTCCTCCTTCTTCTTCTTCTTTTTTTTTTATTAAATCATAGCTGTGTGCAACAATGCAATCATGGGGTACAGTGTGGCATTTTGATATACAATTTGAGATATTTTCATCAAACTGGTTAACATAGCCTTCATGTCATTTTCTTAGTTGTTATGTCAAGACATCTATATTCTACTTTTAGAAAGATTCACTTGTGCCCTTGTAAGATAAACCATAGAGGTGATCCCTCCAATCACTCTCCCTCCACCCATCCACCTCCCTCCCCCTATTCTTAGGTTATAATTAGGTTATAGCTTTCATATGAAAGCTATAGAATTAGTTTAATAATAGGGCTGTGTACATTGGATACTTTTTCTTCCAATCTTGAGATACTTTGCTAAGAAGAACATTTTCCAGCTCCATCCATGTAAACATGAAGGAGGTAAAGTCTCCATCTTTCTTTATGGCTGTATAATAATCCATGGTGTACATATACCATAATTTATTGATCCATTCATGGGTCGATGGGCACTTGGGCTTCTTCCATGACCTAGCAATTATGAATTGGGCTGCAATAAACATTCTGATACAAATATCTTTGTTGTAATGTG
>NW_003852461.1:10721272-10741280 GCF_000181295.1 Otolemur garnettii | reverse complement strand
TGTTGATTCTTCCCAGCCATGAGCATGGTATGTTTTTCCATTTGTTAACATTTTCAGCTATTTCTTTTCTTAGAGTTTCATAGTTCTCTTTATAGGGATCTTTTACATCCTTTGTTTAGGTAAACTCCCAAATATTTCATCTTCTTTGGCACTACTGTGAACGGAATAGAGTCCTTGACTGTTTTTTCAACTTGGCTGCTGTTGGTGTATATAAAGGCTAGAGATTTATGATGTTGATTTTGTAACCTGAGATGCTGCTGTATTCCTTGATCACTTCTAAGAGTTTTGTAGTAGAATCCCTGGTGTTTTCCAGATATACAATCATATCATCTCTGAAGAGTGAATGTTTAATTTATTCTGACCCTATATGGATACCCTTGATCACCTTTTCTTCCCTAATTGTGATGGCTAAAACTTCCATTACAATGTTAAAGAGCAATGGAGACAATGGGCAACCTTGCCTGGTTCCTGATCTGAGTGAAAATGATTTCAATTTAACTCCATTCAATACAATATTGGCTGTGGGTTTGCTGTAGATGGCCTGTATTAATTTAAGTAATGTCTCTTTTATACCTATTTTCTTAAGTGTTCTGATCAAGAAGGGATGCTGGATATTATCCAAAGCTTTTTCTGCATCAATTGAGAGAATCACATGGTCTTTGTTTCCTTCTCTCTTTTTTTAACCTATTTTATAAATTGAGATTTTGCATCAGATTTGTGTTCTGGGGAAAAAGTTTGCTGCTTGAAAAATTAAAAGCATCTTGAAAAACACCAGATGAGATTCCCTCTCAAGTGTTTCCTTGCTCTAAAACATGAGGCTCTGCTAAATGCCTTCCATTGTTAAGGCCAAGCTAGCCCCAAAGCCCAGAGGTGGCCTGGACGTTTTCAGCAACCCATTAAGTCATCTGTCTTGGGACAGCAGGAAAAACAAGCTTTATCCACAGCCATGACTAAAACATAAAGAGAGATTCATCCAATTTGTCCAGAAAACAAACCAAGCACACCCTCTCAAAATGCATTATTAATTCACTATTGGAAATTTTCCCCAGGACCATAAAGATATCTCTTTCAAAGGGAATGAACAGTCTGCACTTTGCTTAGATTACAGTTTTAGATTGCTGTATAGTTTCCCAGCTTCAAGAGAGGACGGCTGCAGAGCATAAGGCTGTCATAAGTGGTCGCCCTTACCCAAACAGTTGGCTGGGCCTTCATGGTAACTGTGAAAATACTGTGTGAGTCATGAGCCATTGAGGGACAAGTCTAAATAGAAGACATGCATAGGGGATAAGAGTCTAGCTTGAACATTTTATGCTCTCTTGAGCCAGGTAGTAAGTAGGATGAAAAGATTATTCTCTTGATAAGAAATTCATTCTTAGAGCAGCAAATATGTGAGGAAAAGAAAGCCTCCATTATTCCTGTGAAGGAAGCTCAAAGGCAGTTGATATGTGGGCATCAGATATTTTGGAAGGCACCTGAAGGATAATCTATTTCAGTAGTTTTCAAACTATTTGGGAGTAAGTTTTCTAACAGAAGTTTAAAAATGTGATACAGCCCCAAAATTGTTTAACCAGAACATTTATTGAGGTAAAGCAGGTCTGGGAGACTGGCCCCACTTAGCCATTCTCTGCCAGGACATCCCTCTTAGATAACCTCTTCAAATCTTTGCAGTCTCTCAGGAGGAGTTTGAAGATCATTCATTAGTTCAACCTTCCCAGCCTGAGCGGGTCCTCATGAGGCTCAGCTCAGTGTTTTCACAGTGACTGAAAACCACAGAGCCTTTCTGAGAAACCAGAAAGCCTTTCTGACACTGGAAACCACCTTCAGTTCTCCTTTAGGAGTTACATAGTCAGATAAACTGCTTAAAGTCTCAATGAAGTTTCTCTCTTGCTTGTCTAAAAAAATATCTGGAAGGGAGGGAGGGATCAAATCTCAATTTCAGAAACAGGCAACTACCCCTACTGTCCAGAAAGTCACACCCAAAACTGTCACAAGTAATTTGAAAGGAAAAAAGGGATAATATCAAAATTTGTTCACTAAATCTAATGAGTCTTGAAGAAAGTACATAGTCAAAGGCCCTACTCACTCACTGGTTCACACATCCAACTAGCAGACACTGCTCACAGCCACTTGCTGCTAGACAAGGAGGCAAATGACCCCAGACTTTGCAAAACTTGGTTTTGAGGAGAAAAGGCATGACTTGCCTCTAAATCCTATGTTGGGAAAAGAGTAGGGAAAGAGAGAGAGATGGAGAGGAAGAGAGGGAAGGGCAGAAAAGGGGAAGTGAGAAGACGGGAAGAGGAGAATATCAGCGTGGTCAGTGGTTGGTTGGGGTGGTGTGTGGTTGAGAAGGAAGAGAACAAGGGGGACGTGATGTGTGGAATCAGTACATGAGAAAGGCCCAGACTGGGACGTGTGCCCCAGAGCATCAAACACCAGACTGGCAACTAGCAGGCCAGGAGGGTGACCTTAGGGATCCCAGGGTACGCAGGGATCCAAGAGCATCATTTCCTTGTCCTCCACACCAGCACTGTCACCTATAAAATGTGATTACAAATATATGGAATCTTCAATAAATTAAAAATAGCTTACTGAGTTCCCCACAGCATATAATCCTAGTATTTTGGTATTTGGTCAAGCATTTTGAATTTTTAATGTAAAATGTGTAAGAAACTTGTTTTTGTTTTAAGGTGGGCACAGTCATAATTTTCTCAAACTCCTCACTATGTGAGAGTGTGATTGGCTGGGGTGTAGAGCAAACACCCCCAGCTCACCCTCAGTAACTGTTTTTTTAAAGTATTCATGGGTCAGAAGCAGCAAAATTGGGTATGCAGGAATGGACTCTATGTTGCAATGGATGTAGTGATTAAAAACAGAAAAGAAAGGATCCTACTAAGCTCAATCAGAAATGAAAAAGGAGATATTACAATTGATACCACAGAAATACAGAACATCATCTCTGAATACTATAAAAACCTTTATACATATAAACTGGAAAATACTAAGGAAATAGACGAATTCTTGCAAACACACAAGCTCCCTAGGCTCAGTCAGGAAGAAACAGAATTCCTAAATGGACCGATATCAAGTAATAAAATGGAAGCAGCTATAAAATACCTCCCAATAACAAAAAAAAAAAAAGCCCTGAACCAGATGGTTTCACAGCTGAATTTTATCAGACTGACAAAAAGAAACTTGTCCTTATACTGTAAAAATTATTTCATAACATGAAGAAGGAAGGAATCTTCCCCAACTTGTTCTGTAAAGGACACAACAAAAAAAAGAAAACTGCAGACTAATAACCCATATTAATGAATATAGACGGACAAATTCTCAATGAAATTATAGCCAACAAAATTCAGCAACACATCAAAAAAAAAATAATCCCCCCCACCAAGTAGGCTTCATCTTAGGGAAACAAAGATGGTTCAACAAAGCAAATCTGTAAATGGGATTCACCACATAAATGGAGGCAAAACAGCTACCATGGGATCGTTGCAATAGACACAGAGAAGGCTTCTGACAAATTTCAGCACTTTTTTTTATAACAACATACCTCAAAAATTTAAAAGCCATATGCAACAAACCCACAGTCAATATCACACTGAATGGAGAAAACCTGAAAGCATTTAGAACTAGAACTAGACAAGGTTGCCCACTGTCACCCCTTCTATCTAACACAGTGCTGGAAGTCCTAGGCAGAACAATCAGACAGGAGAAGGAAACCAAGGGACCCACATGAGGACAGAAGAGCTCAAGCTATCACTCTTTCACAGCAATATGGTCTTACACCTAGAAAAACCCCAAAGATTCTGCCAAGAGACTCGTGGAACTGATAAATAAATTCACCAGAGTGTTGGGATACAAAATCACTGGCATTCCTCAACACTAAGTATAGTCAGCTGAGAATCAAAGACTCAATATCTTTCATAATAGCAACAAAGAAAACAAAATGTCTAGGAATACATTTAACCAAGGAGGGACACCCAGGAGTTACTAAGGAAGGAAATCACAGAGGATGTAAACAAATGGAAAAATACACCATGCTCATGGATCAGCAGAGTCAACATTGTTAAAATGTCAGCTCTACCCAAAGTGATCTGCAGATTCAATGCAATCACCATTAAAATACCGACAACGTGGGCAGTGCCCCTAGCTCAGTGGGTAGGGCACCAGCCACTTACACCCATGCTGGCAGGTTTGGACCCAGTCTGGGCCTGCTAAACAACAATGACAACTGCAACAAAAAAATAGCTGGGCATTGTGGCTGGTGCCTATAGTCCCAGCTATTTGAGAGGCTAAGGCAAGAGAATAGCTTAAGCCCAAGAGTTTGAGGTTGCTGTGAGCTATGACACCACAATACTCTGCCTCAGGGATGACAAAGTGAGATTTTTGTCTCAAAAAAAAAAAAAAATACCAACAACATTTTTATCAGATCTAGAAAAATAATTCTAAGCTTTGTGTGGAACCAGAAAAGAGCCCAAATAGCCAAAGCAATCTTAAGCAAAATGGACAAATTAGGAGGCATCACTTTATCAGACTTCAAGTGGTACTACAAGGCTGCAGGAACCAGAACAGCAAGGTACTGGCCCAAGACAGAGACATAGACCAACGGATCAGAAGCAGATATAAAACCATCCTCACACTGCCATCTGATATTCGACAAAGCAGATAATAACACGACTAGGGAAAATAGTGCTGAGAAAACTGAATAGCCACATGCAAAAGATTCCAACAGGATCTGCACCTCTTTCAACTCACAAAAATTCACAATGTATAACAGATGTAAACCTAAGGCATGAAATTATAAGAATTCTAGAAGAAAATGTTGGAAAAACTGTCATAGACATCAGCCTAGGCAAGGACTTTATGAAGAAGATCCCAAAGGCAGTCACAGCAACAACAAAAATCAACAAATCAGATTTGATTAAATTAAAAAGCTTCTGTTCAGCCAAGGAAACAATCAACAGAACAAGTAGACAATATACAGAATGGGAGAAAATATTTACATGCTATACATCCTATAAAGGGCTGATAATAAGAATCTATAAAGAATTCAAGCAAATTAGCAAAAAAAAAAAATCCTATGGTGGGTTGAAGGTGGGCAGAAGACACGAACAGAAGCTTTTCTTTTCTTCTCTTTTTTATTAAATCATAGCTGCATATATTAATGCAGTCATAGGGTACAGTGTGCTGGTTCTATATACAATCTGAAATATTTTCATCAAACTAGTTAACATAGCCTTCATGTCATTTTCTTACTTATTGTGTTAAGACATTTATATTCTACATTTAGAAAGATTCACAAGTACCCTTGTAAGATGAACCATAGGCATGTTCCCGCCAATCACCCTCCCTCCACCCACCTTCCTCCGTCCCCTCACTCTCCCCAAAATATTCTTCTTAGCAAAGTATCTCAAGAATGGAAGAAAAAGTATACAATGTACTCAGCCCTATTATGAAACTTACAGCTTTCATATGAAAGCTATAACTCAATTATAGCACAAGAATATGGGAGAATACAAGCTTTTCAAAAGAAGACAGACTAGGGCCAGGTGTGGTGGCTCATGCCTGTAATCCCAACACTCTGGGAGACTGAGGCAGGTGGTTCACCTGAGCTCAGAGGTTCAAGACCAGCCTGAGCCAGAGCAAGACCTTGTCTCTAAAAAATAGCCAGGTGTTGTGGCAGGCACCTATAGTCAGCTATTTGGGAGGCTGAGGCTAGAGAATCGCTTAAGCCCAAGAGTTTGAGGTTGCTGTGAGCTATGACACCACAGCACTCTACTGAGGGTGACAAAGTGAGTTTCTGTCTCCAAAAAAAAGAAAAAAAAAAGACAACAGACTAATGACCAATAAACATATGAAAAAATGCTCACTGCCTCTAATCATCAGGAAAATACAAATCAAAACCAGAATGAGGTATCACCTAACTGCAAAAAAGCAAAAAAAAAAAAAAAATTCCCAAATAACAGATATTGGCATGATGCAGAGACCAACAGGACATCTGTACACTGTTGGTCAGACTGCAAAGTCTGCAGTGCTGTAGGAGACTGAGCACCATACTTATAGGAATGGCCACCAGTTCTTGAGGGAGGAAATAAGTCTCAAGCAACTTAGCGCTCTAAACGAGATAAGATGGGGCACTCGTTAGTTAAGTAGGTGTTGGACTTTGAACATCTGTGGTGCATCAGGGTGGGAGTTGAGACCGTGGGCAAAAAGCACACAGCCGTCATTAAGCATGTGATCCATGTGCGTGGGGCCCCCCACACTTTTTGTATATTGTTTCTATAAAAGGCCATAGCAGAGGTTACTCGAGGCTGTCCTGCACCTATGGGAGCTTGGCTTGTACTTTCAATCCGTGTACCTGCTGTTTCCTGTGCCCGGTATTGGCGTGACATAGCGGCACAGATACAGTCCAGTACAGCACAACTCTATGGAAAGTCATACGGAGATTCCTCCAAGAACTAAAAGGAGACCTACCAGTTGACCCAGAAATCCCACTATTGGGTATTTACCTAAAGGAAAAAAGTCATTTTAACAAAAAGGGAGGCATATTTGAATGTTTATTGCAGTACAACCACAATCACAAAAATGTGGGAGCAACCCAAGTGCCCATCAATACACGAATGGATTAATGAAATGTGGTGTATGTGTACCACAGAGTACTACCTAACCATAAGAAAAAACGGTGAACTATTACCCTCTCTAGCAATGTGGGTGGAACTGGAAACCATTCTTCTAAGTTTTGCAGGAATGGAAAAGCAAACACCACATATACTCACATATACTGAAACCAATCAATCAACACCCACATGCACATTTGGTAGCAAAACTCAATGCAAAGCAAGCAGGTGGGTGCGGGATGGACAGAAAGGGCAGTTCACACCTGGTGGCTACAATGCACACTATCCGGGTGAGGGGCACACTTATAAATTTGACTTAAACTGTACAAAAGCAATTCATGTAACCCTGTAATATTCTGGGAGGTGGGGGGTAGATATGGGCTTCAGACTCAGACAGGCTGGAATTTGAACTCTAAAACCTCTAGCCATCTATAAAGGTCTTTATATAAGTATTTTAACTCTTCTAAATTTCAAATGGGGATGAAAAAGGAAACTTCCTGGAGAAAAACGGGAAACTTTAATGATACTGATGAGCTGAAAGGTATTCTCTCCCCACACCCCATACTCTCCTCTAGCCCGAGGAGTAAGACTCCACACTGCTTCCCACTGAGGAAAATCATCCTAGCCTTTGGCTTCTCACCAGGACACTGTATTTTTTTTCTCTTTTCTTCTGAGTAATCAAGCATAAACAAAATGCAGATCCTAGTCTCTAACAGTGGCTACAGAGGCAGGAACTGATTTCCTCTTGGGAAAGACTTAATTCTAGAATATTGAGTTTTAAGGCCATTTCCTTGCATTCCTGTGAGAGTATATCTCAAATTGCGTATTTGTTCATCTTTAATTATTGTTCTCTGTACATGTAACAGCAATCTCAGGTGCTTATGTGCTGACTATACAGAGCATCTAAGAGTTTCCAGTAACATTCTAAGTAACAGTTTAGAATTCATGGGGTATTTGACATGAATCAGCGAAAGTTCATGCAAATCTGACTTTTGAGATCTTCCTTTTAATAGGTATTTATGAACACAAGTGTTTCTTTCCCCAAAAGGCCTGTCATGTGAGTCACTGTCATCACTCCTTGAGGGAACCATGAGACAGCCCTGAACTTGGACTAATGCAGTTGGTCGGGACGTTGGAGACACAACAGGCTTTCCTCATCATGTGCAGAGGGCTCGTTTCACTGCCCTTGCTGCACTGCAAATAACAAATCTTTTCCTGCCTTCACAAACTGCAATTTTTGGCCAAATTTTCACATTCTTCCCTCACTTATGAAAAGTATAGATATAGGCTCAGAGATGTACCCCATTTATAAACATTTTCAGAGATGAGTTCAATGTACACATTTCATCCCCTGGTTAATGTTTCTCAACAGAGCTTGTCCACACCAACATTTCTTAACCTACTAGTTAGATTACTTAAACTGTTATTATCAAGGCTAGCCAAAATAATAACCATTAACTTAGGAAACAAAACTGTTCCAAAGGTGAAATATACCACAATTTTTGCACAATAACTTTTTTTTTTTTGGTGCCAAGACTTAGATTGTGTATAATAATTTCTTGTCATTTTCAGAGAAATGCCTCCTGAAAAATACCCATTAAAGTCTTATAATGGTATTTAATCACAATAAAAATTTATTTTTAAACACAGTAAAAAGTTTTCTAAAAAACATCTATGTTCAGAACAAACTAGATTTGTCATTTTAAAGCCCCGCTCTGGTAGGTAGGTAATAACTTTTTCAGTTCGGCAGAAAACACTGTAGAGATAGGTTTTCTCTCAAGAATTTTACTCTGCAGTCCACATTTGTTTCCACAGATTTCAAACTAGTGTTCAATGTCTTGAAGTATACTGTCTTCAGCACATGCATTCTTTTTATGCCATTTAATTAATGTCTTGTCTAAATGCTTATCCTAACTGTCAGCTTACTGAGCGTCACATTTCTCTGGGCCCTCTCTTTTTCTTAATCATTTATATCACTCAGGACTCTACTGGCTGCAAATAGCAGACTTGCAGTTTGATCTAGTTTAAGCAATAGAAGAATATTTATTGGCATACTAGCCAAATCCAGGACATCAGGTAATTAATGTCTCCTTCATCTCAGCTGTGGGCTCTTCCAGATTTATGTTGCAATTACACATCTAAAAAACACAGAAGAATAATTTTGTGGAAGGATTAGAGTTGGCCTAGCTTATGTCAGCTGCCTATCCTTGGACCAATCTTTGTGGTAAGAATGTGAGGGGCTGTGGGTGGCATTCCTGTGAGACTATAATAGTTGGAGAGGAGAGAAGCATTTCCTCAAAAGTAATGCGTAGGATCCCTTCCTGAGAAGGTATACACTTACAGATCACTCCTTTCTGGATCATTTCTTGATTGCCTCATGGTCAACACAGTTGGAAAGCAGTGAGTGCAGTCATGTTCTTTTGAGTATGGAGCCTAAATCAAAATGTGCCTATATGAAAAAGACCACGGATTTTAAAAACTGTGGCATATGAATTTTAAGCCGTGTTAGCTCCAAACCACAAGTAGCACTAAGGCAGTTGGTCATGTATCACTGTTTTGGCAATTCTCAATGAGAAGGTCACCTTGCCTTGAATAAACACACATCCTCACAGGGCACCCAGGCTCTGGCCTGCCTCTTTCGGAAGGCTCTCGCCAGACAAGTCATGGTTCACACACAACCAGACAAAGCCCAGTTACACACACAACTCACTTATTATCCAACTCTTTATTTTCAGAAATTATCAGTTACTTGTTGACAGATGGATTAATAAAAATTCCAAAAGGATTAGGATTTCTTTTCTTTAATTTTTTGTTTTGTTTTCATTTTAATAAATTCCATCAGGCTGCAGGGCTCTCCTCACCACACGTTCCTTGCAGCTTTAAGGAATGCTGCTGTGTATCAATGTTAGCACTTATCACATGAAAATAATAACCCCACTTCAGTGTGGACTGAGGAACGTCAGTGAAGACTGAGCCCATGTGGCTTAAAGTAGAAACTGTGCCATCAAAACTGGAAGGAAGGGGCTTCTACTTGTGTCCAGGACTCCTGGTGGCTGCAGCTGGGTTCTGGTGTGGGCCCCCATCTTTTCTCAGAATGGATGCCAGCTGCTGGCAGACTCTGGTGGTCCACATCTCAGTCCGTTGTACTAATACTGCTGTTTTGAATAAGCCAGTTATCACAAGCAGGTGTGAACCTTCCACCTCCCTCCTGACTTTAGCCAATCTGATTTGTCACCTTTCTGGGAACATAGAGATTCCTTTGAAAATTGCTCTATTGAAAAAAGATGCCATTTTAAGAAGACCACAAAAGGGAGGGTGGGGCAGGCAGCTAAGACACAGAATGATCTCTGGTATGAGGATCTGAGTGACTAACTGAATCGAATGGCTTGTGGCAGCAAAGTGACTCAAGTTATTAAATTCACATTATTTATTGTATACATAAAATAACTGGGTCTTCTGATATTCTTCATGTGTTTCAGGTAGGTAAAGATTCCCTCCCTGCCCAGGCCCAAGTAGAAATTGGGTTTTCTGAGTCAGGCCACTGTCCCAGCTCTGTTTCCTCCTAACTGCAAGAACTTGGGCAAGTTGCTCAGCTTCCAGGAGCCACAGCTTCCTCCGCTGTGCAATGGGACCTATAGCTGGTTTGTCTCAGTACCAGTGAGACGGTATAAGCATAACATTTAACAAAGTACTTGATAACTAAAGCTATAATAGCTAAGCTCTAAAATAAAACCTTACGTGACCTTAAGATCAGAGTAATAATGATTTTCTGCAGCAGAGAAAAAGCCACATCCTCTTTATTTACTGGGTTGTGCTCGATGGCCTAGGGAAAAAGGAAACATTCAACAGCAGCCCCGTCTTCATAGGACTCCTCGGGCAGCCAGGAAAGCCAGAGGCCATGCACGTGCCCAATACTCGCAGCAAAATAGAACCACACTGCGAATGCTGATTGTGCAGAAGGCGTTTAGAGAGAGGATGGCTGCAGAAAGTCGCCCAGCACCTCTAACACAGACTGCGGAGTGGCAGGGATACTGGCAGTCATGCTGTGCCCAGCCCCCGGACCAATGTCTGGCTCTGAGGGATGGTCAAAACATACTTGCTGAGTGAACAGATGAATGAATGAATGATTTGAATGGCCAGTGGAAACGCACTGGACTCGGAATATGAAGACCTGGGTTTCAACCCCTGCTTGTCATGATTAATAACTTTCTTAAGAAAGAACCTCAGTTGCCTTATCTGCATTAGGTTTTTATAGAAATAAATAATGCATTTTGTGTAAAAGGAACCAGGCCACAGCAGGCACCTGAAAAAGCAGTGAAAGGGTGGCTCTAAGGAGGAGCTAGAAGCTTCAGAATGAGTACAAATTCAAACAGCTGGAAAGAAGCGGTTTTAATGCTGCTTTGCCCATATGTCCCTTAACTTTGGCTGCAAAATTATTAAGGGTATCCACAGAGTAACAGGATAGATGGCTGTTTTCTTTCCCACAGTGGTAACCAACGGCATATGCTCCATTGCTGTTAACAAGATCAGTAAACTTGCCACATTCAGAAATCGACAATTAACCCCTTTTACAACACTGGGAGTCACAGGCCTCTCTATTTTATGTGCCTGAGAGGGCTGCTGAGCACATGGTTTTATTATTGTCCCCTCCTCCAGTTAAAAAAAAGCAAAACCCTACTACTAATAATTCAGCACCTTGTAGGGCCTGTCCCTTTCTTAATGATTTCACAGGGAAGCTCCATGGACTGCCGCTATCTCTGCAAGGTCCACCTCCAGGTTTCTGCTGCTGGGGAACTACACTATCTTTAGCCCTGCTTACCTTTCTAAATGTTTTATGGTTTACAGCTGTGGTGAAAAGCATTTTGGGGTTGGCAGAGATTTATTCCCCTTTTTAATGTTTTTACTAGGCTGAATAAACACATTCTCAAAGAATGAAACTTCTGGCCATGCTGGACATATGGAAAGCTGGGCTCTCCCCTGCAATGGCAGCCCTCTCGTGATGGGCACTTGCTCAGAACAATAGATCCCATTGTTGGCTTCACATGGGACTGTAGTCAGGACCCACCCCCAGTGGGTTCTATAGCACCCAACCACGAGCCACTCTGTCACAACCCTACCTGAAATCACCTTCCTCTTTGTAAGATCCCATTAACACCTGGAGGAGAAAGCCACCTTTCATGGCTCTAGGAAGTCTACAGGGTTGAGAATGCATGATTGATGCCACTGTGGGGCACTTTCACATCCAGCATATGCTCATTTAAATATTTTTGGCAAACAAGTTCAGATAAAGTGAGCCTTTCTCCAAAATTCAAAGCAACCCTTAATTTTTATGAGGTTCGTAAAACTTCAGCAAAATGATTTCTTAAAAAGAAAAAAAATTATTTCCTTAACCTTGCTCAGTTCGTTGATTTTGGCCAAGAATGCTCACAGAATTACTAGTATGCTATGAGAAAGATTATTCATATGGTGATTTGGGACTGGGTGGAATCAGAAAGTATTATAAATCTCTTCTCATGATGTTCCTGCAAATTCTGCCAGCGCTGGAATAAAGCAGGCTTGGAAACCGACCACAGCTAGCACCTGCAGGACTTGCTACAAGGCACAGGCTGGCCTGCAGGCTGCCCTTCTCAATGTGCCTCCAAGTTATACTCAAAAGTCAGAAGAACGAGGAGCTTCGTCCTCCTGGAGGACTCTGAGAGTCACTGGCAAGCGGAAGTCCTGCCTATGTACACAATCAGGTGGCTGCCCTGGAGGCACTGGCCTGTAGGCTCATCAGGAGACCAGGTGCACCCTCTCCACGAACTAGCTCTCAGAGCCACATCTGCTGACATGCATGAGAGACACCACCACTTATCCCTCAGGTGATTTCAGGCTCTGGCCCTCAGCTCCAGTCTGCGCTAACTCTGCAGATGTGCTCCTGAGATACAGCAGGAATGCCAGTAAGAAAGGCTCCCTTCAGACCTGCAAGTGCTGAGGGCCCAGGGTGCAGCTGTGTGGTCTAGAAAGCACTGTACAAATCCAGCCTTTGGGGGTTCAGAGCTTTTCTCCAGACTAATAGCGTTTCTTCCCAGTCATCTTAGTCCTGACATGGAGTATGGTGGTTCCTAGACATTTTATCCTGTTACCACCCATTTTCATGTAAGGTACAGTGTCTCTCATGCCAAACAAGTGAGTGGCTACATCTCAGCTCTTTTCCCAGGGGTGCTAATGATTACAAAAGCAAACCTCATGAAGCCGGCGTGTTTCTCTGAACACTCAAGTTACAGTTGAGATAGGAAAACTCAAGTTGTAAGGGAAATACCAGTACTTATTAGCTGTTTCTTGCCTATCAGAGTTACAATCCTCTGGACCAGTACTTTGACAGAGACCCACATTTGTGTCTTTAGACAAGGTTGTCCTTTGCTCCATCACATTTTTAAAGGGATAACTTAGAATGCTCACCAGCTATTCCTGATCTTCTCCACTCTCTTTACATACAGAGGGTGCCAACAAAAGGCATAGACATTTTACAAGGTATTATCCATGTATTACTTTCTAAAGCTGAACTGAAGGTCCTGTTACTGGTAATGTGCACCCAGCCAGGCTACACACATCATTTTACCTGCAAGTCATACATTTTAGGAAAATGATTTATTTTACTCCCAACAAGATCTCTTGACTTGGTGCTTGTAGGCTCAGTGGGCCACATGCCCTGTGGCTGGTGTGCTTGAACCTGGCCAAGGCCTGCTAAACAATGACAACAGTAACAAAAACATAGCTGAGCATTGTGGTGGGCACCTGTAGTCTCAGCTACTTGGGAAGCAGAAGCAAGAGAATTGCTTAAGCCCAAGAGTTTGAGGTTGCCGCTGTGATGCCATGACACTCTACTGAGGGTGACATAGTGAGATGCTGTCTCAAAAAAAAAAAAAAAAACTCTTAAAATGTGTACATATTTTTTTAGCAACCCTGGTATTTTCCCCATCTCTTATTCTCCAAGGTTGGTCTTGTTGCTTCTATACTTGGACAGCATACTAAAGGTGAGCTCTCCATTCTCACCCATTTTATCTGTCATTTTAGCCATCTTCCCTCTAAATTCCTCTTCCTCCTGAAATCTAACCTCTCCCCCTGTCCTCATTAGCTTTTCCCTTCCCATTGATTTAGGGGCTTTAATTCCACAACGGTTTGGAGGCTGCTGCTCTGAGCAGACCAGTCCTCCTCCTCCTGTTCATGGTGAAGCATTTAGAATGGGGGGGGCCTCCTGTCAGTACTACCAGCTACTTCCCACTAAATTTCTTCTTCATTCCTGTAAACTTGGCACTTATTCCCATTCTTTCCCTGCCATGATCCCTTATGGCCACAATTTCAATCTCCAAATGCAGAACCCCAATGCCTGCTCATCTCCTTCTGAGATGTCTGACCTGGAAAAAACTATCCCCCCAAAACTCTCTTTTTCCTCCATAGCTTCTGTGATCCTACACTTTATTGGTTTTCCTCCTCCTTTTTCAATAACTTTCCTCTCCTATTCTAAATTCTCTTTCCAACTATTTGAATAACTGCCCAATTATAACCTAAGGCTCAAACCTTAGTCCTCCATTTTTCTAATTATGCTACCTGGAAGACTCTTGGGATTCAGTTACCACTCAATCCTGATTGGCTTCTAATAATTGTACTGTTTTCCTTCCAAAATAATTTCCTGTGGACATACACCCATCACTGGTGTTGGTTCTGGTCCTCCAAGAAGCAGATCCCAAGATGGAGGTGCAAAAGATTTATGGGCAATGTTTGTGGAGGAAAACAGAGAAGACACTGCAGAACAGGCAAGGAGAAGCTGCAGACAAGGATCCAGGCCCAATATCCCAGAAAAGAGGGGGCCAGAGGAGTGGGTAGGAAAGCAGCCCTGCCGTGATGCAGCCCTGAGGGCGGGGGCCAGCCCATAGGAAGCTCCAGTGCAATGACTGCCCATCAGAGCCACACGGGGCAGAAAGGCCCAGCCCGACACCCGTCACTGGCTGAGGGCTGAGACCAGCCCGCAGGAAGCACCAATGCTGCTGTGACCTCGACTTGCATGTATGACAGATTCTGGGGCTGCAGGTAGAAGCCAACGGGTAACTGCACGTCTTAGGGCAGGTTTCCTCTTGAAGGGAGATCTCAGACAAAACTAAGCCTGGCATCAGCGATCCCCTCTCGGTCCCCATGCAGGCATCTTCAACTTCCAGGCTTTCCCATCACCCTCATCTCTTACTTCCAACTGCAGCTCTGCATTTCTCTCCATTTCATCATTCCACGTACCTCCTGGTCCCCCAACTCAATTCATGAAGGTGATTATTCCCCTCTCTGGTCTGTCCTCCTCACCCATTCCCTAAGTGTTAGAGCTTTCTTTTTTTTCTTTTTTTGAGACAGTTTCAGTATGTTGCCCTTGGTAGAGTGCCATGGCGTCACAGCTCACAGCAACCTCAAACTCCTGGACTTAAGTGATTCTCTTCCCTTAGCCTCCCAAGTAGCTGGGACTACAGGCGCCCGCCACAATGTCTGGCTATTTTTTTTGCTGCAGTTGTCATTGTTTTCTAGCTGGCCCTGGCCTGGTTCGAACCTGCCACCCTCGGTGTAGGTGGCTGACACTTGTAACCACTGGGCTATAGGAACCAGGTGTTGTGGTGAATGCCTGTAGTCCCAGCTACTTGGGAGGCTGAGGCAAGAGAACTGCTTGCCCAAGAGTTTGAGGTTGCTGTGAGCTGTGGTGTACAGCACTCTACCAAAGGCAACATAGTGAGACTCTGTCTCAAAAAAAAAAAAAAAAGGTACTTATGGACATAAAACTGAGTATAGACTCTTGGTAATGGTTTGGTTTCTTTTCCAACTTTTGTATACACACACTGCATTTCACATCGTCAGTTCATGTTGCAAACACATGTACGCGTATGTGGGAAGTGCTTTATTTTGCTTCTTATTCTTGATGCCTTTATTTTAGTCAATAGAGTGAACTCTTCATGTGCGTTCTATAGATGAGTCACATTTAATCTATTTTATACTTAAGTCTAATATTAAATAGTGAAGCAATAAATACCTTTCTTATTTGCATTTGAGAGTTTCTCAGTACAGATTCTTAAAGGCAGGAAGGGAGATGTCTCATTTCAGAGATGAGAACATCTAGGTCCTAAGAGTTGAATGATTTCCCGAAGGTCACACAGCATGGGAAATCTGAGGGATGAGAAGGGAAAGCCCAGCCCTGGGCTGCTTCTACCAGATCAGGCTGGGGCTGCGGGGTCATGAAGCGTGATGAGGGATGCTGTTGTGCTAGGGAACCTTGGAGCTACAAAGAGCTAATCTATGATCTAACTCATAGAAAACTTCAGCCTAATTTGGGCCACAGCACAGGTCAGGTTCGCACCTGCTGTCAGAGGGTCATGAGATTAGGAGTCCTCTGGTCAGGTACTGTTCTCTCAGCCTGTGCTTGTGCCCAAGTCACATCTGCATTAGCTCCACTGTCTGTGTCTTGTCTTAGCTTGTGGGGGCCCTTCACGATTGGGCCCAATCAATGACCAATCTTTTAAGGACACTGGGAACTCTTACTCAAAAGCAGATGGAGGTGCCAGCAATGACTTCTGCAGTTTGTCCTCGCCCATATCACTCCCAGATCTGTCGTCCAGAAAGACTGATGCTGATTCTCTGCAAGTCACACAGTTCCTGCCTTAATCCAGGGGAGGGTCTGCTTCTCATTTGAATCCTAATCAGAAAATGACTTTTCTGGACAAAGAGAGTTAAAAACCCCCTTCTTATTTCTACAGCATGTAGAAAGAGATGGGTGGGGTAACACAGAGGCAGAGCTTTCAGCCAAACAACAATTCTTAAAGTAGAAAATAAGAGTAGGCATCTAGGGTTTTACAGAATGTATTGGTAGCAACTGATTTACAAGGAAGATTTAAAAATAGACCAGGGTTTATTAACCTCAGCACCACTGACCTTTGGGGCTAGAGAATCCTTTCTTGCAAGGGGCTGTCTTGTGCAGTGCAGTGCTATGAGAACACCCCTGTTCTCTACCCACCAAATGCCATAGCACCCCTCCAGTCAAACAACCACAAATGTCTCTGGACATTGTCAAATGCCCCCTGAGTGTCAAAATTATCCCCACTTGAGAACTAATGAAAGTCTGATTCCAGTTGATTCCAACATAGGGGCAAATGGAAAGAAAAGAATGGGACACGAAAATGCACTGAGCATCTCCTGAGAGGAGGACTCCAGATCAGATAAGAACAGAAGCTCCTCTGCTAGTCAGCCTCACGCAGGCCCCTCTCTCCACACGTACTGAGAAGGAGCACACAGAATGCCTTAGCTGTGGCAAAGAAGCCCTGTCCCCAGGGAGCAGGGTCACTGCATACACATCACGCCTGTCACTCAAGGACATCACCTCCTTATTTTCAAACTAGAGCACGGCTCCGGGCAACAAAATTCCTCATAGTAAGTATTAAAAAGATTCTACAGCTTTTGAACTGCAGAAATCCTATTGAAAATTACAATCAAGACAACCTGTAAGCACGCTGAAGCTAACTGCCCTGAGACTCTCCACAGTACATATCCATAAAATCTTGGAATTAAAAGGGATCAAAGGAGGCATCTAATCAAGCTTGCCAAATTTCCTACACAACAACCTTAGCAGATAATTGAAACTCTTCAAAAACAGTGGATTATTTCATTGTTGGATAGCACTACTTAGCTATAAATCATTAAGGTGGAGAGTAGAACCTGCCTCCCGGTGTTGACCATTTGTTGGACCTGGTTAAATCCCTGAGCCTACATGGAATAAATCCACCCCCTCGTTCAGATCTCTGAAATAGAACCTGAGAGTGCCCAGTACATCTCCTCTCCACAACTCTTCTCCCCCGAAGCGCTGTCCCCAGTGTTTCACAGGCTGTCCCTGCCCTCTGTCACCTTCTCTCTGCCTGGCAATCTCTTCTTCTGCTCTTGAACACTCCTTCCTTGGAATGAGAAGGGGTGTGTCATCAGGACCCCACAATTTTATTCAATGATTCCAAGCTTTCACCCTTTCACCAAGGCCTCTAACACCCTCTGTCACCTCTCATCCTCCCCGTTAGACCTGTCTTCAGCCCAGGAGACAGAACAGGCAGGTACAACTCCCAGGATCACACCCTTCCCTCCTGCCTCCTTGTGCCCGTATCTCCCCTCCCAGCTCCTGTCCTCACAAGCTGACCTGTGTCCCCACAATTTATCTCTCCTCTACTCAGAGGAGGGTGAGGACCTGCTCCCTGCCTGTGTTTTCAGTTCCTCCCTCTCATGGTCCCCTTTTCATAGCCTCTCCATCCCCCAAACCGGCCACCAGCATGGCCATCCCACCTTCCAAGTAAACTCTACGGTGCTCACTTTCCTTCCACAGCTCAGCCCTGCTGAGTCGTCCACATCTGAAGCCTGATCCCCTCACTTCTCATGTGACTGGAATCAGTGCCCTCAGACCAGACCCTTACGGGTCCCTCTGTCCCACACAGCAAGGCCCCTGCAGGTCTCCACACAGAGCATGCTGTTTCTTGGGCCTAGAATATGCATCCCCAAACTACGGCCCATGGGCCACATGCAGCCCACCTAGGACATTTATCTGGCCCGCCGGGTGTTTTTGCAATTAAGACAACCTGTAAGAATGCTGAAGCTGATTGCCCCGAGACTCTGCACAGTACTTAGCCATAAAATCTTGAAATTAAAAGGGATCAAAGGAGGCATCTAATCAGCTGCTGCCTGTCCTACTTAGCAGCCAACTTGTTCTGGGGCCCGCAGTCTGGCCCTCCAATGGTCTGAGGGACAGTGAACTGGCCCCCTGTTTAAAAAGTTTGAGGACCCCTGGCCTAGAATGATTTCTCCCTGTGTGTTCAGGTGGCAAATTCCTATTCTTTTTTCAACACTCTCAGAGCCCATTTCCTTTGCATGGCCTTTTCTAAAAAGGTAGGAAGATAATCAAACTAGTTTTATGGGCGTGTTTTAAGAATTCAGTGAGATGATCCCCATCAAGCACTCAGCACAGCCAATGCCCCGTTATTCACAGCTGTGATCACTGTCAGCCCTGCCTGTCGGCTCCTCCTGTTTCTCTGGTGTCCCATTGTAGTATCAGGGACATTATGTTCTATTTGTCTTAGCAGGTAACAGTTTCTTGACCAGTGCAATAGACAGGGCAGGGACATGATCTTGTCACTGATATTACCCTAACATCCAGTGTCACGTCTGGCACCTAGTAGGAATTCAGTATCTCATGAACGTGCAAGTGACTGCACAAAAACCAGGCAATTACTGTGTCATGTGGCTCTGTGCTGATGGCTTTGTCCTTGCAACTGTGGTACCACATTACAAGCCTCTGACATATCTCCATGATTCTGGAAATGGCTTAGCATGCCAGAGTGGGAGGGGACATTCCTTGAGACTGCTTCCTGCCCCCAATGGGCTGGATCTTGGAGGGCTTGCGTAAACTCTTGGCTGGGTTTGGTGCTATCTTTTGTGGGGAAGGGTTGCTCAGAACAGCCAGTTTCTCTGGGTTCAGCCACGGGCCAGACACTAGAGGTAGAACAAAATGGTATTGATGCCAGGCTCACATAGCAGATCTTTGGGCAAAGGTCAGAGGGCTTGCTAGTCAGCTTCCCTCTCCCCAGAAGCACAGCAGGGCTCCACCTCTGCCTTCAGGCTTGGAGTTAAAGTCAGCCAATGACATTCAGAGAGAAGAGAGCTCTGGCCAGGAGTGGAAGTGCTCAAAACAATGTGGCCTGGTTGTTAGGCCATGGAGATGAGCTCTGAAGGACATTCACTCTAATGACAGTTGACAACTGCTTTAAGTAACTGATCCTGTTCAGAGCCAAAGAGCTGTGCTCTAACCTATCTGTCACAAGAATCCTTCTAAAATCTCACATCTCCCTGACTCCAAGAATCCATGCTTGAAATATCTTCGGTTAACAAAGAAATTTTCTGTTTTTATGGGAAAGATATTCACATGCTGAACATCACCCAGCATAGTCCCCCACCTCAGTGCCACTGCTCTGAACCTCACCCTGCACAGTGCCCCCTCAGTACCACTGCTCTGAATCTCACCGTGCAGAGTACCCCCCTCAGCGCCACTGCTCTGAATCTCACTGTGCACGGTGCCCCCTTCAGTGCCACTGCTCTGAACCTCACCATGCACAGTGCCTCCCTCAGTGCCACTGCTCTGAACCTCACCCTGCACAGTCCCCCATAGCACCACTGCTCTGAACCTCACCGTGCACGGTGCCCCCCATCAGCACCACTGCTCTGAACCTCACCATGCACAGTGCCCCCCCTCAGCACCACTGCTCTGAACCTCACCCTGCACAGTCCCCCATAGCACCACTGCTCTGAACCTCACCGTGCACGGTGCCCCCCCTCAGCACCACTGCTCTGAACCT
>NW_003852461.1:10703886-10721183 GCF_000181295.1 Otolemur garnettii | reverse complement strand
GTGCCCCCCTCAGCACCACTGCTCTGAACCTCACCGTGCACGGTGCCCCCCTCAGCACCACTGCTCTGAACCTTACTGTGCACAGTGCCCCCCTCAGCACCACTGCTCTGAACCTCACCATGCACAGTGCCCCCCTCAGCACCACTGCTCTGAACCTCACCATGCACGGTGCCCCCCTCAGCACCACTGCTCTGAACCTCACCATGCACGGTGCCCCCCTCAGCACCACAGTTCTGAACCTCACCGTGCACGGTGCCCCCCTTAGCATCACTGCTCTGAACCTTACCATGCACAGTGCCTCCCTCAGCACCACAGCTCTGCATAATGTTTTACTCCTTGTCACAGCCCCATAAGGTGGATACATACTATTTTTCTTTTATAAATAAGGAAATGGAGGGCAGTGTGGTTTATGTACCTTATTTCAGACCATACACCTTATAAATAACCAGATTAGTAATCATCTAGTCCAAGGTCACACAGCTTTCAAATGATCTCAATAAACAGTTAGCTTAAAAAGTAACTGTTTGCTTTACTGTTATTGAAGTAACTATTTTAATAAAATACCATTTAACCAAATTTGTTAAAATATAACATGTAAATATATTAAAATGTAATTGTCAAGTAAAGCTTCTAATTAGCATGAGAATTTTTTTTTGCTTAATTGATGTAATTTGAGGCAAAAACAAAGAAATATGTTGCTCTAGGCATCCTGTGCTGCTTTTTTTTTTTTTAAAAAATACATATATATTTAACACTAGGACTTTTGAAATATGACAAATGGTCCACGGACTTCCATTATGCCCTCCCAGCGCCCGTGAAATCTGAGGCCTTCTGAGTGCTGTCTCAACATGCTGCACTAACAACTGTGTGCCGGTTTTGTTCTTGGTGGCCTTCTTTAAATTTAGGCCAAGTTTTCTTCTGCCAGGAAGGCATGTAGAGGTTCTCTCTTTGACTTGGATGCTTATCTGGAGAAAACAAAATTTTAGGATTTCCCTCAAGCCCTCTGCAAAATTCCTAAAGATGCGGATCATAAAGACTTCAAGAAGAAATGAAGAGCTGACTTTGCCCTTAGCTTTGTGTATCCATCAACCAGGGAATCTGTGGGCCAAGGCTTACAGGAGGGTCTGATTTCAAAGAACTCAGGGAACTCTTACTCTAAGACCCGTATAAGAGGTTAAAGCTTTGATTTGCAACAGAAAGATAGCTTCAAACTTTTGCAGAGTCCTTGCCACTCTAAGAAAGAAGATTCAGTTAGACGAGGAGAATAGTTTCCAGATAGAAGGTACTGAGATTCTTCTTGCTCTGTCAGCAAGAAGGGCAGGGTGACTAAGCTGCCGGGTAGACCCACAAGAAAACCACCTGAGAGAAGAGGCACAGACTCACAGCAGGGACTCTCTGGTGGAAGTGACGTCCAGCTTCCTGTGTGGCCATCTAGGCTGCACACTCCGCAATGTGTCCAAGGCTCTTACTAACTTGGGGGTCCCTCATTCTCACCACATTCTATAAGGTACGTGGTAGAACTATTATCTCAACACAAAGAAACAGTGTGCTGAAACTTGAACTCTTAGGAACAGCCTCAAGTATAAAGGTGTGAAGTGCAGCTTGACTTAAAAATGTGTTTAAAAAATGAAGCAAGGGCATGTTGATAAAGTGATTTTAGGGTACATACATTAGTATTGAGAGGGATGAGATCACATTACTTAAGAAAACATCTAAGACACAATGTTAGGTGAAAAAAAAAAGGAGGTTATACATGGGTTGTTACTGTAGCGTGGAGGATACATGGGACAGTGACTGAGCATCCACAGGAGCTGACAGACTGAACGTGCATTGTGTAGCAGGTGCATGAACTACTCATATAGCAAAATCTGTGAAGAAGCTTCAGCAATATCCCCTGTGGACAGATGAGAAAACTAAAGCTGGGAGCAGGCAACTGGCCCGGGTCCCACTGTGGCAAGCTGGTGGACCTAGTGCCAGATACTTTCAACCTCCTCTATATTCGGAAAACTTGACTCTGTCACAGATGGTGGAGTCATGTGTTCATTTTTCTTTTACTCTGTTATCCAAATGGTCTGAAGTATGATTACATTAAATTTAATGTAATGTACATTAAGAAACTAGAAGTTGAATATTCAGATTATATATGCAGATCTCATCAAACAGTGAATTTGAGTTCTGATAAGGCCTATCATTTAATTAAGTACAGTAATGAGAAGTTATTCCTAAGAAATTTAACAAACATTCTTTAAGCACTGGCTACTGGGAAGATTAGATGAGATAAGGCACCATGGGAGTTCAGCACAGTGCCAGGGACACTAACAGATGCTCACAGGTCTCATTACAGTATCATTAGGCACCAGTCACCAGTCACCATCCTAACCACTCCCACTTAGGGTACCTCATATTATCTGCACAAACATTCTAAGTGCTTAGCTATTGTTATGTTCACTTGAAGATGAAAAACCTGAGATTCAGACAGGTTAAGTAACTCCCTCATTGTTGCTCATTATCAAATAGCAGAGCCAAGTTCGGTGCCCCATCGGCACTCCACTGGCCTCCCCAGCACAGGTGCGACAGGGGTCTGCACTTGCCAGCACTGGTAGAGTGGCTCAGTGTGGGCTATCCCCTCCTGTACTCAGCCCACACTGGAGAACTACCCAAAGTTCACAGTTCTCATCCTACAATTCCAAGTCCTCTGGCATTGACCTTCTCTCTATCAAAACCTACTTCCCATTTCTTGTCCACACAGTAGAACTTTATCCTAACTCCTGGTGCCACATGAGAGCTGCACCCTCTAGCTCACCCAGCCCTCTCCCCCGTGAGAGCACTGTACCCTCCGGGCTCGCTCAGCCCTCTCCCTCTATGAGGTCCCAGTTCGAGTCAGCCTCCACCAGTAAGTCTACCCACTCACAATTTCTCTCTCTCTTTCAACTTCCCACAGAACTTATTTTCTATCTCATTTAATTACACTCCATGCCATTTTTAACATACCTACTGTACCTGAGGCTAAAAAGCAATGGGGGTGGTAGGTAAAGGTGTTCACAGGCTTGTGTAACTCACAAATCCAGGCTCCTCAAATCCCTAATGGGCCGGCTTAGTCATGTGGACACCCTGATTGGGGTTAGGGTCACTCCCCCTACACTGAGAGTGAACGTGAGGTGGTTTTCCCCACAGGAAAAGCAAGATGTCCTTGTCAGAAAAGGGTAAACAGAAAGTGGGCAGCAAGAGCAGGAGACGCCCCTGCCCACTGTTCCTCACTGACTGGGCACCAGCAGACTGTGGCCCCATCAGCAGGGACAGAGCTCTCCTTAACCTGGACTCCACACAGCTGAGCCAGGCAGGGCAGAGCTCAGGGGGATTTTCTCCCTTTCCCACACACTGTGTTAACCCTTCAGGAACAGGGCCGAGCCCAGTATGGAGCGCATTAGTGGCTTTCCTACAGAGCTCTTCAAAGAGGCCCCGTCATTTGCCAACATGATTTTTCTTAATATTGTGCAGACGGCAGGCTAATCCATCTTCAGATGATCTAATTGCATCCCACTTTCTCTTAAGAAGCAGTGTGTGGAGTTGCAACATCTTAATTGTAGGGTGTAATGCAGCATGTCTCCAAGATGACAGAGCTGAGCACTCAAACCAAAGCTGGGGAATTTCCAGTGGAAACTCTCAGGGGAAGAAAATGGAAGGTGGAGGGCAGCGTGCTGGTAAGCATCATCAAATCCAGCCGTTAGGCCTGCTGCTCATAAAACTGAAGTCACGCTTCAACTCACAGGCTGAGAACCTTCACTCAAGGCTAGTAGAGTTTCCCCTGTGCCTTCAAAACCTTACACTGCATTTACTATGGAGAAAATGGGTAAAATAAAGGGGCAGGTGGTACGGGATGGGCAGGCAGACGAGTAGTTGGGAAATCTTCTGACTAGATGGGCAAGAATAAGGACCCCAAGGAACCAGTATTTTCTTACGGTTTTCCTGACCTTCCACTCTCTTTGCCCAAATACTTTAACACTCTTGGAAAGGCTTAATTAAATAAAACAAATTTATATAGAGGAGGGGAGCTAAGCAAAGTGGGGGCTGGGGACTGGGAGGCTGGAGAAGCAGCCTGGAATTGCTTGTTTTCTGGTGTTGTGAGAGACTGACACAGAAGTAGGCAGGGTCAATACAAATACCAAAGGCTCTCTGGAATTTAACATTTCCTTTATATCTTATTTATCTTCTCTATATGAGTTCTATTTTCACTTGAATTTACAACTGGTTACATCCAGGATACCAGGTAAGGCCTTCCCTACAGACCATGCCAGTAGACCTGAGATCCAGACATACCTGTTTTTGACCCCAAGGGGGACACCATACTCTAAGCCGCCTGCCTTGGATATGCTATGGGGCTCGTGGGGTGCTGGATCAGGGTCACAAACAGGCTGCCCACACCTGTGGGTACAGATAGCCCCAGCTCCCCCGTTCCCTGGCAGGCCTGCAGGAACTACCATTTTACTAGGATGAAGTCATGTATTAAACACTGTCAACATCAGGCCTGAGGCCTTTGTTCTGTCCTCCCCACAAACATATTTACATTGGCCCCAGTTAGCAATGTCCCACTCTGCGTCACACTCACAAGCCCTCATGTCTCATCTGCTGCACAACACACGGGAAATCAGTCTGCAGAGGGACTGGCCGCAAACCCGAAGCCTGGCATGAATTCCACTGTCAAATCCCTGGTGGCGGGGGGCGGGGGAGAGACTAGGAAGGCTCACTCGGGTCTCCCTCCCACAATCCTTCTTTCCTGGAGACTGGCCATACATATTCCCCTCCAAATCCAGGCCCCCAAGTCTCTATGGGCCATGTCTCTACAGTAACTCTAAAAGAAACCACAGAAAGTTGGCCGTGCCACACATAGTAGGAATGACAGCTGACTTCCTTGGGGGGCTTGCCCTGTGCCAAGCAGCATGCAAAGTGAATGGCACACACTGTCTCATTTAATCTTCACAATCTTTTGAGTAGATGCCATTATCATTCCTATTTTCACATAAGAAGAAGAGGTTATCCTGCAATCTCAGAAGTTTCTCAGCTCCGAGGCAGGGAGCACTGGTGCTTTCCATCACTCATCATTCAGTGTTCATAACTTAGCCAAGCGCCAGAGGGAGGGACTGCAGAGCTGAGTAGCCCCACCGAAGGGACTAAACCATGGACCATGAAGCAGGTGAAGCAGGGTGGCACAACAGTGGCAGGAGAGCAGAGGTGGAGAGTGCCCTTCAAGCCAGGATCTGGCAGCCAAGGAGAGAAGGACCCTCTCACTGGCTCTCCCCCACTGTCCTAGAACATGGCCATTGCCTTCACTCAGCAGGCCCTACCCAGTTACCTGCTGATAGCCATGCCTGTTCAAGGAGACCAAGCCTTCTAGGTGAACAGAAGACCGAGACAAATCTATATCCCTCCCTTTGCAGTTCCCTATCCTCCCTGATCATGGGAAAATGCATGGGGATGAAACCCATAACATGTTTCCTTGAAGAGCCACCAAGGCTTGCATGTGTGCGCGTGTGGGGTGGGCAGGGTGGGACGTGAGTTAATCACCAGCTCTGTCCTAGCTCAGTTAGGTGTTGTGCAGGCAACTCCTCATTTGACTCAGTTTTCCTGTTTATTTCTAATTACTGAATTTAGCCCTCCAAACCTGCCTTCTCTTCAAGAGACCTCAAATCCTCTTACTTCTTTACAGATCACCTACCCCCACCAGAGCCCAAGTCACCAAGCCACCTATGTTTCCTATGTGGATGAGTGCAGTAGTTTTCTTACTGGTCTGCCAGTTCCTGCTCCAGCCCCCCTTCCACAGAGCTAGAGTGCTCCCCCCACTGCAAGTCAGAAGATGCCACCCCATCAGCTGAAACCCTTCCACAGCTCTCAGGCTGCCAGGAGCTAAACACTGGCTCACAAGCTCCGAGGGGCACAGCTCCTGCTTGCCTTTCCCTGCCAACTTCAGGTCATGCTTCCCACCCCTTCTTACTCAACTTCAGCTACATTGTCCTTCTTTCTGTTCCAACATCATGAGAAAACCCTTGACCACTTCATAGCCTTTCTTCTTGCTGATCTTTAATGAGAATGGTCTTTCCTTCTCCAGCTCTCCACAAACTTGGTTCATTTCATTCCTTTAAGGTCATTTCAAAGTCAGTCCCTTGGCAGAAAGCCTTTGCTCACCAAGCTATTAAAGCAGCCCCTTTCCACCCCCCATTACTCTCTTACACATCTACCATCTTCCTGTTTTATTAGTCTCCATGTTTGTGATCCATTTCTCCTACTAGAACCAAGTCCCATGACAAAGAACTTGCCTGGTATAGTTTACCATTGTATCCCAGAAGGTTTGGCCTGGCACACAGTATCTGTTCAATTAATATTTGTTGAATTAGCAAATGAACCTCCCAAAGTCTCCTGAACATCACCATTTCCATTTTGCGGGTCAAGAAACTAGAACTTAGTTTGATCAGATCCCAGTATGTATTTTTGGTGTTGCTTCAATTGCCTGGGTTGGGGGGGTCCTCCTCATAAAGTATTCTCCCAGGCCAATTTCTTCAAGTGTTTTTCCTGCACTCTCTCCAAGAATCTTTATAGTTTCATGTCTTAAGTTTAAATCTTTTATCTAGTGTATCCAATTTATAATCACTCACACTTTCATATGAAGAATAGATCACAACTATGGCCCAGGAGGAAAGAGGGAGGAGGGGGGAGGTTAGATCGAGGGAGGGTGAATGGTGGGATCACACTTATGGTGCATAATGCAAGGGTACTTGTCAGATTTATTAAGTATAGAGTATAAATGTCTTAACACAATAATTAAGTAAACAAGATGAGGTCTCTATTAACCAGTGTGATGTAAACACCCCTAATTCTATATGAAATCAGCACATTGTATCCCATACATGCATCAATTTATACATGATCCATGCATTTATGATTTAATAAAAAAAATAGAAACTGGAACTTAGGCTCGGCCCCTGTAGCTCAGTGGCCAGGGCGCCAGCCACGTACACCTGCGCTGGCGGGTTCAAGTCCAGCCTGGGCTTGCCAAACAACAATGACAACTACAACCAAAAAAACAGCTGGGCATTGTGGCAGGTGCCTGTAGTCTCAGCTACTAGGGAGGCTGAGGCAAGAGAATCACTTAAGCCCAGGAATTGGAGGTTGCTGTGAGCTGTGACACTACCCAGGGCGACAGATTGAGACTCTGTCTCAAGAAAGAAAAAAGGAAATTGGAACTTCAAGGTGGGCCAGATTCAGCCAGGTCTGCATGGCTTCCATGCCAGAAAGTCACTCAGCCACAACATGGTGAACCTTGACGACATCATGCAAAGTGAAGGAAGACAGACCCAAGAGGCCACACAGTACGTCGGGTCCACTTACAGGACTTGTCTTTTGGATTCTGGACATGATGCAGGATCATCTGCCTGTATGAAGAGTCCAGAAAAGGCAAATCCACAGAGAAGAGAGTAGATTAGTGGTGGGCATGGCCCAGGCCAGAAAAAGGTGGGGACAGACTGCAGAATGGGTGTGGGGTGTGTCTGGGTGGACGCTCTGCACTAGACCCTGGTGACAGCTGCACAACACTGTTGATGTATTAAGTGCCACTGAACTGTGCACTTTAAAACAGTTAAAATGGTACATTCAATGTGTTATTTTGCCACAATAACAACAATAAAAATTAAGAGTGATTTCCCAGGAAAGCCAGGTACCCACAGCTACGTGGAGACAGGGCCAGAAGTTGTGATCTCCCAGGCTTCTCTGCGGGTGACTGGCTGCCCTCTCTCATTGTCAGGAACCTCTGCAGGGTCTGCCTGCTGGAGCATTGGGCAGCTGCAAAATTAGCACTAATCTAAAAGAATAACATTTTACTTTGCAACTTCATAGTGTTTCTCTTTGCAATTTACCCTTTCTCTTTAATCAGGACGATTATCCAATCTCTCTCTCTCTCTCTCTCTCTCTCTCACACACACACACACACATACACATATACTCTTAATCCAAGAGGAAATGTAGCCTGCTGAATACTTCTTTGAAATCCTACCAGCTTGCTTCTCCTGTTTTCTGAATTTCTATTTTTAGCACTAAACAGCAAACTGATTCAAACATATGCCCTTCTGGAGAAGTTATAAGTTCTGCGGTGTTCTGGCCAAGGAAAGTCTCTCTGAAACAGTAGAGTAATGGAAAAAGGGACTGGAGTATGTTACACTGCAAATTTTATAATGAATGTCAAGGGGGCAGAACCAAATGAAAAAAGTTGTTTGTTTAAAGATAATAAAATAGGCAATATTAAAGAGACATTTTCAGCAAACATGCAGTGAGTTTGATTTTTTTTAATCTTTTTTTAAAAAGTTCCCTCTCTAGAGTCAAAAAAGAATCAGTGAAATTAGTCTCATGAAATCACATCTAAATGTCCTACAAAAAAGTGTTTACACAGTTTTAACAGAATCTGGTTTGTGACTTTGGATAGCAAAAAACCACTTTTAGATGGAGAGATGGTAAATCAATTATTTTAGTCATGGATAGCCTATTAAATATAAAAATTCTTTCTCTCAAAATCAAAGATCAATTGATTCTAACAGAAAAATTGTAGGTACTTTTCTTCAGCTTTAGGTGAGGTGTGAAAAATAAGAAAAATACTTTGGGTATGTTTACCTTAAAATTCACAAAGAAATGTCAGTTTCCAGCCTATAATATCAAACTTGAGGAATAGGTAGGTATAAACTTTTACATTGGTCCAAGAATTTCAGTTAGGAATGAAAAACTTGGTTTCTATCATAATGGATGGTATTCCAGCCATTAGAATGTAGACCGCATGGAATTTCGTGCCAGTAGTTCCCTTACTGCTTTGCTCTGCTATCTATGATGATACCTATTGACAATATCTGAGCTCCGTTTTCTAGGCAGACCTTAGGAAAAGTGTCCTGGATATAGTTGTTAAAATCATTTCATACATGTATATGAATAGAATCACTGCCTGTTCATAGAATGATATCAAAAGAATTGAATTTCACAATCATGTATTCCATATTAGTGCTTATTGATTCAGTTATGGGCGAGTTTTGCAAAGACTTATTGTAGGGCTAACTCCAAGACTTTCTTGAAACAAAGAGATGCTTGTCAAATACTCAATAATCAAAGATCAAAAATGGTACCAATATGATACCATTGCCACATTGTATACAAACAAGCTAAATTTGCAGCACCATGGAAAAGAAAAGCTTTCTGTAACCCACACAGTCAATTACAAGAATGTGAGTGAGCTTTTCACAATACAAACCAACAATCATGACTTTTATATACGAATCAAATCTTACACAAAGATTTTAATGGTAGCTGGAGGCAAGTTGCAAATTGGCTGCAAAAACTACAAGGAACATTTTTAAAAGGCTGTGACTAATTTGATATAAATAAGCTAATATATGATTCAGTGAATTTATTTAACTTGGATAACACAGATTACAAATTTACATGCTGTGATTCAAAGTCAATTTAATTTTTCTAAAAATTATGAACCAGTTTTGACAATATTAATGTAAAAACTAAAGAAAAAGAGTTTTTTGATATTTCATTTGGTTATTGAAACTTTGAGTATATTGAAAATGATTAGGAATGCAAATCTATGCCTTTAACTGTTTATTTTATAAAATAAGTACAGATCAAGTATTTTTGATGACAATACAGCATTCAAATTAATATGTACTATATAAAATACAGGTACAGGCTGGATTTTGAAGACTTAGAAAAAATTATATCCTATTACACAATAGGATACATAATATATGTGTATCAAAACATCACATTGTATACCTTAGTTATATGTAATTTTTAGTTTATAATTATACATCAATAAAGCTGGGCAATAATTTTATATTGATTTCATGTTGAAATAATATTTTAGATATGTTGGGTTAAATAAGGCATACATTAAAATTTATTTTGTTTAACTTTTTACAACGTGGCTTATATTATGGTGGTGTCTTAAAGTGAGTTTATGTATGTGGTGTTTCTAATGGACAACACTGCTCTGGAGATGCAGATCAACACCACAGTGCCCATCAGGCTGTGTTCCAAGGGCCTTGAGAGCAGGCCAGGGCTTCACGTGAGGACATAGGACAGCAACTCTGTCAGTCTCAGAATCACCAGTGGAGGCAGAAACATTAGAAGCTGGCCGTATTCTGGGAGTAGGTTCCTGACTCACCTAGTATGCAAGGTCACAAGGGTCAAATAGCACAGGGTAATCTCAGCTGGACTGAACTGACCTCAGACCAATCTTCAGAACCCCTAACTACTGGCAATCACTATGAAACGTATTTACTGAAGAAGAACGGGGCTCTGAAACCATGAATCTGCAAGTTGTCTGAGGTGAGATGTGCCAGCTAGTCAGCACTGTTTAGTAGTAACAATGGGATTTATGATCTGCACCTGGTCTTACAGGACCACTGGGGTTTCCACATTTGAAGTGTGTCTCTGAGCTGGAATATGCCGATTTGACCAGATCACTACAAGAAGCCTCCACTGTGGCCTGACTTTAGACTTCACATGCAGGCCAGGAGAGGCTGAAGACTTGCAGACAAAGGGTGCCCTATACAACCCAGCTGTAAGACAGAGAAGTTTGCACCCTAGATCTAGAGGCCCTGGGGCTTGCATCTCCACCTCCTGCCCTTGCTGTGCTCTGTCCCTTGCCTGTAATGAAACTGACCATGAGGATAAACTATTTTAGTGTTACCAGTTCCTTCAGCAATCAGACACTCAAGGTGACATGTGTGTAATTCATGTAAAGATTCATTAATTAGTCACCTTCCCAAACAAGGGGAGGCAATACCTGGATCACAGACTGGCAGAAGTCTGAGCTCTGGAGACCACCTGCCTGGGCTCAAAACAAAGCTTTGTCCTTTGCCAGATGAGCCTCCAAGAGGGAGTTACTTACTCTGTGAAAGGAGGAACCAATAGTGCTCACCTGAAAGGAGTCACTGAGATCATTCATTTGTAAAATTTTATAAAGACACCTGGCACAGAGTTGCACTTAATGTTTACTGCACTTGGCAAATTCTGACCTTAGAGTCCCAAGAAGCAAATTTCTAATTTTCTATCTCTGGTTTTAGACTTTGAGAGCTCATAAATATTGAGGACTAGATGCAGAGTACCCTTCTCCCCAATTAAAAAGTACCCATTATAATAAAGAGGAACACAGGTGGTGATCATTAATTAACTGTCCCAATTTGCTAGATAAGAAACTAAAACACCAAGCTGTCCAGTCAGAGCTATTAGATTGACTGTAAGATCCAGAAGAGAAGAAAAAATGTTCTGAAAATTATAAACTGTATTCTTATTCTTTGTCCTTTTTATAGTTTCTCTTGGAGAACTCACTCCCTGCAAAGCTTTGCTCATCAACTTAGCCAAACATACCAACATATCTGCTCCTTCTGCCTTGACCTGGCTCCAGTTCCACAACACTTACTGTCCACTGAAAGGTTCCACCTGAAGGTGGGGCAGGGACAGCAACTTGGAAGCATTAGCCTCTGCCCTGCCTGCCTGCACGTCCAGCATTCTGGCACGATGGAGATTGGTCTGGGGTACCAGCGCTGGTGCTGGGCCTGTTTGCCCTCAGACCCCCATGGTCCTCACCCTTTCCCTGCTCCAGGCTTCTCCACGAGGGAGACGGCAGGCTGTGATTCCCAGACTCCTTGTGTCACATTGTTTCTTGAAGGGTCCCCTAATGCAAGACTCTGACTGGCACTTGGAAATGGGATTGAAGAGAGAAGCCAAGCTGTTTCTCCCCTTTCTTTCTGCCTTGAGCAATGACTCCTACAGGGAAGCTGCTTCTCATGGCTCTGCCCCCACAGAGCAGACTCGACATCATTCTAGCTTCCTCAGACCACCCTAACCCTGGACTCCAGTAAAACTTCCTCTCCTCTTTGTTCTCCAGCCTAGGCATGGCTGGGGCTTCTGTCTGTTGCTAATGCTGCATCACCCTCCCTGATTTGGCTTTTCAGCAAATTCCATCACCTATGTGTCCAATTCCCTACATTAAACTCCCTGTGTTAGTTATCAAGAATCAGTTCTGCTCTCCTGAGTGGACTCAGATGATGCAGGAGGTACCTGTCCAGGCAGACTTTCTACTGCTCCCACTCCTATGGCAGCAGAGCAGGTGCTGAAGCAGGAGGCAGAGCAGCCAGCCATGGCTGGGAGGGAGGCTTCTCACATCAGGTCGCACCATAATGCCACTTGGGGTAATGTGACAAAATGCCAAGTCTGAGCACCAACTGAGAGATTCTGATTTAACTTCTCTGAGATGAAGCCTGTGTGTCGGTAACTTACAAATCTCCCTGGATGATTCTAATGTATAGACCAAGTTGAGAAGCACCACCCTAGGTGATGGGACCTCAGCCATTGCTTTTGGAGCCTGCGTGAATATGTGTGTGATGGGAGATGGAGACACAGAGGGGAAAGCAACGAGATGAAACTGCCAACACTGATGCTATCAAAACCAGACACTTAAAGAGAAAAGAAAACTCAACACGGCACTGAAAAAGTTGGAGGTTACCCCTTAGGCCAGTCCAAATCATGCAATGTTAGGGAACGGATCGCCCTGCGTTGAAAGCAACTGAGTAACAAAAGATGCAGGAGGGCTTCTGGCCTTCCGCCTTTCTACCTGAAGATGGCATGAATTTCCCATGACAAAGGGGAGGATGTTCTTACCAAAGAAGACAGAGAGTTGATGCTGAAATGATCTATACAAACAAACCTCAAAGGAACACTCATTTCCCCTTAGTTTCCTCCCTGCGTTTCCCAGCCACCTTCCCACACAACCCAAACCACTTCTTGCTTTGTCTTATCTCCGCTCCACACTTTAAAGAAGCTCCCCAGGTCCAAACATACCTTTGGAGTTTTCACTACTTTCTAGGATACCCTTGGGCCATGTAAGAAAATTAACATCAAATATAATTTGTATGTTTTCTCCCCTCTTCATCTGTCTTTTGTTAATTTAACTCATAGGCTCCAGACATAGAACCAAAAAGGGTGAAGTCTTTCCTTCCCTACAAAGCCAAAGGCATCATTTATGCAAGGAACAGATCACTAAGTTCAGCCCACCTTTAATACTATCAAGATTATTTGTATTTTATGAGTTCTATTTGTTGTGAGATTCAGTCGTTTCCCTTAAAAAGTCCTGTGAGTGTACAAAGATGAGACCGAGTTGCTAATGAACCCGCATTCACTAGCCACACGGGCAGATCAGAGCTCTTATTCACCCATCAGCCTCCAGGACCTACAGTCAGACAAGGCCAGAGCGTCAGGAGCACCCATGCGAAGACAGCAGGACACCTCTCCACCACTGCATTTGACCGCACCTGCTACAATCCTTTTGTTGAACTTAAACAGAGGCATTCCGCCCACCAAGCAGGCGCCTTGAGGAGGGTTATGAGAGGAAAGTACTGTTCTGCTTAACAGAAGGCAGGCAGAGTCCACCAGTGACCAACTGTCACCCTTGCTTCCCCCAGAGGGACACTACCAAAGCCACGTTTCCATGTGGGACTACTCTGTAAAGTCTTTCTCACTGATTAAAGACTAGATCATGTGTGGGCCTGGATGGAAACTCAGATAAAGAGGACTATTAACACCTCAGGAGGGAGAAAGAGAGTCTAGGACAAATGGCATGAAGTTCGTAACAATAAAGAGGTCTTACTGTGATACAAGAGGTAAGAAATTCATCTTCAGTTAGTCACAAAATTTAATTCGAAGAAATCTTAGAAGTCAGTAAATCCAAATTGTTCAATTTGCAAACAGAGAAACTTGGGATCCAGGGAAAGTAAGCAATTTGCCCAGGATCACTGACTAGTGAATGATGCAGAGGAACTAGAAGTGCCAGGTACCTTTTCTCCAAGTGCGTGAGGGGCAGCACCAGCACCCCAGGAGCCCATCAGAAATGCAGAGTCTCAGGCCCCACCCAGACCTATTGCAGAATCTGTGTTTTAGTAACATCCCCAGGTGAAGTATATGCACATTACAGTTTGAGAAGCACTGTCCTAAAATGCACTTTGATTCCTCCCAGATTTTCTGTTCACCTACAGCCAGGCTTGGGTCAGAGATCTTACCCATTTTTTGAGCACTGTCTTCTGTGGAACCTATGGACAGAAACGTACCAATGATAGAGAATAAGGACTTTCAGATTGGTTTTACTGCTTAACACCCATCACTATGACTTGAAAAAAAATCAGAGGCATGGATCATAGAAAAACCTTGATAAAAATATGTGGAGCAAAGAAATAAAACTTTGCCAAATGTGAAGAAAAGCTTCCGGGACAGAGATTGTCCATTCAGCACACATTTGTTGAGCAGCTACGTGCTAGGTGCTGTGCTAAGTGCGGAAATACATTCAAGACGAACATAGCCTGAGAAACTCATGACCCAGTGGACCAACTTTCAGAAAGTGTGTGCCCGTCACCCTTCTATCCAACACAGTGCTGGAAGTCCTAGGCAGAACAATCAGACAGGAGAAGGAAACCAAGGGACCCACATGAGGACAGAAGAGCTCAAGCTATCACTCTTTCACAGCAATATGGTCTTACACCTAGAAAAACCCCAAAGATTCTGCCAAGAGACTCGTGGAACTGATAAATAAATTCACCAGAGTGTTGGGATACAAAATCACTGGCATTCCTCAACACTAAGTATAGTCAGCTGAGAATCAAAGACTCAATATCTTTCATAATAGCAACAAAGAAAACAAAATGTCTAGGAATACATTTAACCAAGGAGGGACACCCAGGAGTTACTAAGGAAGGAAATCACAGAGGATGTAAACAAATGGAAAAATACACCATGCTCATGGATCAGCAGAGTCAACATTGTTAAAATGTCAGCTCTACCCAAAGTGATCTGCAGATTCAATGCCATCTATTAAGATACCAACAATGTTTTTCTCAGATTTAGAAAAATAATTCCAAGCTTGGTGTGGAACCAGAAAAGAGCCTGAACAGCCAAAGCAACCTTAAGCAAAAGGGACAAATCAGGAGGCATCACTTTACCAGACTTCAAGTGGTACTACAGGCTGTAGTAACCAGAACAGCGGTACTGGCCCAAGGACAGAGACATAGAACAATGGATCAGAACCAGGCATAAAACCATCCTCACACTGCCATCTGATATTCAACAAAGCAGATAATAACACGACTGGGGATAAGAATCCAGATTCAGTAAATGGTGCTAGGAAAATTGGATAGTCACATGTAGAAGATTGAAACACTCACAAAAATTAATTCACTATGGACAACAGACTTAAACCTAAGGCATGAAACTATATGAAGACTAGAAGAAAATGTTATAAAAACTCTCATAGATATCAGCCTAGGCAAAGACTATGAAAAAGACTCCCAAGACAATCACAGCAACAATGAAAATTAACAAATGGGACTTGTTTAACTAAAAAGCTTCTGCACAGCCAAGGAAATAGTCCATAGAGTGAACAGACAACCTACAACATAGGAGAAAATATTTTCATCCCATACATCTGATAAAGGGCTGATAACCAGAATCAGCAAAGAACTCAAACAAATCAATGAAAAAAAAAAACCCCATAAAAAAGCAGGCAAAAGACATAAATAGAAGCTTATAAAAAGAACATAGACATATGAAAAAATGCTCAATGTCTTTAATCATCAAGGAAATGCAAATTAAAACCACAATGAGATATCACCTAACTCCTATGAGAATGGCTTTTGTCAAAAAATCCCAACACAAGAGATGTTGGCAAGGATGTGGAAAAAAGGGACTCTTATACACTGTTGGTGGGACTGCAAACTAGTACAACCTCTATGGAAGGTCATATGGTGACACCAGCAATCTTATGCTTAGATATGTACCCAAAGGAAAAACACTCATTTTATGAAAAAGACATTTGCCCTCAAATGTTTATTGCAGCATAATACAGTGTCCAACAATACATGAGTAGATTAATAAAATGTGGCATCTAATAAAAATGCTGAACATTCATTACCTTTTGTAACAGCTTGGGATGGAACTAGTCTTCTAAGTGAAGAATGGAAAAATTCTTCAAAATTGAAGACGAGAAAAAACACACTTGTATCTGTCAACACCCATGTGCACAATTGGTAGTAAACTCAACAGGAAGCAGACAGGTGGAAGGAGGTGCCGGGGAGGGGTAAATCCTCACCTAGTGGTACAAGGCTCACTATCTGAGTGATGGCCACACTTGCAATTTTGGCTCAAACTGTACAAAAGGAACTCATGTAAACAAAACATATGTGTCCTGAAATTTTAAAAAATAAATACACTTAGAAATGGTTAATACAGCATATGCATATATCCACGATAAAACTATTTTTTAAAAGAGATTATATATTTTTTAAAAGTGTGCTTCTGAAGGCAAAGACTTATCTTCTCTCTTTAAATGTGTACAACACACAAAGATACTCTTGCCAATATTCACAAGCATCATTTTAATTGGAAGCTTTCCACACCCTGTTCATACAGTGGGGATTGCTGAGTGATGGGGGTAGACTGGAATATAAGAGCTTGGCTTCTTAACCTTCTGTACATTTGGACCTGTCTCCCACTGGGAATTGGGAAATCTTTCTTATCTAATCTCTCCACACCCCCTCTATCTGCCCCTTCTCTGCAGGGTGCTGAGTCTAAGGCGGTCTGATGATGAGATGGAGGTTAGCTGCTTTGCTGGAGCAGTGCCTCTCTAGGTCCTGGCCCAGATGCCAAGGGACTTCCAGGCTCCTGTCTCACCCCTGAACTGTCTGAGTAGCTGGGATGAAAGTTACCCTGGAGTTTATCTTGAGTTGGAAATCACATTATCACTTCCTGGGTTAGGCCAGCACCCAACTACACTTCTTCACTATGGTTAAGACTTGGAAACAGATAAAAGAGGAAAAATATTAACCAAAAGCTGGTACCTTTGTCTTTTTGCAAAAAGGGACTTTAGGCAAAGGCCAATGATGTAAAAGGAAATAAAGGCCTCAAGGTTTCTGTTTGGGGTTCACAGCTGGAAATCTTGCCCAATAGAAGAATTCTGGCTAGAAACAAGGTATGGCCTCTTTGCTCAAATATTCGTGGTGCTGCTGGTGGTGGTGGTGGTGATGATGGTGTTGATGATGGTGGTAATGACGGTGGTGGTGAGGGTGATGGTGTTAATGATGGTGGTGGTAGCTGATGATGGTGGTGGTGGTGGTGAGGGTGGTGTTGATGATGGTGGTAATGATGGTGGTGGTGGTGATGATGGTGGTGAGGGTGATGGTGGTAATGGTGGTGAAGACAGTGATAATCATGGTGGT
>NW_003852461.1:10701471-10703413 GCF_000181295.1 Otolemur garnettii | reverse complement strand
ATGGTGGTAGTAGTGGTGGTGAGGTTGATGGAGGTGAGGGTGAGGGTGGTAATGGTGGTGGTGGTGGTGAGGGTGATGGTGGTGAGGGTGATGGTGGTGGTGGTGAGGATGGTGGTGGTGTTGATGATGGTGGTGGTGGCTGGTGGTGGTAGTGGTGATGGTGGTGCTGGTGGTGAGGGCGATGATGATGGTCGTGGTGGTGATGGTGTTGATGATAGTGGTGGTGGCTGATGATGGTTGTAGTGGTGGTGAGGGTGATGGTGGTGGTGGTGATGGAGGGGGTGGGGGTGAGGGTGGTGAGGGTGATGGTGGTAGTGGTAATGATAGTGATGGTGTTGGTGATGATTGTGGTGAGGGTAATGATGGTGATGGTAATGATAGTGATGGTGATGGTGATGGTGATGGTTGTGAGGGTGATGGTGGTAATGTGGTGGTGGTGGTTATGGTGGTGTTGAGGTGATGGTGTTGGTGGTGGTGGTAGTAGTGATAGTGATAGTGATGGTGGTGAGGATGAGTGTAATGATAGTGAGGGTGATGGTGGTAATGTGGTGGTGGTAATGATGGTGATGGTGTTAGTGGTGAAGGTGATGGTGGTGATATGGTGGTGGTAGTGATGGTGATGGTGTTAGTGGTGAGGGTGATGGTGGTAATGTGGTAGTGGTGGTGATGGTGGTGGTGGTAATGATAGTGATGGTGTTAGTGGTGAGGGTGATGTGGTGATGTGGTGGTGGTAGTGATAGTGGTAGTGAGGGTGATGGTGGTGGTGGTGGCGGCAGTAATATTAGTGGTGGTGATGGTGGTGAGGGTGATGGTAGTGATGGTGATGATGGTGGTGGTGATTGATGATGGTGATGGTGGTGGTGATGATGGTGGTGGTAGTTGATGGCGGTGAGAGTGATGGTGGTGGTGGTAATGATAGTGATGGTGATAGTGGTGATGTGGTGGTGGTGGTGGTGACAGTGGTAATATTAGTGGTGGCGATGGTGGTGAGGGTGATGGTAGTGGTGGTGATTGATGATGGTGGTGGTAGTGGTTGATGGTGGTGGTGGTAATGATAGTGATGGTAATGGTGGTGATGAGAGTGATGGTGGTGGTGGTTGATGATGGTGATGGTGGTAGTGATGATAGTGGTGGTGGTTGATGGTGGTGATGGTGGTGGTGATGATAGTGGTGGTGATGGTGGTTGATGTTGGTGATGGTGGTGGTGATAGTGATGGTCATGGTGGTTAGGGTGATGGTGGTGATGATGTGGTAGTGGTAATGTTGGTAGTTGATGGTGGTGGTGGTAATGACAGTGATGGTGGTAATGATAGTGGTGATGTGGTGGTGAGGGTGATAGTGGTAATGATAGTGGTGGTGATGGTGACGATAGTGGTGGTGGTGATGTGGTGGTGATGGTGATGATAGTGGTGGTGGTTGATGATAGTGATGGTGGTGGTTGTTGATTGTGGTGAGGGTGATGGTGGTGGTGGTGAGGGTGATAATGATAGTGGTGATGTGGTGGTGGTGGTGATGGTGGTGGTTGATGATGGTAATGGTAATGATAGTGGTGGTGGTGGTGGGAATGATGGTGGTGATTGATGATGGTAAAGGCGGTGGTGATGGTGGTGGTAATGATAGTGCTGGTGATGGTGGTGATGTGGTGGTGGTGATTGATGATGGTGATGATGGTGGTGGTTGTTGATTGCGGTGAGGGTGACGGTGGTGGTGGGAATGATAGCGGTGGTGATGTGGTGGTGGTTGATGATGGTAAAGGCGGTGATGGTGGTAATGGTAATGATGGTGGTGGTTGCTGATGGTGGTCATTGATGATGGTAATGGTAATGATGGTGGTAGTGGTAATGACAGTGGTGGTGATGGTGGTGGTTGATGATGGCAAAGGCAATGGTGATGGTGGTGGTAATGATAGTGGTGGTCATGGTGGTTGATGGTGGTGAGGGTG
>NW_003852461.1:10671802-10701320 GCF_000181295.1 Otolemur garnettii | reverse complement strand
TGATGGTCATGGTTGTTAGGGTGATGGTGGAGATGATGTGGTGATGGTGGTGGTGGTGGTGGTGGTAATGATAGTGATGGTGATAGTGGTGGTAATGATAGTGGTGATGATGGTGGTGGTGGTGGTGGTAGTGGTGGTGATGGTGATGAGGGTGATAGTGGTGGTAGTGAGGGTGATGACTGTGGTTGATGATGGTAATGACAGTGGTGATGGTGGTCAACATCACTAAACTCATAGCATGCACCAGGCACAGTCCTAGGTACTGCACACTTGTCATCTTACTAATTCATTTAAGTTGCTCAACAACTATATTAGACACATTTTTTTTTAATCATGCTGTTTTTACAGACTGGTTGGTTCTATAAGAGACCTCAGAGGATAGATGAAAAGAAAGAAATACAACTTAAATTCATTCAATGCTAATTATATACCAAGTCCCATGCTAGGATTTCTCATATATTATAAGATAGAACACAGAATGGAAAGATACCAAAAAAAGCTAAAATTGTTAAGAACAGAGTTTTGTGGCATTTTAACTTGCTCTATTTCCTTTTTCCACTCTCAAATCTGTAGTATTCATGAATTAGCAGTCTAACAGTCATTGGAGGAGGCAGGGTCTGTAATTGGCAGGATTCAACCTGCCTAGCAGTTCTCTGGAAAAGACCCATTCACAGGACTTGTCTTTTTTGACTGGATTCAGAGCTTTTCGGTGGGAAAAGCCCAGCCCCAAGATATTTTTGGAAAAAAATATCACATTTGCCTGAGGTAGCAATACCAGCCGGGGAAAACAAGATCCTGGCCAAAAAGCTCAAAGGAAGCATCTACGGAATGAGATGTCCATAGGAGGCTTTGCAAACCTCTGATGTATTCCTGGGATGTGGAAGGGCACATGAACGGGTTTGTGTGCATGCCAAGGAAAGCCCTAAGCCCTAATGTCTCGCTTCTGGCTAATGTGGAGACTGTGCCCAGCAGGACAGGGGAGCACAGGCAGACCTGCAAACTGCTGGAGTACTGAAGCCATGACCCAAACACAAATGGAACCTCCTATCAAACGTGGGGAGCTTACTGGGTTAAGGAAATCTCTGTCCAATCATTAGCTGAGCAGAGACTTCAGCAGCCATGCCTGGCAGACAACACAGAGACTGTGTAGAGGGAGTCCAGGGAATTCACTGAACCAATGGCAACAATAATGCAGCGTCAGAGGGCTGGCAATCTCGTTTCCAGAGCTGCAACGTTACACTATTTAAATGTCCAGTTTGCAACACAAGTTAGTTCTTTGAAAAGAACAAGAAAATTGGCAGACCTTTAGTTAGACTAGCTAGTCTCACCAAGAAAACAAAAAGAAGACACAAGTTACCAGGATCAGGATAAAGGAAAGGGTATTATAACTGAAGTTACAGAAATTAGAATGACAAATGAATACTATGAACAACTATCTGCCAATAACTTTGATACTGTATATGAAATGAACAAATTCTTCTTATTTTTTTTTTTTGAGACAGAGTCTCACTTTGTCACCCACAGTACAGTGCTATGGCATCATAGCTCACAGCAACCTCTAACTCTCAGGCTCAAGCGATTCTCTTGCCTCAGCCTCCTGAATAGCTGGCACTATAGGTGCCCAACACAATGCCTGGCTATTTTTAGAGATGGGGGTCTTGCTCTTGCTCAGGCTGATCTCAAACTTCTGAGCTCAGACAATGGAATTGCCTTCGCCTCCCGGGGTGAGCCACTGCACTTGGCCTGCAATGAACAAATTCTAAAGAAAATGCAAACTATCAAAACTGACTCAAGAAGAATTTGAATAGACCTATAACAAGTAAAAAAGTTGAATCAGTAATTTTAAAACTTCTAAAGTGAAAAGTTCAGGCCCAAATGGCTTTTCCGGTGAATTATACCAAACATTTAAGGAATTAATTAGCCCAAATGCTTAACAAACTCTTCTTAAAAAAAAAAAAAAAAAGCCAGGCGTGGTAGCTCCTGCCTGTAATCCCAGCACTGTGGGAGGCTGAGGCAGGAGGACTGCTCAAGCTCAGGAGTTCAAAGCTTGTCTGAGCAAGAGTGAGACCCTGTCTCATGAAAAAAACAGAAAAACAACCCAGCCGGGCTCCAGCACCATGGTGAGCACCTGTAATCCCAGCAGCCTTGGAGGCTGAGGCAGCAGGATGCCCACAGCTGGAGTCTGAAGTTGCAGTGAGCTATGATGCCACTGCACTCTGCTCAGGGCACAGGGTAGAACTCTGTCCTGAAAAAAAAAAAAAGGCAAAGGAAGGAACAATTCTCAACTCATTCTAAGACAGCAATATTATTCTGATCTCAAAACTAGACAAAGACATCACCAGAAAAGAAGATATCTTTTTATCTTCTTAGATAGCTACAGACCAATATCTTTTATAAACACAGGCTCAAAAATTTCCAACAAAATCCACCAAGTGAATGCAACAACATATAAAAAGAAACCATACACAATGGCCAAGTGGGAATTATTCCAAGAATGTAAGCTTGGTTTAATACACAAAAATCAATGTAATATACCACACTGATACAAAAAGGATCAAAAAAAGTTCCATGGTAATCTTCATGGACACACAAAAAGCATTTGACAAAATCCAAAATCATAATAAAAAATATGCAACAAAATAGGAATAAAGGGAAACTTTCTCAACCTGATAAATGGCATCTATGAACAAACTACAGCTGATGTATACTCAGTGGTGAAAGACTGAAAGCTTTCCTCTTAAGACAAGGAAAATAATCAGGATCTCTGCTCTCATGATTTCTACTCGATGCTGTACTCGACACCCTACCCAAGAAAAAGAAGTAAATGGCATTAAGATTGAAAAGAAAGAAGTAGGAAAATCCTAAGTAACTCACAAAAAAACCCAGCTAGAACTAACAAGTCAACAACGGTACAGGATGTAAAATCAATAACAAAATTAATCATCATTCTATAGAGTAGCAATGAATAATCTGAAAATAATTAAGAAAATAATTCATTTTCTTGTAACATGAAAGGTAATAAAATACTGAGGAATAAAATTAGCAAAAAAAAAAAAAGCACTACTTGTACTCTGAAATCTATAAAACATCATTTAAAGAAATAAGCAGAGAGACATTCCAAGTTCATGAATTAGAAGATTTAATACTGTCAGACGGCAATACTCCCCAAATTAATCTACAGATTCCATGTCCTCCATATCAAACTCCAAATGGCTTTTTGGCAGAAATTCATAAACTGATTCTAAAATTCACATGAAAAGGCAAGGGACCCAGAATAACCAAAAAATGAAAATTAAAAAAATCTCAGCAAAGGAGAACAATATTGAAAGATACGATGTCCAGCTTTATATGTCAACTTGGCAGGGTATAATCCCCAATTACTCAAAAGCTAGTCTAGGCATAGCTTCACAGATATGACTGGTAGTAGGTAATTCTCTATAATTTGGGTGGGGCTGATCCACTCAATTGAAAGGCGAGATTTTCCCAAGGAAGTTGTGCCTATGGACTGAAGCATGAGTGCCAGCCCAAGAGTTTCCAGCCTGCTCCTCCTGACAACCTTGCCCTGTGAACTTCTGATTCAGCTTGCCAGCTCACTCAAACACAGAGGCCAATTCTTTGCAATAAATCCCTTCATATAGGTATACAAATATAATTTTACTATTTCTGTTTCTCCAGTGGAACACTGAGGACACTCATTTCCTTATTTCAAACCTTTCTATAAACCTACAATAATCAAAGACTGTATGGAACTGGAAATAGGACTGACATACAGATAAATGGCCAACTGGTCCTAACAGGTGCCAGACAACTAAGCAGCTGGGGAACAGCGCTTTCAGCAAATATTGTCAGGCCACATGCAAAAGAACAGTGGCTCACACCTGTAATCTCAGCACTCTGGGAGGCTGTGGCAAGACTGCTTGAGCTCAGGAGTTCAAGATCAGCCTGAGCAAGACTGAGGCCCCATCTCTAAATAAGAAAATTAGCTGACTCGGCGCCTATGGCTCAAGTGGCTAAGGCGCCAGTCACATACACCTAAGGTGGCGGGTTCGAATCCAACCTGGCCCGCCAAACAACAATGATGGCTGCAACCAAAAAATAGCCAGGCGTTGTGGCAGGTGCCTGTGGTCCCAGATACTTGGGAGGCGGAGGCAGGAGACTCGCTTGAGCCCAGGAGTTGGAGGTTGCTGTGAGCTGTGACGCCACGACACTCTACCCAGGGCAACAGCTTGAGGCTCTGTCTCAAAAAAAAAGAAAAGAAAAAGAAAAGAAAAGAAAATTAGCTGAGCAATGTGGTAGGCACCTTAGTCCCAATTACTTGCGAGGCTGAGGCAAGAGAATTGCTTGAACCCAGGAATTTGAAGTTGCTGTGTGCTAGGCTGATGCCATGGCACTCTAACTAGCCTAAGGCAACAGAGTGAGACTCTGTCAAAAAAAAAAAGACAAAACAAAACACAAAAACACCTAGACCCTAACTTCATATCGTATACAAAAATTAACTTGAAATGGATCAACAACCCAAATGTGAGAGCTAAAACTATAAATTCAGACTCTTAAAAGTAAACATAAGAGCAAGTACTGCTGACCTTGCTTTACACAGTGGTTTTCCAAAAGTGCAAACAACCAAATAAAAAGTCATAAACTGGACTTCAGCAAAATCAAAAACTTCTGTGGTTCAGAAAACACAATCAAGGAAATGAAAAGACAGTCCATAGAATGAGAAAATATTTGCAAATCATATATCTGAATAAGGGTGAATATCCAAAATAAAGCTTTCTTTATAACTGAAGAATAAAAAGACAAATAACTTAATCAAAAAATGAGTACAGAACTTAAACAAATATTTCTCCCAAGGAAACATACAAATGGTCGATAAGCATATGGGAAGATGTGCAACGCTATTAGTCATTAGGAAAAGGCAAAACCACAATGAGATACCACTTCACACCCACTAGGATGGCTAAAACAAATAAATAAACAAGCAGACAAAGAAATTTTTAAAAGGAAAACAAGTGTTGGAAAGGACGTGGAGAAATGGAATTCTTCTACTATCCTTTCGTAAATATAAAATGGGACAGCCCCTTTGCAAAATAGTTTTGCAGTGCCTTAAAAAGTTAAACATAGAATTACCATATGTTCAGGAATTCTACTACTAAGTATCTACCTAGGAGAACTGAAAACAACCCCCCACACAAAAACTTGTACATAAATGAGCATTGCAGCATTATTCAGAATGGGCAGAAAGTAGCAGCAACTCCATTGTTCACCAATAGATGAACAGATAAACAAATGTGGCATAGCCATACAACAGAATATTATTTAGTTTAAAACAGGGGTGGGCCAGGCATGGTAGTTCACACGTATAATCCTAACACTCTGAGAGGACTAGGTTGGAGCACTACTTGAGCTCAGCAGTTCAAGATCAGCCTAAGCAAGAGTGAGACCCCCGCCTCTACCAAAAATAGAAAAATTAACCAGGTGTGGTGGGGCATGCTAGTAGTCCCAGATACTTGGGAGGCTGAGGAAGGAGGATTGCTTGAGTTCAAGAGTTCGAAGTTGCTGTGAGATATGATGACACCACGACTCTACCCAGGGTGACAGAGTGAGACTGCCTTTAAGAAAGAAAAAAAAGGTGAAGCACTGCTGCGTGCTTCAATGTACATAAACCGCGAAACCATCCTCATGCCAAGGAGACACAGAGGCCAATGTATGGTTCTACTTATATGGACTATCTATGACAGGACATTCCTAGAGACAGAAAGTACATGAAAAGCTACTACAGCTGGGGGCAGTACCTGTGGCTCAGTGGGTAGGTTGGCAGCCCCATATACGGAGGGTAGCAGGTTCAAACCCAGCCCTGGCCAAAATGCAACAAAAAAAAGCCAGGCGTTGTGGCAGGTGTCTGTAGTCCCAGTTACTCAGGAGGCTGAGGCAAGAGAATCGCCTAAGCGCACAAGCTGGAGGTTGCTGTGAGCTATGACACCACAGCACTCTATTAAAGGTATTAACGTGAGACTCGGTCTCAAAAAAAAAAAAAAAAGAAAGAAAGAAAAGAATGAAAGAAAGAAATCCTACTACAGCTGGGGGAAGTTTCTTTCAAGATGACAAAAATATTCTAAAATCAAGATGATAAAAATATTCTAAAATAAAATAGTAAAGAGGGTTACAAAATTCTGTGAATTGAGTGAAAACAGTGAGTTGTGTACTTTTAAAAATAACTTTAATGATGAACTATTATATCTCAGTAAAACATTATTTAAAAAAAAAAGAAAGAAAAAACGTCCCTGCCCTTGGTCCACATACAAAAATCACAGAGAATAAAAGAGATACGAAGGAAGAGAACCCAGGAACCCCTGCTCCCTGGGAGCTGGCTCTCAGTGCTGGGACCCTGCAGCCACACCTCGGTGTGGGTCCTGAGACCCAGTGCTCTGTCCAGGAACCTTCTCTGCATCTCAGGCTCTTTGTCCTTGTGAGGGAGACCGTGAAGTGTGCACTGCCTCTGGTGAAGATGGTGCTGCTGAGGCCTAGGAGACCCGCAGTGACTGAGCACTTCAATAAAGAGAGAAATTCACCAACTTGGCAAGTTCTTCCTCCCGGTTTGCATGCAAGAGATTCTTGGACAACAAACTTTCACTCTCAATGTTACCAAGCATCTGTTTTTTTATTTCCTTTATGTTCTAGTCAGTGCTTCTGAAAGCTCTCACAAATTAAAAAAGTATTTGGAAGAGTTTCACCTGGATGAAAAAATTTTTTCAGTATTAAGGGTTATGGGTTGAAGTATGTCTCCCCAAATCCATATGTTGAAGACCTCCTAATCCTCCATACCTCAGAAGGTGATTTTATTTGGAAACAGGGCTTTTACAAAGGCAATCAAGTTAAAAAGAGGTCGTCAGAGGGGGTCCTAATACAACATGACTGGTGTCCTTATTAAAGGAGGAGATTTGGGGACACACACTCAAGAACACCATGTGGACATCCAGGCAGACCTTCGTTGACATAGCAATGAACATCAAACAATGTAAGCAAATCTCTAGAAGAGGAGAGAAATCCCTCCTGGCCTCCATCAGAAGGAACCGACCCTGCCAATACTGTGACCTTGGACTCCCAGCCTCCAGAACTTCCAGACTCCACGTTTCTGCTGTGTCAGCTGTGCAGTTTGTGGTGCTTTGTTACAGTGGCCCAAGAAAGTGAATAAATTAAAGAGTTCAAATTACTCTTAAATTTGTACTTACGTAGGGTAACATGGAAAGCATGATACTCATTTACAAGACAAAATTATAATATTTTGTTATATAGAGGGCATACCCAAAAATGTATACATATTTTAAGGAAAAATTATATTAAAACTGTAATACTCTAGTCACATTTGACTTTTGCAATTGCAAGAGATACAAGATACTTACACAAGTTAGCAAAGGTTATCAGTACATGTTGAGTATTATAACTTTAATACAGTTTTTTTTCCTTTCTTAAAATCTGTATACACTTTTTGGACACCCTCTGTGTATTCTGCAATAATGAATATTTGTCATATATGGTCCCGTGTCAATGTCTGAATACGGTACATAAAATTCTAAGTTCATTTTCAGACTTAAGTATCACTTTGGGAATTTTATTGGTAACTATAGTTGCTTCTGGCTCAAGACAGTGAAGTTTCTCCAAGTTAAATTCGTTTTAGATAGTAAGAATTGCAATGACTCAATAAATTTTGTCTGATTTTGCATTGTTGTCAATAGAATTCATACTGTAAAAATCTTGTATAAAACAACATAGGTAGCCATGAGCCAAAAAGAATTCTTAAAGAAATAGTGTATGACAATCTATGAATTATATACTATATCTCTGGTCTATAAACAGAATGTCCAGACATGCATAAGTAGTCATTCTGGATAGTTCCCGGTTTTCAGTCATTCATAAAAGCATAATTTTTTAAAATTTTGTCTTTATGAAGGTATATTTGTCAGCATGAGAGGATGGAGCACATTTTATTTAACCATTTTGCTAGCTTGATTTATAACTTTGAAATATTTAGACGGGCCTCAGGCTCTGTAACTGGCAGGGGTGGGCCAGGACTCAGCAATGACAGAAGAAACAAAGCCTAAAGCTATGAACAGAAACCAAACAAAAATCTCAAAAATCTCCAACTTGCTCCTACTATAAACTCAAATGCCATCCTGATAGCTTCCCATGAAACCTAATGCTGTCAGTCCCTTAGAGACAGTGACTAGTGCTGTGTGGGTCACAGTCCCAAGGGCCCTACCAGCCAGGCAGGAGTCACAAAGCCCTGTTGCCTTGAGTGGCCCTCAGCTCTCCCAGGTTCCATGCTCCTAGGACCTTACTCTGTCTTGATGTTCTGCATGTTAGAGCTGTGACATGGGTGTTCCTTTTATTTCCTCTTCAGTAACCTCAGGGCCACTTTCAAGTAAACAGAACAATTTATAACTGTACTCTACTCCTCTTTTGAAAAAAAGTAGTTTAAAATTTGACAAAAGGCCTGCAGAGGGATCCTCAGTGAGGGGGTATGCGCTAGGGCTACTACTCTGTCACCTTCTGCCTGTCCCCTGGCAATGAGGGTTGGCTGCTTACTGAGGGCTGGGAACTAGGAGGGACAAGTACTGGCCTTCTACCTGGGAGTTAGTCTTAGAGACAGGGTGAGTGGTAGCGTTGGAAGAGGAGGAAAAAAGCAAGAAACACCCCTGGTTGCTATGGGAAAGGGAAAAAAGGTATCCAAACAGCAACTAGGAGTGCCAACAAGTGGATAGAGACCACCAAAGGCCCAGGCAACACGGACTATATTTTAGTGTGGCAACTATGTATCTCACACTGTTGCTTACTGAGGCTGAGGCGGTGGGTCATCAGACGGCAGCATAAAATACAGGTGCCTGACATCAAAGGAACCTTTAGCTGTGGCTGAGCACCTTAAAGGGATTTCAATGCCCTCTCTATAGGTATCAGTTCACAAATACAGCATATTACCTTTGTATAAAAACCATTACAGCATTGGACTGGCTTTATCAGAAAGATGGCAGCCAAGTTAGAAGAAAGGACATAGATGTGTTTAAAAGTAATTTTCATAATAAGGAGAACTCTGATGCAAATTCCACAGGCTACGAGTCACAACCCAGCACTTAATAGTGAGGGCAGACTAGTGAACCACATTAATCACCCCGGGATATAGATTATTAGCCACATTAGAAACACAGATTAATAGGAACAAATAAGGTATCAGGTGAGAGGCATTTTACAGCAAGTAACAAAAGTTTTAATCTCTGTTTAAATAAGACTTCAAAAGGATTCCATATATAACCAAGGGGGAGACCATTTAATTAAAAAAAAAAAAAGATTAGCTTCAAGAAATGCTCAACAAAGTGACCAAACTTGTGACCTGGTTTAAGGTCAATCAACATTTCCTACCTGGATAAGTAGAATGCAGTTAGCACTTGGGTGATTTTAAAGACTTCTACAGCTGCCTTTAAATGGTTGATGAAACAGCAGAATAGTGCGGCTGAAGGCCAATGTTGATTTTTACCCATTACCTATTTTATTGATGAGACTGTGAGCCGCTGGGCCTCCAGGCACACACCAATGTATTAAAACACCCCACGCTGCAATTACGTGGCAAAGAGGGGATGGGGCTGTTATATTTACCTTGGGAATAGTCTAGGTCAGACAGTTTGAATTTTACTTTAGAAGTCTCCAGAATATGGAAAACATTTTCTTAGGGAGCAAGAGTTTTAATAAATGGGTCTTTCCACCAAAATAAAAATATAAATAAAATAAAATGCCCCAAGTAGATACTCTTAGAAAGAAAGACATGGATTTCTTAGTCAGAACAAGGGACAAATGCACCAATTAAAATGTTGGTGAAAGAAATGGGAACTTCAGACTTCATTAAGAAGGGACTTGAAAAAAATCAAACTTCTACATCACTCTCAATCCAAGCAGGGACTTTCCTCCCCAGTGTAAGTTAGAACTTGTGCCTCTGAGTTCTTTAAAGGGAGTGAAAAATGAAGCGATCACCTAATTGTCCTGATAGATAATCAAAGCTTCAGAAATGCTGCCAGAAACAGAGCACAGGCTCTGAGCGGAGAGGAAGAGCCCCGGCCAGCGCTCTGCTATTTCGTGTCTCATTCCAACAAACCCATTGTTGCCACTGCATATTAGATTCCTTTTAAAATAGTAAATAGAACAAGATTTTTCCTTTGATCATTCAGCATCAACTCCCTTAGGCTCGACACTACTGCCAATGCTGGTCTTCTATGAATTGTCAGGGAAGAGAAAATGGATGGAAGGAGGGCAGGGCAACATGGAGTGACATCTGGAAACTCCGTGCTTTGGTCCAAGCTGAGGACAACTTTCCCTTTGCCCTAGAAAGCTCTGGTGAAACACTCAGGAAGGACAGGAGGAGACACACAAAGTACTCACGAGTATCCAGGACTTGCAGTGGGAGGGGGGCCTGAAGAAAAGAAAGAAAAACAAGACACGGTCAGCCTTGGTTGTTGCAGGGTGAGCGTGAGTGCAGTCAGACCATTACGAGTTAAAGTGCTCAACCACCCTGGGGTGAGATTTATTTTTCTGGAATTTATTGTTTTGTTCCAGTTTTCCCCAACCTTCTTTAAGGGAGAAAAAAAAGAAAGAAAGAAAGAAAGAAAAAGAAAAAACCCAGTAACACACCAGTAAGAGTACCTCACAGTATAGGGCCTAGAAAGTGCTAAGACTGGGGAGGCTGGAAAATGATCCACAGAGCGGCACCCTCAAAGTCCTCAGGGCTTTCCAGCGGGAGGCTGAGCAGCCCAGGAGGGTCAACTGCAAGCTGGGAGGGTTGGGTGGGGGACCTCCTTCCAGTCTGTCGTGGACGCTGGACAGAAAAGGCCATGCACGCGACAAACATTCCCAACTCCTCCGGCAGCCGAGCCTCCTTGCTGAGCGGAGGTCATGATGCTTTGCACTCAGGGAACGTGGGGTCAGAGAGCTCTGGACTCCACTCCTGCCCTGTTGTTTACTAATTTGTAAGAAGGGTACAGTGTGAGCCAGCTTTGGGCTAAGGGTGAAAAGCACATTCTAGTTGGTGGTATCCCCTCCTTCCCCAAATCTCGCCTTCCCAGCATGGTGGGCAGGGGCGCAGCCACCCGCTGGAGCTGCCTACCGAACTTGACGAACAGGACTCCGGTGGTGGAGACCACCTTCTTGCCATTTGTCGCCACGCACTGGAAGTAGCCGGTGTCCGTGGTGTCGAGGTTTCTGATCCGCAGCCGAGAGCCGTAACTGGTGGCGCGGAAGGAGATTCTGCGGGGCTCCTGCACCACTGGGGCGTCGTTTTTGAACCAGCGGATGGTAGGAGGGGGGTTCCCAGAGACTCTGCAGTGCAGCTCCGCGGTTTGGCCCAGGGACGTGGTGATGTTATTCATTGGTTCATCCAGAACCAGGTAAGAATCTGTGAGCACATGGGAGAAGGGGGCAGGTGAGAAGGACGGGCAGCTGGAGAGCTCCCGGACAGACCACATCCTCGCAGCGCGCACGGGGTCCCCGCAGACAGATAAGGGGTTCCCGCAGAGGCTGGTGAGTGCTGGACAAGCACCCACAAAGCCGCTGATGGGACGGAAATTTGCTACTGTTCAAAATACACAACCCAAGGTCTTCCAATGACTGCACAGCACCCAAGGATATGCGTACTTTCTCTGTTAAGACAAAAATGAGTTTTTGTGCCTCAGATAATAAAAATAATGCTGCACACTCCTTGTTACAAATTCCAATATAGGAAGGGGGGGGGGCGGACATTCACTTCAAATCTCTCCACCCTAAGATAACACTACCCTTAGTCTTCTGGCAAACATCCTTTCAGCTTGTCCACTTTTGACAAGAAAGAAAGAAAAACTGAAAAGGCAAGAGAATACATTTGTAGCCATATGGCACAAGAATGCTGGGAAAATTCTTGTTAGTGATGACAAAGGTTACAAAGCCCAGGTCACTGGGCAGTGGCCATTTCCATATTCTTACTCATTTCCACCACAGCATGTTACAGTATGAAATTTATTCAATTGTATCTGATACGGTGCACATATGAGCACAGATATTAGCCATACAGTCCAGTGGGTTTTGACAACTACATCTACCCAGCAAGTCAATCCCCTATCTTGACAGAACGTCAGTACCCCTAGCTCACCCCAACCCCCCTTGGCAGTCTGTCTCTGCTCTCAACCACTCCCCCAACCCACACTCAGGCAACTATCGTTCTGATTTCTAACATCGCAGATGGATGTTACCTGTTCCAGAACCTCAGATGACCGGTATCAGGCTGCATGTACATTTTGCATTTGGCTGCTTTAGTATTTTTTGCAGTACAAACTATAATAAAGTTTTCTTTCAGCGTTTTCTTCCATACTGTTTAAACATCATATTAATATTAGTCACAGAATTCACTTACAAAAAAAATTTTTGTAATTCAATTTTTAAAAAATTGCTGTTATTCACATATATAGAGTTTTCTTTGGTTTCGTTTCCCAAGCATTCTTGGGTAGATCCCGCACAATACCCTCCCAGTGCTCTCTGTCCTTCCCCAGTCCCCGACCTGGGACGACTGGTTCAGCAGGGTCTTCAACAAAGGGTTTTGGGCCCTGGGGGCAGGCGTGGGCTGTTCTGGTCAGGGTGGATCACTGCCTAGCAATGGTGCTCAGCAGAACTTTTCTGCCATGCTGGAATGTTCTACAATCTGAGTCCTTGATTGATAGCCACTAGCTACATGTGGCTTACTGAGCTCATGAAATATAGATAGAGTGACTGAAAACAGGTATTTTTAAATTCAAGTGTAGTAGGCACATGTGGCTGAAGGCCAGTAGACAGCACAGGTAAGTCACATGACATTTGCTGAATTTAATGGAAGTTACTGAGAAATAACCTTCTTTTGAGCTATTTAACTGGGTAACTTAATTTCTCAAATGCCTGTAAAGTTAGTTCGTGAAGGCTAAAAAAAAGAGATTCAATATTTGCCTTAATTTTCCACAAAAAATTAGGGAGAGGTATTATTAATGTCTGGGCAGCATGCAGAAGTGTCACACGTGTGGATGGCATTTATCATGTGTGCAACAGGAAAGAGATTAAGTATGACCATCCTTATTATGTTACCATAATGACACTTTCATTTTACTTAAGCCAATGAATAATTATCCTTCCAACAAAATCACAAGCCCATAAATGATCTTGCTAATGCTTTGCTTCCTTATATTAATACTTTGATCTCTATCTTTGGGTATGTTTCCATAATCTATATACATCTACATTTAGTCCATGAGTGTATTTGTTCATGGACAGAAGCGCATGTGTTCTATGTTTGAGGTCTGCCCAGAAAGTTGGGAAACTGATTAGTAGTTGGGTTTATGGAGTCATTATCATGGCTTTACTGTCCATCTCATACCTTGAGTATGAATGACTATGGACCCTCTGCTGAGAGAAACGTAGAAATAGCAATCACATAATAGTGTCAATATAACACAGTGATTAATGTTTTACTGAGCAGGTTCTGGAATTTGGCTGGCTTTGAATTCCAGGTCAGCCACCTGCCTCTCTGTGTGACCTTAGGCAAGTTACTTAACCTCTCTGTTTCCTGTCTTCAACCAAATGAGAAATAGGACTACTACACAGGGTTCTACCTGGGAAAACTGTTAAAAGTGGATTAAAATTAAATGGAGTGACACCTGTGACACTAAATTAGTGTTAGGCAAAATGTGAGCACCCAACAATGTTAACTAATATTGTCACTGTTGTTACAATACTAACTTCTCCACAATGCTTTTCAGGTTACAAAATATTCCACAGCTTCTATCTCTTGTTAACCTGCAACAATCCAGGGAAGTAGGAAAGGCACATTACACTGTGTTCTCCAGCTGCAGACAGGCGAATCTCGTCTCCAGATTAGCTGCCTATTGTGTGCCCCAGGGCCACACAATAAACTGCCCAAAACGTCCATCACCAATGGCCTTCAATGCCTGGGCTCAGCCAAACACCTAAACACAGCTTAACTGAGGCCACTGCCAGCACAGTGCCAAGGACAGACCAGTCCGAAATCCTACGATAGGCCAGAATTTACTTTAGTTTCCTGCAAGGGAGGGGTCATGATCACTATCTTACAGGGGGACACCTAAGATCAAAGCGGGCACCCAAGGCATGGTGGCCAAGCTGAGGTCCAATGTACACCTCTCTGGCTCTAAAACCTAGCTGTTTCCACTCCACTAAAGTGCTTTGGTAACTTGAGCCCCATGGAGAGTTGGGATGTTTCCCTTAAACCAGGGTGTGCCCTGGACACACATACCAACAGGGCTGTACTTTCCCCCTAATTTCAACTACAACTGACTAGTTACGGGGTCTAAGTTTTAGGCAGGAGTGCTGGCTGGTGTTCCGGCCACCCTCCAGAGATCAGGTTCCTCACCTGAGACGCTCTACACAATGTCTATCTAAAAACAAAAATGAGAGTTGCAGGCCACCATGAAATCAGTGTAGTAGCCGGCCTAAACAGTTTCCAGAGAGAACAAAGGAAATGTGTTTCCTGCACAAAGAAGCCTTGCCACAAACAGGGTAATTTCGTTTTAACTTTTCACTGACAAAGAAGAAGATTCAAATCTGTCTGCCATCTGCAACTGCTCATTTAGTAAGCAGCACTAACAAGTAGTCTGGTCCTCAGTTTGGTGAACACCAGAAGCATCAGAACAATCTTTTACCTAAAGAACAAAAAGCATTCTGTGACGGAAATGCTTTCTCTCTTGTTGTTAATAAACCCCTGGCCACTGACCATTTCCTCCCAGAACCAGCTAGGTCCTCTACACTCAAAGCTTGGTGTGACCCCTGAAGGTTCCAGACTGGTCCTTCCTCTCAGAGAACACTGGGACTCATCACCTGCTCTGGGTCTTTCGGGTCTGCTTCTTCTGGGATAGTCTGTGTTTCAAAGGGGCAGCTGCACAACCACTGGGCAGCAGGCAGGTGCGCACTGACCTTGAATGTCAGACAGAGAGGTGTCCTCTGCAGTTAAACCAAGACACCAGTGTTGGCTTCAGTCTCTCACTCTGTGCTTTAGCTGTGGCAGATTTTTCACCCTTTTTAAACTTCTTCTCTAGATTACAAATGTTGAAATGGCAAACTGGGGAGTTAGAGGTGAGGTATAATCTGGCTTGAGAGAACAAAATTTCAGTTCCACTGAATCCACCTCTAGCTCTGTGTCCCTGAACAAACTATGTCCTCCAATAGTGAAATTGGTGGAAATGATGATGATGATGGTGACACGCCAATGATGGCATAATAATGACAGTGATAATAGATAATACCTAAATGGTATTTATTATCACAGCTGGTATTGTTATAAACATTTACACGTGAGGAACCTAAGGCACAGAGAAGGTAAGAAAGCTGCCAAACATCACACAGTAAGTAAGTAGGAGTGAGATTTAAAACAAATAAGGGGGCCTGGGGGTCACAGTATATGGCACACCTCTTGAGCGAGGACACAATTATAAGAGGGACTGCCTAACAAATGCAATCAGGGTAACCTAATTCTCTGTACCCTCAATGAATCCCAAACAATTGAATAAACATCAGATTGCCTCCAGAGTCCATATTCTAGGACAGAAGGTTTTAAACTTTTTTTTTTTTTTTTGAGACACAGTCTCACTATGTTGCCCTCAATAGAGCGCTATAGCATCACAGCTCACAGCAACCTCAAACTCTTGGGCTTAAGAAATTCTCTTGCCTCAGCTTCCCAAGCTGGGACCACAGGCACCCACCACAACACCCAGCTACTTTTTGTTGTTGTTGCTGCAGTTGTCACTGTTGTTTAACAGACCTGGGCCGGGTTAGAACCTGACAGACCCAGTGTATGTGGCCGGCGCCCTAACCACTCAGATATGGGTGCCAAGCCAAAAGGTTTTAAACTTTTTGTTCTCAGGTTCCCTGTATAATCTTTAAAATACTGAGGATCCCAAAGAGAAAATTTTTAAGTATTTATTAATTTATTTAAAAAATTAAAAAATACAATGAGCATTTTTTCACTTTTTCACGTGTTTGTTGGCCACTCACCTGTCATCTTCAGAGAAGTTTCTGTTCAAGTTTCTTGCCCACAAAGAAATGGGGTTGTTTTTCTTATTAATTAATTTGAGTTATCTGTAGATTCTACTTATCAGACCTTTGTCATAATCACAACAAGCAAAAATCTTTTCCTGTTCCGAAGGCTGTCTGTTTGCCTTAGTTGTAGTGCCCTTAGCAGTGCCGAAAATTTGTAGCTTGATCAAATCACAGTAATTTATTTTTGGTGTTGCTGCAATTGCCGGGGGATCTTCCTCATAAAATATTTTCCCAGGCTAATATCGTCAAGTGTTTTCCCTGCACTCTCTTATAATATTTTTATAGCTTCATGTCTTAAATTTAAATATTTTATCCAATGAGAATCAATTTGTGTTAGTGGTGGGAGCTGTGAGTCCAGTTTCATTCTTCTACAGGTCTCTAGCCAGTTCTCCCAGAGCCATTTGTTAAATAGGGATTCTTTTCTCCAATGCATGTTTTTGTTAGGCTTATTAAAGATCAAATGACAATATGGGGTTGGGTTCATTATCACCTAACTCCAGTTAAGATTAGCCCACATCACAAAGTCCCAAAACTGCAGATGCTAGAAAGAAGGGAATACTTCTACACTGCTGGTGGGACTGGGAACTAATACAACCTTTATGGAAAGAAGTATGGAGAATCCTCAAAGAATTAAAAGTTAACCTTCCATTTGATCCCAGAATTCTATTACTAGGTATCCATCCAGAAGAACAAAAATCATTTTACCACAAAGACATTTGCACCAGAATGTTTACTGCAGCCCAGTTCATAATTCCCAAGTGGTGGAAGCAGCCCAAATGCCCATCAACCCATAAATATATTAACAAATTGTGGTATAGGTAGACCATGGAGTACTAGTCAGCCTAGAAAAGATGGAGACTTTACATCTTTTATGTTTACCCGGCTAGAGTTGGAACATATACTTCTTAGTAAAGTATCTCAAGAATGGGGGAAAAAGTATCCAATGTACTCAATCCTATTATGAAACCAATATATAAACACTTACACATTCATAAGAATGATAAAACACAAATATAGTCTAGGAAGGGGGAGGGTGATTGGTGGGAGAAAGGAGGGAATTCAGTGGTAACCCCCAACATGCACAATGCAAGGATATGCTTCAAAATAACTAAGAGTATATTATAAATGTCTTACCACAAAAAAATAACCAAGTAAGGGGATTGTTATGTTAACCAGTTTGATTTAAGAATTCCATATTGTGTATCAAATCATCACATTGTACCCCATGAATATATAGTTAGGATCTTAATTAAAAATTAAGGTGGTGCCCTTAGCTCAATGGGTAATATATGGCCATATATGCCAAGGCTGCAGGTTCAAACCTGGCACGGGCCAGCTAAAACAACAATGACAACTGCAACAACAACAACAAAAAATCAGGAGTTGTACTTGGCACCTGTAGTCCCAGCTACTTGGGAGGCTGAGGCAAAGGAATTGCTTAAGCCCAGGAGTTTGAGGTTGCTGTGAGATATGATGCGACAGCAGTCAACCAAGGGCAACATAGTGAGACTCTGTCTCAAAAAAAAAAAAAAAATTAAATAAAATTCATGTCCCTTGCCCAGTGATATGGGATATGCCAACAACAGCCAAGCTGAGAAGCTAATCAAGGAACAGTTCCCTTCACAGTAGCTTCAGAAAAAAATGAAATACCCAGGCATATACTTAACAAAAAAGGTGAAGGACCTCTACAAGGACAATTATGAAATCCTAAGAAAAGAAATAGCAGATATTAACAATTGGAAGAACATATCATGCTCATGGCTGAGAAGAATCAACATTGTTAAAATGTCTATACTTCCCAAAGCAATCTATAGACTTAATGCAATCCCCATTAAAGTACCATCATCACCCTTTCAAGATTTGGAAAAAATAATTTTTCATTTTGTATGGAACCAGAAAAAAATCCCATATAGCCAAGGAAATTCTTAATAATAAAACAAGGCCACAGGCATTAACCTGTACTACAAGGCCATAGTGATCAAAACAGCATGGTATTGGCACAAAAATAGAGACAGTGACATCTGGAATCAAATACCTTTGATAAACCAAACAAGAACATGCACAAGGAAAAGAATCCCTGTTCAATAAATGGGGCTGGAAGAACTGGATAACCATGTATAAAAGATTGAAACTGGGCCCACACCTTTCAACACTCACTGAAATTGATTCAAGGATAAAAGATCTAAATCTAAGGCATGAATCAATAAAAACCCTCAAAGAAAGTATGGGAAGCTATCGGTCTGGGGAAAGAATTTATGACGAAGACTCCAGTGGCAAATGCAACAACAACAAAAATAAATAAATGAGACTTAATTAAACTGAAAAGCTTCTGTACAGCTAAGGAGACAACAACCAAAGCAAACAGACAACCATCAGAATGGGAAAAGATATTTGCAAATTATGAATCGGATAAAAGCTTGGTAACTAGAATTTACAGAGAACTCAAATTAAGCAACGAAAGCCAACAATCCCTTGTATCGTTGGGCAAGTGAGATGAATAGAACCTTCTCTAAAGAAGACAGACAAATGGCTAACAAGCACATGAAAAATGCTCATTGTCCCTGATCATCAGAGCAATGCCAATCAAAACCACCCTGAGATAGCACCTAACCCCAGTGAGAATGGCCCCATCAAAGCTACAAATGCTGGAGAGGTTATGGAGCTAAGGGAGCACTTTTTTTTTGCGGTTTTTGGCTGGGGCCACCACCTCCAGTATATGGGGCCAGTGCCCTACTCCTTTGAGCCACAGGCGCCGCCCATGAAGGGAACACTTTTACACTGCCGGTGGGACTGCAAACTAATACAACCCTTTTGGAAGGAAGTATGGAGAATCCTCAAAGAACTCAAACTAGACCTCCCATTTGATCCCACAATCCCATTACTGGGCATCTACCCAGAAAAAAAAAAAATCATTCTCTTTTTTTTTTTCAGACAGAGTCTCACTATGTCACTGTTGGTAGAGTGCTGTGGCATCACAGCTCACAGCAACCTCAAACTCTTGGGCTTAAGCAATTCCCTTGCCTCAGTCTCCTAAGTAGCTGGGACTATAGGTACCAGCCACAACACCTGGCTATTTTTTTTTTGTTGGTGGTGGTTATTGCAGTTGTCATTGTTGTTTTAGCTGGCCTGGGCTGGGTTTGAACCCTCCAGCCTCAGTGTATGTAGCTGGCACCCTACCCACTGAGCAATGGGCACCACCAAAAAAAAAATCATTTTACCATAAGGACATTTGTACTAGACTGTTTATTACAGCTCAATTTATAATCGCCAAAAATGTGGAAACAACCTAAATGCCCACCAATCCAGGAATGGATTAACAAGCTGTAGTATATATATGCCGTGGAATACTATACAGTGACTAAAAAGGAAAGTGACTTTACATCTTTTGTATTAATTTGAATGGAACTGAAATACATTCTTCTTAGTAAAGCATGACAAGAATGGAGAAGAATCCAATGTACTTGATTCTGATATGAGGACAATTAATGCCAGTACATGGTAGAGGGAGGGATAAAGGAGGAGGGAGTAGAGGGAAGGAGGGAGGGGGTGGGGGCCACGGTGTGTGACTCATCTCTTGGAGGCAGGACACTCTTAATATAGGGACTTCACCCTGCAAACACAAACAGTATAACCTGGCTCATTATACCCTGAATGATGCCCCAACAATAAAAATAATAAATAAAAAATATCCCACTACATAACATAAATAAATTAATAAAATATACTATAATTTTTAAGCACATATATCAAAAATAGTGAGAAAAGTAGCACTGTTCCATATTTTTGTGCATACAATATTTGTATTAAGAGCAAACGCTGGATATCCTATTATAGCATTCAACCCATTGAGATATGTCGTTTGGGTTGAAGAAAATCTGGCTTCACACAGTTGGAAAAGAAAGGGGCATTTTCAGAGTCTTTCAAATAATTTAGAGTATTATACTTTAATACTACACTAAAATTTGATAAGTAACAGATTCTTAAAGGTTAGTTGCAATGTGAAATCTGAAGCCATATCAATGAACTTCTCATAATCTGTTAACATGTACATTAAAGTGGATCGATTCATTTTGCACTTTGACTGGGAGGTCTACACACATACAATTTTCTAACACACCATGCACTGCCCATAGAAAATATTGGTTTCCTGAGTTATGTACATATTCCAAAAGTGTGTACGTCTAATTATATAATACAGAAAAATTCCCATTCATTAATACCACCACCAAACTTATCAGAAAAGACACACAAGCCTCCAAGCTCATGGTCATGGCTTCAAGTTTCCTAAAATTCTGTTTTTTGCTTAAAAGTTCAAATTTCATATTGGGCAATTATACCGTTTCCTATTTCCTTATAAGTGACAGGTTGATTTTTTTTCATTTTCAAGAATATTCAAGAATAACTACCATTTGTCATTCTATGTAAAAAATGGCTCATTCAGCCCAGAATGCAAATGCTTTCCTTTAAGTCAATGCAGTACTAGTACTTCAGTACTCAGCAGAAGTGCTTTATGCATACTGAACATTTTGCCATATAGAATACTACTTCATAGAAGACATCCTTTTTTAAAATTTCAGATTAATATGAGGGTACAGACAATGAGGTTACGTTGTTTGCATTTGTTAGGCAAAGTCCAAGTCGTAGTTGTGCCCCTCAGCCAGGAGGTGTGACCTGTATCTTTACACTGTGCCTGTTAGGTGAGTGCATCCGTCCCCTCCCTCTTCCTCTTCCCCCACTGGAGTTTAACTGCATTTTTCTCTTGTGTGGGCAGGTATGTGTTCATCTGATGGTTTCATATTAGAACTGGGTACAAGTAGAATGTTCTTCCATTCTATCCAGATTAATATAAAACATGTAAAGCCTCAATCTTTCTTATGGCTGAATAGTATTCTCTGGTATACATATACCACAGTTTATTAATCCATTCTTGGGTTGATGGGCACTAGGGTTGATTCCACATCTTTGCAATTGTGAACTGAGCTGCAATAAATATTCTAGTGCCTACATCATTTATAGTAAAATGATTTTTTTTTTCTTCTGGGTAGATACCTAGTAATGAGACTGTGGGATCAAATGAAGGTCTATTTTTAGTTCTTTGAGGTATATCTATACTTCTTTCCAAAGAGGCTCTATTAAGTTTGCTCACCAGCAGTGTAAAAGTGTTCCCTTCTTTCCACATCCACGCCAGCATCTACAGCTGTGAGCCTTGTGATGTGGGCTGTTCTCTCTGGGGTTAAGCGGTATCTCAAGGTGGTTTTGATTTGCATTTCTCTGATGGTTAAAGACAATGATCATTTTTTCATGTGTTAGTTGGCTATTCATCTGTACAGAAGACATTCTTAAGTGCAAATATTTTTTTAAACTATACGGCAGTGGAGAATACAATGACCACTAGTTTGGTGCAATTTGGTGCCACTATCTTGATTTGTGCTAAAGCTGTAGCATTATTACCCACCATTGCTTTTGCACAATCAGGATGGGTAAACTGTGGATCAAGGAACTGAAAACCCCTAAAATTACCAGCTAGTAAAATGCAAAGCCAGGACTTGGATTCTGAGCCCAGTTCCCCGTCCATCACACCGCACAGCTGCCCTTCCCAACTCTTCTGGATCCTACACTGGTGTGAGGCTTTCAGAAAAAAATGGTGCCGCTCAGGCCTTGTACACCACATGTCAGAGAACAGAGGGCTCCTTGGATGGCAGCTTTCTGCCTCTGAACAAGAAGCTTGAGGCTCTGGGACAACTCTAAGTGATTGTGTCAGACCTCAGCAAAAGTTTAAGATTCCAAAAAGAAAAGATTTTATAATATAGGAAAATGAAATGCCAGTAGCCTTTTAGCGCCACCATTCCCCCCCCCCCATTAACAACAGAAAGTAATGATCATAGCTAACATTATTTTTAGCATTTAAAAAGTACCAGGCACCATTCTGAGTTAACTTTTTAAACCTTGAAAATAACCCTGTGAGACAGACACTATTATTATCCTCTTTTTAGATGTAAGAAAACTGAGACACAGAGAGGTTATATAATTACCCAAAGTCACACATCCAGAAATGGTAGAGCTAGGACTCAATCCTGGGCCTCTGAACACCAGAGTTGGTACACCTGATGCACAATTTCCCAGTAAACCCAGACTGTAATCTTTCATCACCCTGTGCACCACCCAAAACCAGGGCTACAAAATGCTCCCGCCCTTCTAATGAGTCCATCCAGCACGTGACAATACCCACTGGTACTGAAAACAACTCAGTCACCCCTAGTTACTTATGATGTAACTGGAAGTCATCATTAAGAATGAGCTTTTTAAACACAGTGCAGGCATCGGTTATACTAGGGTTTAATCAACCTAAAAAGTGAACTGCAAGAAGAAAGAAGTTAGTTTATGAGCTCTCTGGGAATTGAGACTCTATTTCCTCCTTTATTCCTTTTTGTATTCCCCTCAGCGCTTCATGTGCTATTGTGAACTTCACAGGCATTTAATAAATGCTGGTTGATTAAGTAAATGGAAAGCTCAAGTGAATTTCAGGCAAATTAGGTTTGGAGACACCCCGTTTATTAGGAATCTGCTTGACAAAATGTCATATCCACAAATCCTTCCCAACACTTATTACTTAATTTTCAAAGTGCCCCTCCACCTCTCCTCGGGGACAGAGGCAGGCAGAGAGTTGTATTCCCATTTTGACAGGTGAGAGAGACTGAGATATAAAACATCTAACAGCCCTTTGCCATGGCAACCCAGCCCAGCCAGCCTAGGAGCCAGTCACAATTAGGCTCCGGGTGTGGGTCTCAGTATCAAAAGAGGCTCATGCCAAAATCCTAGCCTCCTACATGACTGATCCTTTTCAGAAGAGGGAGGAGGTTCCCAACATGAAATAAAATGCTTAGCTAAACATAAAGGAAGGCTGCCAAACACAGTTAGGTCATTGCCTTTGACTTTGAGAGAACATTCTGTTCACGCTATCAACCTGCATTCACTTTCAGCACACTTCACCATAAATACTTCAGACTATCTCAGGAAACATTTTTTATCTTAATAAACTCAATGCAAAGCATAATCTAAATCAGCTTGCACATTCTTGAGTCTGAGCCACAAGCTCTGTTTAATAAAAATCAGCCGAAATAGCAGGGGACTCCTGAATAACCATGTTGGTTATCTGAGGCATGGCTGTTGGGAAGTCGTGAACACACAGGGCTGGAGGTGGGAGCAGGAGGCAGGGAGCTGAGGGTGTGCAAGGAGCCTGGGACGGCTGGATGGGCTACCCGCTGGGTCTTAGTTCCCACTGTTCCCGGTGGACTGGACTGGACCGAGAGTGCCGGCTCTGGAGCGGGTGCTTGGCTCCACGTCCAACTCACCCCTTACCTGCTGTTGCTGAGCCTCTCTTGGGCGCGTTTTCCTCAAATGGAAAGTGGGGTTAATCATCGTACGTACCCATTATAGATGTTGTGGGATTAAATGAGAATCTGGAACATCAAAAGTGTTCCAGAAAAAAACAAAAACAGGAAAGCGACTGCCTAGGTCCTCGCCTAGAGGTTCTATTTTAATTGACTGGGGGCGGCGTCCAGGCACAGGCTCTTCTGGACCCTTGCACGTGACTCTCCCTGCGGTCCAGAGGACTACACTCCGCTGTGCAATTACACCCCCGAAAACCCCCAACCCCGACCCCGTACCCCACAAACCCCAGAGCACCCTCCATGGCAGTCCTGGGTTTGGAAGAAGGCACGCTGAGAGACGTTCTGCTCGTCACCTTATGGCTAAAGAGCAAAGCCACATGTCCAGCCCAGAACTTGGCCATGAACCTTTTGGTATCCAATTAGGTACAGAGATGGCAAGAAGAGGATAAACATTTTGTTTCTTTTCTTTTTTCTTTTAGAGACAGAGTCTTACTATGTGGCCCTCGGTAGAGTGCCGTGGCGTCACAGCTCACAGCGTCCTCCAGCTCCTGGGTTTAAGCGATTCTCTTGCCCAGTCTCCCCAGCAGCTGGGACTACAGGTGCCGACCACATCACCCAGCTATTTTTTTGTAGCAGTTTGGCCGGGGCTGAGTTCAAACCGCCACCCTCCCTATATGCAGCCGGCGCCCTACTCACTGAGCCACAAATGCTGCCCTTTTCTTTTTTAAGACAGAGTCTCATTCTGTCCCCTGGTAGAGTGCAGTGCCGTCACAGCTCACAGCAAACTCCAACTGCTGGGCAAACGTGGTCCTCCTGCCTCAGCCTCCTGAGCAGCTGGGACTACAGGCGCCGGCCACAATGCCCAGTTATTTTTAGCGACGGCATCTCACTCTGGCTCAAGCTGGTCTCGAAAAGATAAACATGATGGGGAACAAAATGCTGCAGATCAGGGGACGTGACGGTTAAGCGTGGAAGGGCTGTGCTAGGTCCGGACAAAACACTCGTGGTGACACTCAGTTTCTTGGGAACGCAAGCACTGATGCCTTGAGCTGAACTTGGGCCTTGGAATCAGAGTGGCTTTAAAGAGGATCCACTGTTCAAAGACAACAAACGGCCGAGGAAGCAGCTCCTCCGTGGGAAGCAAACGTGTGCACGTGGCATGTGGAGGGGGAGGCACTGCGCATGTGTACTCGGAGCAAAGCACCCTCCATCGCGATTCGTGGGAAAGTGCACGACCTGCTCCATCCTTCCCGGGAACACACTACGTGCAAAGCAATTTTAGGGACTTGAAGAAGACCCTAAAAGGCTACCTAGACGCCTTTTTAAAGGAATAGATTTTTTTTTTTTTTTGCAGTTTTCGGCCAGGGCCGGGTTTGAATCTGCCACCTCTAGTATATGGGGCCAGTACCCTACTCCTTGAGCCACAGGCACCACCCAGGAATAGATCATTTTTTTACAAGTAGGCCAGTTACATGTAAATGCCTCTTAAAAGCTCAGGGAAACTACTTTTTCCTCTCCAGTAAAGATCTATGCATAATAAGAATGGCTGCCCCCCAGCATTTGGATTGCTATAATTAATAAAGGCGGGAATGAGAAGGGAATGGGTGTTGGGCACAGATTCTACTTTATTTATGAGGTCTGGCAATGAAGTTCACACACTCATCCTAGGAAAGTGTTACACACTGCATTGTCGAATACCACTTCAGTCCCCTTCGAATGCTCCCTGAGGCCATCTGAGGACCGCGGAGATCTTCAGCAGTGAGATGTGTAGCACTTTTTCTAGGGTGAGTTCACAAACTGCCTTGTCAGACCTCATACAACAACAGCTCTGATGGTCATTCCAGAAAAAGAGGTTCAACACTGCTTTGAAGGGTGGACTATGGGCTGACATTGGTGCATGGCTCCCCAAGGGGAGTTCTTTGAAGGTGACTGATATTCAGCAATGAGGTGTGCACCACCTTTTCTACAATGAGTTTGTGAATTTAAATGCCCAACCTCATATGCCACTGTATTTTAATCTCACCAAAACCCTGTGATGCATGAAGGCTAGGTTCATCGTGGCTGGGACTAGAACTCAGTTCTACTAGACACCCTTATTCTGCCCCTACTTCCAACTTATCTCCTCCTAGCCAGGTATTTTATACCCTACTGTCATTGAGTACTGCTTCCACTATTAGCTCACCCGAATCCACCCAGATGACACTTCTCACACCACAGATTCTGTGATCTTTATTGGCAACTTACCAGCCAGGTTACTCTAGAGCAGCAGTTCTCAACCTGTGGGTTGCAACCCACAGGAACTGTATTAAAGGGTTGCAGCATTAGGAAGGTTGAGAACCACTGCTCTAGAGACTTTTTTTCTAGTTATAAGTTTTTATAGATGTTATAGATTGAATGACCCATATGTTTAAATCTTAACCCCTAAGGTGACGATATGAGGGGTGGAGCCGTGGGAGATGATTAAGTCATGAATATAGGGCCCTCATGAATGGAATTTGTGCCACCATAAAACAGACCTCAAAGACACCTCTTGTCCCCCCACTCCATGAGGACACAGCCAAAGGAGAGCTGGCTGTGTGTCAGGAGGGGCCTCACTAGAACCTGACCAGGCTGCCACCCTGATCTTGGACTTGCAGCTTCCAGAACTAGGAGCACTCAATTCCTGTTGTCTGTGAGTTACCCAGTTTATGGTAGCTTGTTAAAACAGTCAAAAGGACTAAGACCAGAACTTTTGAGACTTAAGTAACCAATTTATTTTACCTCATTTTTTCAAACATTTTTATTATTTGGGGAGGCTATCACTTTGTTATTTCATATTTTTCACATTGTACATGTTTCATTTAAATTTAAAAATAGTGGGAATACTTAGAAGCTATGACCAGAAATATACTTAACCATCAGGGCAATGACTTGACTTTGATACAATCAACTCTTCTAACTGAAATTCCGGACACACAAGTGTCTGACTTAAGAGTTGGTCACCTAGTCTTGGAGAAGTAACCCTGATCTTATTTCCAACTTTCTCATCCATCCTAACTTTAAAATGATAGGGGTTCTTTCGTTTGTTTTGTTTCGTTTTTTGTAGAGACAGTCTCATTTTACTGCCCTCAGTAGAGTGCCATGGCATCACACAGCTCACAGCAACCTCCAACTCCTGGGCTTAGGTGATTCTTTTGCCTCAGCCTCCAGAATAACTGGGACTACAGGTGCCTGCCACATCGCCCAGCTATTTAAGATGATAGTTTGTTTTTTTTAATTAAATCCCCAACTTCATCTAAACACTAGGATGATAAGTAAATCCTAAGAACTCTTCGCATATTGGTGTATCTACATTCCAAGAAGGCACCTGCAGCTTTTCCCAGCTCTGTGAAACCAAACCAAATAATAAAAATAAAGCTACCAGCTATTACCCTGCTTCCCTACAACTTAGTGAGGTTCTCTCTGTGAGCAGGGCAGAGCACTGGTGAAGTTCCTGTCTCCTGAATGTTCTCTTTTGTGAATGAAGTAGTTTTGCTCTCAAATTTTAAACTGAATTCCTCAACAATTAGGGATTGTCTGCTCTGATGCTTTTTTAAGAAAACAGAAATGGTCACTGAGAAATGTGGAGATGAAAGCTGAGTGGTCACTATTTTCTTAGTTGAAGGAGGCAAAAACCAATTCAACACACAAAACAATAAAACTCTGGGGATCTAACAGTGCCTTTTTCATTGCTGTAGTTCCTTAAACCTGTCTAGCTAGCACAGGCTTGCCAAAAATAGATGCATAAAATGTTTGATGAATAGGTTAACAAATGGATTTAAGCATCACTGCTCAAAGGTCTCTCATCCTGGCTGCAGAACCAGGCACATAAAAGCGTGATCTGAGTGTGTTCAGGGTGATAACCTAGAGAGGGGACTGACACTATCTGACAAACCAGAGGCGTCAGGGAAGGGTTTCTAAAGGCTGTAACACTTGACAACTCAGGAAACTTTTCAAAAGGAGGTGACATGGCTTTTGTCCTCCAGAAACCCCTTGAGATCTTGAAAGAAAGAGGAGATATTTCAGAGACCTCATCTAAAAGCATAAGTTGGAGTGAGAGCAAAAGCTGAACACGGGACCAAGATGTTGAGTGTAAAAGGAGCTGGGGAAAGAGGGAGGCTGAGATCAAAATGGGCCAACCAGGGTTCCTGTGCAGGGATGGTGGAGGGGCCAGGCTGTTCCCTGACTTTCATTAGGCAGAGGGGGCAAGACCCAGCGTAGAGTAGAGAGGGTGAGACCCAGTGCAGAGTAGGGAGGGAGAGAAAGCCCAGGCTTCCTATGGACTGTGTAGGCATTTAGAGGAGGAAGGAAAAAAGAAGAAGAAACAAAGAAAAAATAGGCAGAGATGCTTACTAAACACCTGTGTAGGCACAGGAAGGATACCTGTCCCATCTCTCCTGGACCTCACAAAGTAGTGATAGAAAAGAAACCTATAAAGATAATTGGAGCAAGGGAAGATTAAAGAAAAGGACTGTCATGTACAGCAAGGAGTGATCATGTTTATCACTCCATGTAGAAATCAGGGAAGGCTTGAGAGAGGAGCAGGTGCTTGAGCTGGGCTTTGATGGAGGGGTAGGGGGGTGCAGAGAGGGCAGGAGCTATGCAGCTGCTGGGGAGAGTGGGGCATGTAGCCTTACGCCAGCCTTGGTGACATGCCCTGTGCGTATCTGCTGAAGACTCCACGGGGCACTTCCCACATCTTCCTCAGTTCCCTGTGTTTCTCCATGTGGGTTACCACTGATATTTTACATGGGAAAGCCCCTCTCCTGCAAGGTTGCTAGCACATGGTAGGACAACATAAGCTCCTGTGAGTAAATGTTAACTGTCTCCCCCAGTCACAGTGACAAGTAAAATAGCATCACTCATAGCCAACTACTGAGCCCCAAGGCATCCTTTCATCACAACTGTACTAGCCATCATGTTAATTTAATGCATCTAAACTTTTTTAAAACAAAACTGCCTTTGGAGATGTGCTCATGGAGGCTCCTGGCCGCTCCTTCTAGTACAGTGGTTCTCAACCTGTGTGTCACAACCCCTTTTTAGCAATGAATACATTGTGGCATTAGGAAAGTTGAGAACCACTCTAGCTCAGCTTAGGAAGGGAGTCTGCTTTCAGGAGGTGGACATTGGGGAAATGCTCTTCCCTGGGCAAGGACTGGATTGAGCAGAGGCTCTAAGGCATGAGCATCTAGAGCAGGTCTGCTTTTGGGGAGGGCATGGATAAGGCAGCAGTGCCCAAGAAGGCAGGTAAGATGGGCTAGGCCAGAGCAGAGGTAGGAGAGCCCTAAAGGCAGTCCTGAGGAAGTCTGAGCCTCATCTGGCCAGCAAAGCACGGCTTTTTCACAGTGCCGTGGCTCAGAGCTGGGCTGTGGGAAACACGAGCTGATCCCCCAAGGCTGGGGGCAATCACCGGTGAGGAGCTGTGGATGGAGATGAGCATTTGCCAGGGTTCTGCTTTTATGTCCCTATTTCTTCCTCTCCAAGTAGATACAACCTCAGACACCCAGGAAAAAGCAGATGTAGGCTTCTGATGATGGATTTCCACCCAAAGTCACAATAAAAGGCTGAATATTTAGGCCTCTTCTGATTTCTTTATTTTATTTTATTTTATTTTGGCAGTTTTTGGCCAGGGCTGGGTTTGAACCCACCATCTCCAGCATATGGGGCCAGCGCCTTACTCCTTTGAGCCACAGGCACCACCCGATATCTTTACTGTAAAATAAAATAACTCTTCAATGTCTACTCTTATACTTACATAATTCCCCCCCCCCCGGCATTATTTCCTTAGGTTAGACTTCTAGAAGTATCTCTTACTCCTTTCTGGCAGGGCCCAAGAGTGGCCACTTTTTCCAGAGTGCTCAAGCAGTTCCCAGAACACAGGTGCTGCATGATCCAGTGAGACCCTGACCCACCTGCTTCCCCACTCTGATCCTCAGCCACGGAAGGCACCGAACCCACCAGTGCTCATGCCTGGGAGACCCTGACCCACCTGCTTGCCCACTCTGATC
>NW_003852461.1:10666873-10671613 GCF_000181295.1 Otolemur garnettii | reverse complement strand
CCCGCCAGTGCTCACGCCTGGGAGACCCTGACCCACCTGCTTGCCCACTCTGATACTTGGCCACTGAAGTCATTGGAATGGAATGGATGTAGCTGTCAGTGAAGCCAGAAACTAGCCTGTCTGAAAACCACAGGTTCCAACCTAAAGGCAGCTCTTGGATGAACACAAAGTGTTCATTTCTGTTGTATCTCCCATGTGTGAAGAAGAATAAAGCAGAAATGTAGAAACATGTCTGTAAATTCTTGGACATTCCTTCCATCAAAAGGTAGAGTCTATGTCCCCTATCCTTGTACCTGGCAGGGCTTCTGTGACTAATTTGAAGAAGAAAGTGTAGCAGAAGTGACGCTGTATGAGTCTCTTCAGAAGTCAGGCTAGAGAAGGCTTGGAGAAGTCCCTCTGAGCGACTTCAGCCACCAGCTATTCCAAGACCACCATGTGAAAGTTCTTGGAGGGAGAAAAATGAGATGCCCTTGGGCATCCCAGAGGTTCCAGCCTCTAGTTGTGTGAATCCTCTCAGGACAGACACTACACATGTGAATGACGACAGCTTTAAGATGACCTCACTCCCACCCACCATCTGACTGCTACCACACAGAAGGCCAAAAGCAAGAACTTTCTAGCTAATCCCAGGCAACTCACTCCCAGAATCATGAGATAATAATCATATATTATTATTATTATTTGAAGCCATTAAGTTTGGAGTGGTTTATTAGCAAGAGTCCCTGCTGTCAAGGAGCTCAAGGGAGACAGCATACCAACACAGATTATCACAGGTAACAGTGCCAAAAGGAAGGCACAGAGAATATCTGATGGAGTGTATTCTGGGCGATTCTTGGATGAACTTCCTATAATGATGGGCTTGTAAAGGTAGGTACCCTCCAGAGGGGGACCCCATAGAACAAAGGAAAATATGTTTAAAGAACTTTGGTTCTACCACACTGTCAGTTTATTGAAGACAAAAAAAATTTATCCTAGTACCTGTCATGTAGAAGGGTTTATTCAGTTTTATTTAGTGGGTGGATGGATGGATGGATGGATGGAAAGATGGAGGGATGGAAAATGGAGGGATAGAAAGGTGAATAAATGGAAAGAAGGATGACAAGGGAAGGAGGGAGGGAAGATGGATGGATGAATGGAAGAACAGATGGACAGATGGAAGGCAGGTACCAGGAACCAGCCTAGAAAGAACAATTAGTAAGAACATTCATCTATATGTTTACTTGGTCATCTCTATAATAAAACAAATAATACACTGGGGAGAGAATCAGTATGTCTTTGTTATGACTTTTTAATTGCATATAACAAGAAACAACTCAAGCCTGTTTTAAAAGATGAGGAGGGATGGATAAGGTTGAATGCAAGGGTTTCTTGTGGAACTCTGGCAAGGAATCTGGCCAGGCCTTGGGAGGAACAGTAACCAAGAACTGGAAAGGTGTAGGCAGCCAGGTGAGGAATTTCTTTCCACATGCAGTCTCTGATTCTATGAATCTGCCTAAATCCTTCTCTGCCAACCGGCTTTCCTGGCTTCTACAAGCACACAGTACACAATGAACTCTTCATGGCTCCCACATTGATCTCTTGGCACTACCAGCAAATTACATTAGTGGACACTAACTGGCTGTCACTGATTCTCAATTGCAAATTCCCAGGAAAGATATTCTGATTGGCCCAGCCTGAGTCAGAAGTCTTCTCTGTGGTCTAATCAACTCACCAGAGGGGCAAGATTACAAATTCAAAAACAGCTGCTAAAGGCCCATCTTGCTGGGTCATGGGCACAGTTATCAGATAGCAGGGTTATCATGTACAGCCTCCCTGGCAGGTGTCTGATACAAAATCTGAGAGAATGAAACGACTAGTTCTGTGTGGATTATTGATAAGGATGAGAATTCTCAAATAAGTGTCGTCTTCACTAAAATCCTTTCTGAAGCCACTTCAGAAACTCTGATGAATTTCAGGAAAATCAGTTTATTTCCTAACTCATCTTGGTCCCACAGCGTACTTCTCTTCTAGCCCATTAGGATGGTTCCGTGGAACATTTGTGACATGTAGGCTCATGAGGAGACCTCAAGCTCTGGGCTGCTAGTGCATGCAACGTTTGTCAAAAGATGCGATTTGAACAACTTTAACAAACACCTCCACTGAACTCCCATGCCAATATGGGAAGCTACTGAGGATTTACATGTCACTTTAAAAGTCACTCTACTTGTAGATGGCCCAGCTGCAGAAGCAGGTCAAGCTATTAGAGAGATTCCATGGAAAGGTAGGCACTTCAAGATTAATGCTATTGAATAAAGGAAAAGCAGATATTTTTGACATTTTGACAATCACTTTAGGGTCTGGTTCTTATTAGTTCCATTTTTGCCTTTTAAAAGCCTTTTTTTTTTTTTTTTTTTTACTGAAAACGTCAGGAAATTTGGAACAGAAACTTACAATAAAACACGTCCCCTGACCCTCTGATCTATCAATCTTTCAAATAAACAAAAATACTCAAAGAAGCCTAGAAGAAGGTATGTCTTGGTAGTTACCTGGCATTAACAACCATATTGGTCATTACCTGACAGTTGGTTTTTAGGAAATGGGAGTAGAATGGAGAGAACAAGAAGGAATTAGAGCATGTGGAGAATGAGTGTGTGTGTGTGTGAGAGAGAAAGAGAGAGACTCAGGAAGTCATTTTCACTCTAAATGCTTTCAAATCTTACAGATGCCAAACAGGACACTCTCTTTCATATTTTTTCTTCAATCATTCCATTTTGCAAGCTATATTGAGACGTTCAAGAAACACAAATTCTGAAATAAAAATGTGCACACCACCAGTGAAAAGGCAAACAAAAGCAGCTAATGTACTGTGGCTAAAAAAATTTTCAAACAAAGTGGCAGTAATTTACTGCCCTGCTCTTAGCTGGACCCCATGAACATAATCAGAACCCCCAGGACTGATGGGAAAGTATGATTTACAGTAAGTCTCAGGATAATAAAAGAAAATGAAAAAGCAAATTGTGCATGAACATGAAAGCTGTATTTCTTCCGCTTTCAGCAACTGAATCAAGTTTCCAGCCAGAATTTCAGGGTGAAACTTAGAAGTCCCTTAAGAAGCGAACTGTGAGTCAACCAGCATCCCTTTTTGGACACTGATCTGGCCACCTGAATGACATAATTAATATTTGGAAATAACAGTGATTAGAAAAATGTATACTGTACCATCTGAGTAGTAACAAAGATCTGGGTAGACCTGGCTTTGAGTCCTGATGGTGCCAATTGCTCTCATATGTCCTTGGGCAAAATATTCTCTAAGTTGTCATGATACCTATCGCCTTTGACTGCGTATGGATTAAATGAGATAAAGCATGATAAATGTGTGAGCCTCAATTCATTTAGTTATCAATTTTAAAGTAAAAAATACACTTTGAGGAATGAATTAGAATATCCCAGGCCCTTAGAACAGTATCTGGCACACCGCACAGTCTTCTGTGTTTGTCATTACTATTTCTATGCAGCAAAACTTCAGTTGATCAGAATGTTTAGACAACAAGACCACGAAACAAATTTATTTTCTTATTCAAAACCTTCAAACCAGTGTTCAAAGTTCTTGAAAATCATGAAAAATGTGTTATTCTCCTTTCCAGTGTTAGAACAACATGTTAAATTTTATCAATCTAGAACTTTTTACATCGGCTGGTCTCTGGCTCCAGGAACGTGAGTTAGAAGCCCTGGGCTCAGTACCAACTCTGCCCGTCAGCCATGTAATTTCAGGCCTCAGTTTACTCTTCCAGGAAATACAGATCACGCCTTTCTCTCAGTTTTGGTCACTATCACATGCAATTTTGTATGTGTGACTATTCTGCAAACAACAAATAAAAGACAGCATAAATTAGTTGTTGTACAACTAATTTAGGGTACAAAACCTGTTTGTGGGGATGTGTGTGCACAGGAATATGAAGACGCAGATTGCACCAAGGATGTGGCACTTTTTAAAAACTGGTAAAAGAGCTATAATGAAATATACTATTTTAATCATTTTAGTATAGTTCAGTGGCATGAAGTACATTCATATTGCAGTACAACTGCCACCATCATCCATTCTCACAGCCTTTTTCATCTTCTTAAACTGAAACTCCATACCCATTATACACTAATTCCCCATCCCCTTTCCTCCCAGCCCCTGGCAACCACTGTTCTACTTTCTGGCTTTATGAATTTGACTATCTTAGGCATCTCATGTAACTGGAATCATACGAAATTTGATTTTTAAATAAATTCTGTATTTCTTAACCTTTTCCATCTTTGTCTTTAATAGCTGAGTATAAAAAACAATGGCAGATAATTGGGAATTCCATTTTTTGGGCTTTAAGTCCTTGGGGTTCACAATAGGACTATGATTAAGGAACAAAGACAAACCCTCCTGATAGCACCCTTTATGCCCTAATGGAGCTGGGTGCTCAGTCTGGTCTCTACTGCAATTTTAGGACACTCTGAGAAGCTGTGATGTTATAAGGTTATGCAGCAAGGTCCAGGGAATGGGGGGCCTGGTTCCACGCCTAACCAAAAGCACTGCTTGATACTGTGTGAATCATTCTCATATTGTATAATTTAAGTCACACTGGGATAAGTGACCCCAAAGTAGTGTCAACTTCATATTCAAGTATATATATTTTTTGAGACAGGACCTCAAGCTGTCCCCCTGGGTAGAGTGCTGTGGCATCACAGCTCACAGCAACCTCCAACTCCTGGGCTCAAGTGAGT
>NW_003852461.1:10665489-10666508 GCF_000181295.1 Otolemur garnettii | reverse complement strand
TATTTCTAGTCAGGAAAAAACAAAACAAAAGAAGAATAGCAAGGAGTTTCACAGCACATGTCACTTCACACACACATGCAAGCAAAGGCTCTGCCCAAATTCAAGGCTACATCTTCACCACAGGGAGGAAAAGCAGTTAAATCACATGAATTAGAAGACAGAGGTATATGATCCTTTTTGTTATCTTAGGTTACACCAAAGTGCACCCCAGCTCCAGAATTCTAAGGTCCCATTCTACTGAATACAAAAGACAACATAGCCAAATACAAGAAGCCACAGTCCAGAAGTGTTTTACAACTGGAGTGAACAAGCATCCTTAACCTGCACAAGCTCCCCACCCGAGTGGCAAAGGGATACTCTCCCAGGCTGACAGGAGCCTGGCTCTGGAAGAAGAGCAATATGACCCAAATTCTTTGCAGGGAGACACTTTCACATATGAATAACTCCCCAAAATGGCACCTGCTTCAGTGTGTTGGGTGCCTGGCCCAGAAGCTGACCCTGGAGGGCTCAGTCCACAGGGACCCACCTTCAGCATGGAATGTACTCAGGACAGTAATTCTCAGCACCTCACCTATCTGGCTGGTGCCGGGTCACAGCTCATTACATCACCATCCCAGACAGAGGAGTACACTCAGGACAGCAGTGCTCAGCATCTCACCTGCTGAGGCTGGTACCAGGTCACAGCTCATCACATCACCATCCCCAGACAGGGTGCACTCAGGACAGCAGTGCTCAGCACCTCACCTGCCTGGCTGGTGCCAGGTCACAGCTCATCACATCACCATCCCCAGACAGAGGAGTACACTCAGGACAGCAGTGCTCAGCACCTCACCTATCTGGCTGGTGCCAGGTGACACCTCATCACATCACCATCCCAGACAGAGGAGTACACTCAGGACAGCAGTGCTCAGCACCTCACCTGTCTGGCTGGTGCCGGGTCACAGCTCATCACATCACCATCCCCAGACAGGGTGCACTCGGGACAGCAGTGCTCAGCACCTCACCTGTCTGGCTGGTGC
>NW_003852461.1:10658342-10665187 GCF_000181295.1 Otolemur garnettii | reverse complement strand
GACAGAAGAGGCCTTGGTTGGAAAGTATGTCCTCTATTGGCCAGCACTAGGTCAAATTTAATGGTATGGAGCTTTCCAAAGCTGTATCTTCCAAACAGCTTCATAAATACTAACTGACATGACCCAAAACACATGAAATAATGTAATGACAAACTGTAACAACTGTATAAAACTTTTATATCTTTTCCACAAAGGGATGAGATAAATTAGATTTTATGGGTCTATTCCCATTAAATTCATGTCAGTGATGGAGAATTCCAGAGTTATAAGATATTAGCAATGAAAAAAAACTGAAGTATTAGTTATACCAAAACCCCCAGAGCATTTCTGACATAGCATTCCCCCCAAATGGTCAATCAGCTTCAAATCCACTAGGGCGTGGTTCTCAACCTTCCTAATGCCACAAACCTTTAATATAGTCCAAAGGGGTCGTGACTCACAAATTGAGAATCGCTGCTCTAGGGAAAAGGAGAGAGCTTCTTAACCAAGGAACAGGTGAAGCCTTTCCTACATGACTTTACCCTATGTCTTTTGCTATTTTGGACTGCTGGTGTTCTCATTTATAAGAGACAGAAACTATATAAGATGCTGAAAATGGAAATCAAGTGTGCAGAGCAGCATTTAGCAATTATCAATGAGAGTTCATTTCCTTAACCTCTTTTTGGTTATTCTGATTAAAATGGTCTTCTATATATTGGCCTGAAATCTGTTTCTTTGTAACTTTTATCTGGTGGTCTCAGTTCAAACCTCTCAGTCAACATGGGACCAGTTTTCTGTCTCCTATAAGGCATCACTTCCAACACTTGAAACAGTCATAAGGATTCCAGTACTCACTCTTATCCAGTCTAAACCCACCCAATTGCCTCCTTCACTCCTTAGGACTAATGAATATAACCCCAGTCACACACATTAGGGAGGGCCAATAGAACTAGGAGCAGACAGACTGAGAGCATATTAAGGCAGGGACCTACTTTCGAAGAACACGAATGTCTAATGCAGTGTGGGTAAGACAAGGGCTAATACATCGGGCTGGGCTCAGGGGCTTATTCCTGTAATTGTAGTACTTTGGGAGGATGAGGCAGGAGGATTGCCTGAGGTCAGGAGTCTGAGACTAGTTTAGGTAGCATAATGAGATCCTGTCTCTACAACAAAATTAAAAATAAGCTAGATGTGGTGGTGCACGCATGTAGTTCCAGCTACTTAGGAGCCTGAGGAAGGAGAATTGTCTGATCCCAGGAGTTCAAGGCTTCATGAGCTATGATCATACCATTATACCCCAGCCTGGGCAAAAGAGTGAGACCCTTGTTTCTCAAAAATAAAATGAGAAATGACATTTGAGTTCAACAGTCAAGAACTGAAAGGGTTTTAAAAGGCAGAAAGCTTACACTGGGGGAACAGCATAAGCAAAATATTGGAGAAGTGAAAATGTGTGAGCTGTTCTGAGAAAGATGCTATGAACTGAACTGTGTCCCCTTCAGATTCATAAGTGGAAGATTCAACCCCCAATGTGACTGCATTTGGACATCAGTCTTTTAGGAGGTAACTAAGGTTAAATGAGGTACATGGGGGTGGGGGCCCTAATCTGACGAGAACACTAACTTTACAAAATAAAGTTACAAAATTTATATAATTATGACATTTTTATAAAAATAGGAGAGACATTCTTCCTCTCCTTCTCCCTAACCATGTGAGGGCACAGCAAAAACACAGTGGCCATCTGAAAACCAGGAAAGGAGTGTCACCAGAAACTGACCCCTGCTAGACCTTGATTTTGAACTTTCCAGCCTTTAGAATTGTGAGAAAATAAACGTCTGCTGTTTAAGTCACATAGTCTGTAGTATTTTGCTGTGGCAGCCTGGCAGACTGCTACAAAGGGCAATTTCAGAGGAGAGTGAAAGAGTAGGGAGAAGGGAGGGGAGAGGTATCAGGACCAACTGGCCAGAATGAGGAGATGCTAATGGTCAGCCTCTAGAGACGGAGAAACCAACATTCAAATCTTGCTTTCATTGCTTATTAGTTGTGTGACCTTACATTAGTTATTCAACCACCCTGCGCTCAAGTTTCTTCCTTGTTAATGGTGGAAACACACTGTATATCAAGGCGCTATTCACGGTGCCTGGCATGCAGAAGGAACTCTATAAATGTTAGCAATTATTATTAATTTATTATTACATTGTGATAATTAATGCTAATAACAATATTAAAACTGAGGCCAGACATGAGAGTGACACAGAATGTTCAATTATCTGAATGCTTCTTATAAAGCCCTCTAGCTAAAGAATGGTGCATATTACTTCTTCTTAACATTCCTGACAGAAATTGCGCCTCCTAGAACTCCAAGAGCTTTTAAAAATCTAATTCTGAACAAAGAAATTCCATTTATAGGGAAACAGCAGGAACTAGAAGAAAAAAATGAGCATTCAATTTTGGCACTCATCTGGGCTAAGAAGGGACTTAGGTCATGGCCAGTGTGCCCTTGACTTGCTTCCTGCTTAGCAAACTGCCATTTGCACTGTGATACCCAGCTCAAACATCACCTCCATAAAGCCTCATCCCAACTCCCCCCACTCCTTCTATCATACACCTACTTCATTGGGTCTGTTTCTCCCCACTAGACTACAGACTACAAGCACCCTTAGGATAGATCTGTATTATTTATTTATGTCCCAGCACCTGCCACCATGCCTGGCACACAGCTCAACAAATGCCTGCTGAATGAATGAACAGGATGAAATAGGAATGCTGACTTTAAAAAGCTCAGAGAAATAGGAAGGATGCTGAAATCAATCTATAGATTCTCAAAAACAAGATCTAATCTGTACACACTTGTGAGAGAGGCAGTCCTCATACTTGCAATAAGACAGGATATACTGTGATGGATGTGTTACTTAGTTCAATGTAAGCATTTCACATTATATATCAAAGCAGTACACTGAACCCCATAAATGCATCAGTGTACAAAGTTATGATTTAATAAAACATAATAAAATTTTTTTTAAAAAAAGGATATAATCATGGCAAGGGCTCCTGTGTGACAACTGAAAACATGGAAGGTCAGAGAGGTTAAGTGACTGTCCCATCGTTACTTCGTTAGTTCGTAGATGGATATGCCAGTTTTCTTACATGGCATTGGGGCTGTGACTTTAAATAAAACGAGCTAGTGATGTCACATCCACTTTTGTAGCCCCCAGCACTGACAGTGCAGAGGACAGCATGACAACAGCTACTGCATAGCCACCACCCCTGTCAGGTTTGAAAACGTGTCCAGACTCCCCAAGGAAACCCTATGCTGGGTAGTCATTGAGAATGTGGATGTTGGAGCCGGGAAAATCTGCATTTGAATTCTGACTCTGTCGTTTACTAGCTGGGTCACTTACCTTAAACTTGCTTCCCTGCCTATAAAATGGACATCACAACGTCCACCTCACAGGATTTTATGGCACATTGAATGGTGCTTAGAGTGTCAGGTGTGACAGCATTTCCCACACAGGGATTTGCTAATCCCACAAGAAAGTGGGATTCATGAGAAGGGAGTTTTGTGTTTTCACCCTGGTATCCTCAGCACCATGGCTGGCACTTGACAAACACCTGTTGAACAAACGAGTGGATGGGAGTGTGTGTGGAGGCGCTGGTAGCGTCGACATCTGAGTCCTGGGAAGGATCTTCGCAACAAGTCCGGCTCTGGGTTCAGGAGACAAGTGCAGGTCATACACAGGAAATCCTCGCAGGCCAAGGTGAATTCTACACAATCACAGTCCCATGGCCAGAGCTGGTCAGGCCTGACACTGGGTCCACAAATAATGGAACATTTACCAAAATGCTCAGAAAGTAAGTGAGTCTTGTGGGAAGAGGTGAGAAAGCCCTCAGAGGTGTGTGGGGATGTGAACTTCCTAAGCTGCTAGACTAGCTGAGGCTCAGGGCATTTTTTTCAAAGTGACTAAGCATTTGATGGAATAAAACCAGGCAAAGGGACACTTCAGCTTGGGGCCTTGACAGGAACTGCACTGAAGTTACATCGCTCTGAACTGAAGAGATGACTTACCTGTGGCAGGGATGTAAAATTTCCCAACTCTGTCTAAAAGAAGTTGCCACACACTCCCCTGTCCCACCTGAGTCTGTACTAGGTTGTAGAGCTTCTGTCTGCTGAAGGCTCTTCTGCTTTCCTCCATCTGTGGGGCCTCATCCCGAAATAAGGGACCTGCCCTGTTTGTGCATCAACTTCTGCAAGCTCAAGGAGACTAAAGTGGGGTTGCAGGCTCTTAAACCCCCAGAAAGCATGTAGGGCTGATCCCAACCTCAGGGCCTTTTAGCCGGGCCCAGACAGGAGGGTATGAGAATCCCTTGCTCCAGGATGAGTCTTGTTTCTTGTTTCTGTAACAAACACCCACTGCTGCTGTAATTAGATGGATCTGAGTTCCTATGTACATGGAAGAAACTATTTAAAGTCTTTCTCTTCACTAAATTGTGGAGGGTCTGAAGGCAAGCCTGTTTCCGTCTTGTTCATTCTCTGAGCTCCAGCCTCCAGCACAGACCTCGCTCGGGAAAGATTTGTTGAGTAAATGACTCCAAGGCATTTTATTCCAAACTTCAATTCAGTTTAGAGACAAAACAAACATATTGGGTAAAACACAGGTTTGAATTCTGGGTTTGCTGCTTTGTGACTTTGGTCAAGTTGCTTAAAACCTCTCTTATTAGTTTCCTAATGTTACTATAACAAATCACCACAAACTCAGTGGCATAAAACAACTTATTTTCACATTTCTGAAGGCTAGAAGTACAAAATGCAACAGGCCATGCTTCCTCTTGGGCCCTGGGGAGAAGGCATTCCTGGCTCCAGCAGCTTCTGGGTGACCCTGGCACTTCACAGTTAGGGCTGCACGTCTCCAAGTCTGCAATCTCCGTCCTCCTTTAAGCTGCCTTCCCTTCTGTGCATCTGCAGAAAATCTCCCTCTGCTTGCATCTGATGAGGATGCTTAGAGGCATTTAGAGCCCACCTTAATGACGCAGCATGATCTCATCTCAAGATGCTTAATTACATATGGCAAGACCTATTTTCCAAATAAAGTAAAATCCACAGGTTTCAGAGACTAGGACATGAACATGGTGGGAGGGCACCATTCATACCCACTGCTTGTCTCTAAGACTCAGTTTTTCATCTGTAAAATGGACAGATTATTCTGAGGATTAAAAATGGCACTGCATGTCAGTCCCTCAACATGGCTCATGGTAATGTTACCATCCTGAGGAGGGGAGTCCTTACTCCTGATGTCCATACGGAAAGCTGACAGAGATATGCCCAGACATTCAGACACTTACAGAAATGTCAGTGTCAACGTCTGTCCTGTCTTCTCTGTGTCTCTTTATCACAGCAGGAGCGAACCTGGCTCCCTCCAGGTGGTTTCAGTTCTCCTCAAGGAGCACAGAGGACACTACTATAAACTGCCTTTCAGCTCCCAATCCCCGTTTTTCACCACTCCTTTATTTTATTTTATTTATTTATTTATTGAGACACCTGTACTGGGTGCTGGAAACACAAGGATGCCTAGAAGATGGAGTTCTGGTCTCAAGAAATCCGCAGCCTGGCTTGCTGCTTTTACCCTCTTGGAGTTCTTTCCATACTGATCTTCCTGCCCAAATGGGAGAGCCATAGGGCTCTGCTGGAAATGAAGATGCTGATTTCCAAGTCACATGCTTCCGTGCTGGGTTCCAGGCAAAGGGAACAAAAGCTTGTCAGCAAGGGACACAGCGGACACAGGAGAGCTGGCAAGGAGCTCCCTGCATACACCAGGTCCCTGCCTTCCTCTCAAGAAGGCATTCTGACTGCTTCTGGGTCTAGGCCAGGTTTTTGGGTTTTTTTTTTTTTTTTAACTGATATAAAGAAAAAGGAAATGAACAGTGGAGATTAACTTTAGATGGTCAGGAAAAGCTTCACTGAGGAGATGACAATGACACCAAGACCAGAAGGAGGAGAGAAGAAGGGAAAGAGGATTCTGGAGACAAGGAAGAGCATCTGCAAACCACCCTTGCTCAGGAAAGAGCTCAGATCACTGGAGGAACCTTAAGGAAGCCGGTGCTACATACACACAACAGCACAGGGGACATGGGGGTGACATGAGCTCGGACACTGAAAGACTCAGGGAAGCTGAGAGACATAGGCAGACATGGGGACACTGAGAAACAAGGGGGCACAGGGGGACACTGAGAAACAAGGGGGCACAGGGGGACACTGGGAGACAAAGGGGGACACGGGGACACTGAGAGACAAAGGGGGACACAGGGGGACACTGGAAGACAAAGGGGGACACAGGAGGACACTGAGAGACAAAGGGGGACACAGGGGGACACTGGGAGACACAGGGATGCAGGAAGACACATGATGCTGGGAGACACAGGGGGACACGAGGACACTGCTGAGAGACATGGGGGGACATGGGGATGCTGGGAGACACAGGGGGACATGGGGACACTGAGAGACAAAGGGGGACACAGGGACACTGGAAGACACAGGAAGACACATGACGCTAAGAGACACAGGGGGACACGAGGACACTGAGAGATATGGGGGGGGACATGGAGATGCTGGGAGACACAGGGGGACACAGGGGGACACAGGGGTGCTGGGAGATGGGGGGACACGAGTATGCTGAGAGACACAGGGGGACGCAGGGACACTGAGAGGCACGAGGATGCTGAGAGACACTGGGGGGACAGGGATGTGGGGAGACACAGGGACACTGAGAGACACAGGAGGACACAGGGAGGCTGGGAGACACAGGATTACAGAGGGACACTGGGAGACACAGGGAGGCTGGGAGACACAGGATTACAGAGGGACACTGGGAGAC
>NW_003852461.1:10653617-10657935 GCF_000181295.1 Otolemur garnettii | reverse complement strand
GAGACATGGGGGGACATGGAGATGCTGGGAGATATAGGGGGACATGGGACATGGAGGGACTCAGTGGGGGACACAGGGACGCTGGGAGACACAGGGGAATGTGGAGGCACTTGGGGAGAGATGTGGGGGGATGTGGAGGGACTCAGAGGGACACGGGGGGCCTGGGGAGAGACATGGGGGGGATGCAGGGGGATGTGGAAGGACTCAGGTGAGACCCAGGGGGATGTGGTGGGCCTGGGGTAAAATGCTGCTCCAAAGACAGGCAGTGGCTGGATCATCAGGGCCCTGTTCAAATGTGCCCAACAATTACCCCAAGGTTGGGGTTTCCTGACTTTTTCTGTGTTTTCACTGCTATCCTCTGTGTTAAACCCGTATCAAATTATAATCCCTCTATGCCTTTTAGACTTGAACCCACATTTTTTTCCACCAAAGGGTGACTATCCAGATACTGCCTTTCTCAATCAGATGAGTGATAAGATTATAATCAGTAATGATAATCCCTTCCATATAAAGAACTTTACATATTTTAAAGCATTTTTACACACACACAGTTTTATAGAAAAATTTATTTTTACTAAAAATAGCTTCTAGAATTCTAAAGCTAGAATGGGTATGAGAATATCTCCTCCTGCTGTGAGGAGGAAACACTGGTTAGGAGATTTATTTAAGGTTCTAGGTATAGTTTCCTGAGCAGCATTTTCTATTACAAATATAACATGAGCCACAAAGGCGGAATGTATAATTTTAAACTGTCTCATATTATTAACTTATCAAGTGTTATTTAACTTAATTCAGTATGTGAAAATATTGTCATTTCAACACATAATCAATATAGAAATTACCAAAAAGATATTTTAAATTCTTTTTTATGGTAAGGCTTTGAAATCCAGTGTGCTTTACCCTTACACTATACCTCACTTTGGACTGGCCACATTTGAAGAGCTCAATAACCACAGGTCGCTACCATGCTGGACCACATGAATTTGGAGTTTCACAATGGTAATGCAGCCAGAACAAATACTGACACCTCTCTCTTCACAGGGGAGAACACTGAGGCCCAGCGCCTCACAGGTCACTGACCAGTGATGGAGCTGAGTGGGGACTGGAACCCAGGTTTCTTGTCAAGTTCTCTTCCCCAATCATACTGTCCTCCCCTCGGAATAGGGGATAATGTCAGATACCACTTATTAGGAGCTATCTATGCTAGAGACTGTGACAGGGCTTTATAGTATATTTAATCCTGATGACAACTTTTTAAAGTTGGTGTCATGTCACCTATTTTCTGTATGAGGTTACAGAGGCTCTATCTCCAAGGGCTTTAGTAGTTGACAAGTGTTTTAGTGGCAATACCCTTGAAGAAAATGACACTATCAAAATTAAAAAGATATTAAAACACAACAAAGCTTCAACAATAGACTAAACCAAGGAGAAGAAAGAATTTCAGAGCTTGAAGACAAGGCTCTTGAGATAAACTAGCCATTAAAAGCAGCAGAGAGGAGAATAAAAATTTTAAGCAATTACTGAGAAAGTGACAGTACTATGTGAACTAACATACAAATTATGGGTATCCCAGAAGGAGAAGAAAAAAGAGCTAAATGTATGAAAAACCTATTTAAGAGAATTATTAAGGAAAATTTCCTTGGAATGGAAAGATTCAGCTATCCAAATACAAGAAGGTAATCGAACACCTAGAAGATTCATAACAAAGACACAGTAATCACCTGGCCAAAGTAAAAATGAAGGAGAAAATTCTGTAAGCAGAGAGACAAAAGCAATAACTAACCTACAAAGGAAAACTCCTCAAGGTAACTGCAGACTTCTCAGCAGAAACCATAGAAGCCAGAAGATATTGGAGCCCCTTCTTCAATCTTAAACAGAACAACCTCTAGCCTAGAATTTTATATCCTGGGAAACTAAGTTTAACAATCGATGAAGAAATTAAGTTTTTTTCAGATAAGGAAACACTGAGAGAATTTGCAGTGACTAGACCTGCCCTGCAGAACATACTTAGTACTGCATTTTACATGAATCAACATAATAGATACCCACTTGTATAAAATCACCCCCCAAGATCCCTAAAATTCACAACTCATAAAGCAACACCACAAGAGGGAAAACAAAGAAATAAGGTACTTAGTACCCAACATGATGAACAGATCAACATCCCACATATCAATTCTATCATTCAACATTAACGCTGTGAACATGCCTCTCAAAAGACAAGGACTGGCTGAATGGATGAAAAAACACAATGCAAGTATCTGCTGTCTCCAGGAAAAACATCTGAATCACAGGGACAAATACAGACTCAACATGAAAGTATAGAAAGAAATATTCCACAGAAGTGGAAATCAAAGAGAGAGCAGGGATAGCCTTTTATATACCACATTTAAATCAGCAAAGATAAAGAAAGAAAAAGAGTTAGAGCTGGACAAATCATGAAAGCAGAAAATAAATCATTAACTTACACTGGACTCTAAATCAATGGACCTAATACACATTTATAGAACACTCTACCTCCTACCCCCAAACTACTGAATATACATTCTTCTCAGCAACACATGGGAATTCTCCAGGATCCAGCATATGTTAGGCCACAACACAGGTTTTACCAAATTTTAAAAAAAGAAATTATGCTGTGTATCTTCTCACACCACAGTAGAATCAATTCCAAGACAAGCACTCAAATCTACACAAAGTTATGAAAATTAAACAGCCTGCTGATGAATGATTATTGAGTAAAGAATGAAATTAAGATAGAAATCAAAAGATTCTTTGAACTGAAAGGCAAAAGGGACATAGCTATCAATATCTATGACATTCTACAAAAGTATTCCTCAGGGGAAAATTTATAGCCTTAAATGCCTGCCAAAAAAAGATAGATCACAAATTAACCTAACCTCTCATTTCAAGGAACTAGAAAAGAAGGAGCAAGCCAAACTCAAAACTACCAAAAGAAAAGAAATAACAAAAGTCAAAAAAAATGGAGAACAAGCAGAAAAAATAATACAAAGTATCAACAAAACAAAAAATTGGTTCTTTGAAAAGATAAACGAAATTGACAGATCACGTTAGATTAACCAAGGGTAGAAGAGAAAGGCCCAAATAAACTTAATCAGAAAGGAAAAAGGAGACATTACAACTGATACCACAGAAATACAAATATCATCCATGAATATTATGAAAACCCCTATGCACATAAACTAGAAAATGTGGAGGAAACAGAAAAATTCATGGAAGATGCAAATTTCCAAAAGTCAGTCAGAAAGAAATAGAACTCCTGAGCATTCCAGTAATAAGCAGTGAAATTGAAGCAAAAAGAAAACATCCTCCAATTAAAACAAAGCCCAAGACTGGGTGTATTTACAGTAGAAGTCTATAGACTTACAAAGAATAAATGGTACCCATACTGCAAAAATTATTCCTTAATATAGGGGAAGGAGGGAATTCTCCCCAACTCATTCTATAAAGCTAGTATCATCTTAAAACCAGTAAAGGTCACAACAAAAAAGAAAACTATGGGCCAATATCCTTTATGAATATAGAAAACATGCAAAAATACTCAATAAAATATTAGCAAACTGAATTCAATAGTACATCAAAAAATAATCCACCATGACCAAGTGGGCCTCATTCCAAGGATCCAAAGATGGTTCAATATATGTATATCAATAAATGTGATCTGCCACATAAAAGGAAGTAAGAACAAAGCCCAGATGATCATCTTGATAGATTTAGAAAAAGCATTCAACAAACCCCAGCACCTTTTTATGATAAAAACCCTCAACAAACTAGGCATAGAAGGATATTTCAAAATTATGAATGCCATATAAGACTAACCCACAGCCAGTATCCTCTGAATTGGGAAAAATTAGAAAACGTTTCCCCTAAGAATTGGAACAAGACAAGGGTTCCCACTGTCACCACTTCTATTCAACAGATGTTTGGAAGTTCTAGCCACAGCAATCAGGTAAGAGAAAGAAATAAAGGGTATCCATATCAGGAAAGAGGAGATCAAACTATTGCTTTTCACTGGCAGTATGATCTTGCATCTAGAAAACCATAGAGATTCCACCAAGAGACTCCTGGAATTGACAACAAATTCAGCAGTCGCAGGATAAAAATCAATGTATATAAATAGTAGCATTTCTATATACCAATAACAGTCAAGCTGAGAGTCACATCAGGGAAGAAGGGTGGCTGGGTGGTGGGAGGTTAACTGGAAAGATCACCTATATTTCTGTCTAACAAGGGTACAAGTGAACTTTTCTAGAAATAGAATGTAAATGTTTTGACACAATGACTATGCAAATGACAT
>NW_003852461.1:10651272-10653557 GCF_000181295.1 Otolemur garnettii | reverse complement strand
AACAACAAAGAAAATGAAATACCTATGAATAAACCTAACTAAGGAAGTAAATTATCTCTACAAGAACCACATACTCTCCTTGGGGAAGGAAATCACAGAGGACACAAACAAATGGAAAAACATATCATGGCCATGGATCAATAGAATTGATATTGTTAAAAATCCACACTACCCAAAGTAATTCAATGCAAAATCAATGCAAGTCTCCTCAAAATACCAAAATCAATGCAATTCCCATCAAAATACCAAAATCATATTTCACATATCTAGAAAAAATAATCCTAAACTTTTTTTGGAACAAAAGGGGCCAAACAGCCAGAGCAATCTTAAACAAAAATAAGAAATCTGGAGGCATCTCATCATCACTTCAAACTATACTATGGAGTTACAGCAACCCAAATAGCATGGTTTGGGTACAAAAATAGAGAAATAGATCAATGGAACAGAGTAGAGAATCCAGATATAAAACCATGTACCTACAGCCAATTGATCTTTGACAAAGTAAACAGCAGTGCACAAGGGAAAGAAGCCCTATCCAATAAATGGTGCAGAGAAAACTGGATAGCCACACGCAGAATGAAACAGGATCCCTCCCTCTCACCACTCAAAATTTCAAGGTGGATAAAGGATTTAAATGTAAGGCAGGAAATCATAAAAATTCTAGAAGAAAATGTAGGAAAAACTCTTCTGGATAGCAGCCTAGGCAAAGAATTTATGACAAAAACCACAATGGCAATCACAGCAACAACAAAAATAAATAAATGGATGAGCAAGAGTGAGACCCCATCTCTACTAAAAACAGAAAAAAATAGCTGGTATCATGGCATGCTCCTGTAGTCCTAGCTACTCAGGAGACTGAGGCAAGAGGATCACTCAAAGCCAGGAGTTTGAGGTTGCAGTGAGCTAAGATGATGACACTACACTCTACTCAGGGTGACAAAGTGAGACTCTGTCTCAGGGAAAGAAAACAGGATTTGAATAAACTATAATCTCCTGCACAGCTAAGGCAATAATCAACAGAGCAACTTCATAGCCTATAGAATGAAAGAAAATATTTGTAAACTATACATCCAATAAAAGGGTAATATCCAGAACCCACAAAGAACTCAGGCAAATCAGCAAAGAAAAAAAAATTAAAATGTGGACAAAAAACATGAACAGAAGTTTTTCAAAAGAGACAAATGGCCAATAGACATATGAAAAAATGCTTCATGTTATTAATTACCAGGGAAATGCAAATTAGAGCCACAATGAGATGTCACTTTAACCCTGTTGAATGGCTTTTATTTTATTTTCTTTTTTTTAGAATGGCTTTTATTAAAAAGTCCAAAAATAATAGATGCTAGTGTAGATACAGACAGAAAGGAACACTTTTACATTGCTGGTGGGGCTGTCAGTTAGTATAACCTCTATGGAAAACAGTATGGAGATTCCTCAAAGAATTAAGGGTAAGCCTACCATTCGAATCAGCAATCCCACTACTGGGTACCCAAAGGAAAAGAAGTCTTTCCCTCAAAAAGACACCTGCACTTGAATGTTTATTGCAGCACAATTCGCAACTGCAAAAATGTAGAATCAACCCAAGTGACCATCAATTCATGAGTAGATTAACAATGATGTGTACCATGGAGTACTACTCAGTCATTAAAAGGATGAATTAATGCCTTTTGCAACAATTTAGACGGAAGTGGTAACCATGATCCTAAGTGAAGTACTTCAAGAATGGAAAAACATTGCATGTGCTCACACAGAGGGAAGTAAAACTCAGAGGAAATCAAGCAGCAGCCAGGAGGGAAGAGGGAAGGTGCTAAATTTAACCTACTAATAGGTGCAGTGAACACTATTCAGACACACTTAAAGCTGAGGCTCAAGCATTACAAAATCTATTTAACCAAAAACATTTGTATCCCCTTAATATTTTGAAAAAACAAACAACCTCCCTACCCCAAGAAAAACCCACTGACCTGATGGTGGTCAAGCTGAAAGCCCTGATTTCAGCATTACAGAGTATATCCATGTGACAAAAACTTTTGTATTCCCTTAATATTTTGAAATTTAAAAAACACATGTCCTAAAAAAGGCTGTTGTGTAAGGCCTAAACCTGCTGAACTTGGGTGATCTTAAATGCCGCATGACTACTCCAGGAATTCCCTCTAGACAACCACCAACTTTGAAGACAGAATAGAAGGCTGGATGAGCTCTCAGAGAACCCCTCGTAGGAGGTCTACTGAGAAGCTTGCCACATGCCAAGTGCCAAGGCAAGACCTAGCCCTTCCCTGTCCTCC
>NW_003852461.1:10645101-10651111 GCF_000181295.1 Otolemur garnettii | reverse complement strand
TTTGGGCCACACAGTAAATACACAAACACTAAGGAAAGCCCATTAGCAAAAAAAGTTATATGTACACTTTTTGTGCTGACATCACAGATCAGCAAAAAAAGTCCTCAAAAATCAACATGTGGCCTATATGCCACCAATCAAGTAGCAGAGAGTGAGAATAAGAGTACCATTTGTGAACTACAGAACCCGGTCACAGGCTTGATGGTGAAGCTTGGGGGAAAGGGGGCTTAGGAGTGAGTCCAGGGCGTTTCTGTCTACTGTGACCATGCAAGCAGCCATCCTAACACAACACAGATGTGAGACCCACAGACATGTTTGGGGGCAGGAAAACAGCCTTAGATGGTAGATACAAGCACCCCACACCATAGGCTGGGAAGATTCATAGCAATACTGGATCCCACGCCCATAGCACCTGCTGCTCACTTCCCTGCTGTGTAGAGAGCTTCACGTTGCTAAGAGGCCAATTAAAGAGGCAGACCCGGCCAAAATACCCCACACGTAGTCTGTCAGCACAGGGGACTATCTGCAGTTGGAAGCAGCCTCAATATTTTTAAAGTAGTACGCTCCCTCCCTTTCTGTTACCTATGGGAGCGATTTCCAGCCCTTTCTCGAAAAGAAACATTTGGCTTTCGGTAGAGAGCCTCTGAGACTTCTTGTGACTGGATGTGGAAGAAAGGGAGAGAAGACCACCTCACACCACCCTAGCTCTCTCCTGGGGAAGCTGAGGTTGAGCCCCTGTAGATCAATTTATTTTAGGTGGTATTTGGTTCTGAGCATTTGTTTCAGAAATCACCCCCCATGAGCCATCAATAGGAGCTTTCAATGGCTCTTCCCGATGGCCTTGTCCCTTTTAAATTTCATTTCCTGTTGGTAACTATTTAATGCCACTGACAGGACTCATTAGCAGAACACACTGGGACGTGAGTGAGGCTGGGAACCACAATGGGGCTGACAGGTTGAAAGGGGCAGCTGGGTGAAGAGGGAGGCATTGAAAGGTACCAAGGATGGGTTACATCTCAGTGCTTCTCCGTAGGAGGGGACATGAATGCCCTGGCGGGGAGGCCTGGCACCCCTACACCCCCATGCCCCCTTCTGCCACTGTGCAGGTTGGTTTGAACCCAAATGATGTGGCAGCTGACTTAGCGAGTGCTTCACACTGATTGGTGTTCGGAAGCCAGAGCTATAAACTGGCATGGCTGGGGTATGAACCCAAATGATTTCACATTATGTTTTCTATGGCGTTGTGTCAGGCAATATGTAAGACAGACCCTGACTTTTAAGGGGCAGGCACAGAATAATAACTTTAGTATACTGAGGAAAGGATTCTTATCAAGATAGACATGAGCTAATATTGCACAGATAAGTTGGGTGGCTTCCCAAAAGTCACAGGAGAAACAGGTGGTGGGGTCAGGATGCAAACCTGTTCAGTCACCTTGCTTGAGTCCATTTCCTACACCTCCACATCATCTCACATCTATCTTCCAGACCACTGTTCACTGGGCACATCCACTGTTTAACTCATCTGATAAACTTTTAGTTTACAACCTCTGTTTTTCAACTTTAGAATTTCTATTTAGTTCTTCTGAAATCTGTCTACTTTTTTGTCATATTATCCTGAACTGACCCTGTGGTTTCCGTTTCCCCTCTACCAGGAAATGTTTCACATATATACATGCCCTGCCATCCTCAGTCCCAAAGTGTGACACCCTCCCTGAGTTTCACCCGCTGACTCTTGCTAGGTGGCTGTTTCTTGCCCCTCCTGTACTATAATTTTAAAGTAAACTCGATATCAGCAGAAGTTTACTGTTGTTGTTGTTTTGTGGTTTGGGGGTTTTAAGCTTCCTTTTTGGTAGGAGGCCCTCAGCACTGGGATGTTGAGATGTTTTTACACGCAGCGTTAGGTTTTCTCCTGTCAGGGTCTCCTAGTTTAATTAACAAGATCCAGGTTATTATTTTTTTTTTTAATCTTCTTGGTCCATGGTTTGTGCTGTATCTAAGAAGAACCCTAACACCACACCCACACAGATACAGGTTGAGTCTTTGATTTCTTATGGGGGACCCCAGTGGCCCACAATGGCTGACGATTTCCACACCACATGTTCCACAGAACCTTCCTCACATCACACTCAGGCCAGGCACTCCTCCCCCACAAACTAATGCGTTAGTTTGTTTGCTGTGCCTTCAGTACTCACCGTCATGGGATACTGAAACTCTAGGTCCTAGAAGCAGGCATACTTCTCATATTTTCATACAGTCTTTGCTCAATTCTCCCTTGTTGATCACTGCTCTAACATTGAACTTGGTCTTCATTTCTGGAACCTGGGCATTTCTCCTTTTTGTTTACCAGCCTGGCAACGAACTTTTATTCTTCATATATGTCCACCAGCATCTCTCCATGATTAGAGGGAGTGTTTCTTGATAGCTCAAGCTATCAAACTGACCACAAGGCTTGAATTATACATTTTGATATCAGTCTTTCTGAGCAGTCTCTGGGTTCATGGGACACTTTGTCTGATTCTTTTCTACATCCTGAGTCCTCATACAGTTCCCAAACCAGAGTAAGAATCAATAAGGTTTTGATCAATGAATGAATGAATCCGCTTTCTCACTCAAATGGGAATTTTAGAGACCATACGCTAATTATCTTCTAGAGAAAGATGATTTGGAGAATCCTGGGAGTGACATCTACACTCTCTGGAAGGCACAGAGAACAAACAGAGGGGTCTGAGGCCTGCCTGCACCCCACCTGCACCCTACCTGCACCCTGTCTTCCAGCCAGCAGGTGTGTACTGCTGAAATCACTTCTCTCTAGATCAGGGGTCCTCAAACTTTTTAAATAGTGGCTAAGCAGGACAGGCAGTGGTGGCAAAAACACCCAGTGGGCCAGATAAATGTCCTCAGTGGGCCACATGTGGCCCGCGGGCTGTAGTTTGAGGATACCTGCTCTAGATGGGCAATTGCTGCTAATTACAGTGCTGTTCTGGCAGAAACCCAAGTCTGACGTGCTGAGTTCTTGGCCAGTGGCTCTGCTGCCTTCCTTAGCAGATCCTGATGCCCTTCTACAGCCATAAAGGATATGACGGACAGCACACAGTGTGCAGTAATACAGTCTTTCTATTGGTTCCACAGGAGCTGGCAGACTAAGTCCACATACTTGAAATCACCTAGCATGCTTCCTGGTACAGAGTGGGCACAAAGTTAACATTTAGTGTCCTTCCTTTTTTGTTAAAAAATTTCCACAAATATTTGCTGAAAATCTATTGCCTCCTGGGCTTTGTGCTTGGTGCTAGAACTAAAGAGTAACGGCACACAACACCACCTCTGCTTTATCCTAAATTAGAAAAAGAATCTCCAGATCAAACTGGAAAACAGACAAAAAAAATTATCCTAAAAGTTTTTTGATTTAAGGTGAAAGAACATCTCACTTGATCCCACTATCTAAAATGCCTAATAAAGTACAACCAGCCAAATAACTTTGCCTGTTGCTGTTTTATAAAATAAAGTATGTCTCCTCACAGAAGAAATATAACTTTCAGTGACTGTATCAGCAGATGTTAGAGAGCTGATCATAAAAGACCATTTTTGACAATGATCTTTTTTTTTCTGAGACAGAGTCTCACTTTGTCGCCCACAGTAGAGTACTATAGTGTCAAAGCTCACAGCAACCTCATACTCTTGGGCTTAAGCGATTCCCTTGCCTCAGCCTCCCAAGTAGCTGGGACTACAGGTGCCTGTCACAACACCCAGCTAGTTTTTTGTTGTAGATGCCATTGTTGTTTGGCAGGCCCAGGCTGGATTTGAACCCGCCACTTTTGGCATATGGGGCTGGTGCCCTACTCCTTTGAGCCACAGGTGCCACCCCACCTAGCTATTTTTTTGTTGTAGTTGTCATTGTTGTTTGGCAGGCCTGGGCTGGGTTTGAACCCACCAGCCCTGGTGTATGTGGCTGGAGCCCTAACCACTGAGCAACAGGTGCCAGGCCTTGACAAGGATCTTTGAGTTCCTTTTACCACAGTAATCTCAGAACCTTAGATCCTGTCTGAACTAAAGTGGGTATTTATACATATATACATGGATGTGGTATCTCACTAGATAAGATTTGGCTTACCATTTCACACATTTTCTGAGAATTTCCTATGAACAAAAAAGTCTGTGCTAGATTTTGTGATGGAGACAAGAAATAAAAAAAGAAAAGAAGAAGAAACAAGATAGAAATCCTACCGACAATGAACTTCCAGGTTTAAGGATAAGATAAACAGGTATATAAATTATCATGACATAATATAAAAAACACAAAACGAAGACAGAGAAAATGGTAGTTCCAAAAAGGGAAAGGCCTCTTCCTGCCAGAGGAATCAGACAAGACTGTGTGGATAATATAATATGCTTGGCCTTAAAGAAGTAATCGGTTGCCTTGCAGAAGGGAGAGAATGGATATTGGCAAAAAACAAAACTAACCTAGGTGGAGAAAAGGCAAAAGCAGAAAGGCAGCAGAGCACAGGCTATGCAAGAAGCAGCGTTAAGTGTAGAGATGCATAAGCTAGAGATGCATTAAAGAGCACAAGAGCCGTGAAGAGAGAGCGCCCAGGTGGAAGGGTGGTGCCTGCATCTGACTGTGGCGGCTTTGATGTGTCCTGATGCAGCACTCCAGGGCAGAGGCTCTCTGGAGAGTAGTCAGCACTAAGCAATTAATGTTACACAACATGCTCCTAGCAGGAACTCGCTCCCCACGTGCACACAGGAAGCTGCCGTCTGTATGCACAGGCAATTACAAACATTCCAAACACTCCAGTCTGAACTCTGCAAACACATCAAATGCTCCTTGTGAAAGGTCACCCAGCAAACAGCTCTGATCAATTCTGGCTAAGGCTGAATCAAATCCCCTAAATAAGATCCACTGGATGTAGTGTCAGGAAGGTCAGAAACGACCCTATTTCACATCTTGAAGCATTTTTACCATGTGGAACATTTTAGAGGAAGAAGAGAAAGGAGAGAGGGGAAAAAACTCTCCAGAAATAATAGAATTCCAAGTAATCAAATGTTAAATGATCACAAAGGAAGCTGGGGATTTATTTTGGCCCCATCTTCCAGGGATCTGAAAACCAGTTGATTTCAAAGAAGTTCATACCAGTGTTAGAAACAGCTTCACGCCTTCCTCCCACCCCACCCCCCACGTGTCCCCACTAGGTACCTTTGTCAATTTCACTTGAAATGTTCCATGATGAGGTAGGCACTAACTCAGCAGTGACTGATGACTGTGTTTCTGAAAAGAGAAAGAAGGGAGACAAGGGCAGTATTAAAAACAGTAAGCACAGGCAATTGGGCACAGGATGGGAGACTTCCCTGTGGGCAGTTTTCAGAGGAGACCACCAGCCTCCTACAACTCACTACACCAGAATGGCCACAGGGGTTGCTGGGCAGAGGTGCCTGCATTTTAGAGGCCATCCAAATGAACCCACAGGCCAGATCCAAAGATTTTTACATCAAAAAACCGGCTCAAAAATTAAAATTTAAAATATTACATTAACAAAACAACAACAACAACAAACTTGCTAAAATGACCAGACACTGTCAAACATAAACTTCCAGTTCTTGTTAGGTCAGTTTGGGGTCCACATATGCAATAGTCCTCCCATGAAAAATGAGGCCAATGTTGCTGGGACTGCTGATTTCATTGGTTGTGTTTGTGGTAACATTTTTATGAACAGAGAAATTCACTTCTCTGCATTGGAACTTTAAGTCAGGACAAATGAAAGCTAAGTATTTGAATATAAAGAGTCACTTGTGGTAACTAAACTTAAAAAGATAATTTTCAAAACCATCAAATTAAAACAAACACCCAAATCAACCATTAAGAGGGCACGATACACTCTTCAGTACAGCCTACAATACACAACGTTGGTGTCTGTTGTTGTTTTTGAAAATTCATCCCTTGGCACCATCCTACTAACATATTGTAATGGGATTATACTAACCTCCCCATAGGCTGTGTCTAACAGACACACGCACA
>NW_003852461.1:10642173-10644983 GCF_000181295.1 Otolemur garnettii | reverse complement strand
GGACCCATGGCCCCCTCAACCCAATACAGACATCATTAATCAATTATAAGTCTTTTGCCCATTAAGTCTGGATCTGCCATAGAGTTTTTTTCCACACAAAATGAGTCTGAGTTGGAAGGAAGATGAACGTTAATACCAGGAAACACCAAAATTCAAATGCACATCTTTCTGACTGTAGCACCCCATACCTCCAGGCAACAAGCCCATGCTGGCCAGGAGTATTCAAGTCTGTGAACGCTGATTTAAAAAATCACCTGACCTCTGGCTTCACCTTTTCCTAGAGATAAGCACACTTTCTACATTTCCTTATTTACTGATGGCGACTGTCTGCCAGATGGCCATAGAAGCCACCTGTCCTCTCACTGACTGTGCTTGCATAAGAACAGGATGTTGACCCACTGAGAACTTGCAAAGGCTCACTTCTAATCTGCCTACCTGCCACACTCAGCAGAGACAAAAGGGCTATTTGGTTTGTGCAGACCTCCCTGGCTTCCCTCTTTCCTGGTCCTGGAGGCAGGTGGGAAAGAAACAGACAAGCCACAGGCACCTTCTGGGCCCCAGTGGCCCCACCCCCTCCTACATCCTGAGCACAAAGCAGCATTAACTCCTCTGAGAGGACCCAAAGTCAGATGGGAAATATGAAGGGGATCTTAACAGCATATAAAATTCCAAAATATGAAACCAAGAAGAAAAATGTGCCCCAGTAGGAAAAATGCTTCACACAAACCACAGTGGAAAGCAGGGCTTCCCTCACCCACCCCCTTGTACCAGGGATGGTATTTCACTCAGGGGACTCTACCCGGAAGAGCAAAGTGTCTGCAGTGTGGGGCCCCCTCCTCACGTGAGTCCACTCTGACCACCCACTTGGGGTCCTTCAGGAGTGCTGACCCTGTGTGCATGTCATGGACTGCTATGGTTTGCCTTATGAAGCGGCTAATCAAGAGCCCCAAGACCTCAGGGAGCGTGCGAATGGAACCATGGTGGCCACAGAGGCATTTCAAGGCAAGGAAGCAAAGGCTGAGAAGTGGCAGGATTAAGGCAGACCTCAACAGCATTTCCCTTCAATATTTTCATAGCTTCATCTTACTGCTGCTCACGGTGAAATTGCCAGAAACATAGGTCTCGTTTTACAGTATCAATTTTATAGAAAGTTAGCTATATGTCACTTGGCTTTTCTAAGCTGAGTTTGAATTGCTGGTTGAACATAATTTGGGACCGATGACAAATGAATAGATTTTTGGCACCACTAACAGTGAAAGTGCTCCCCATGTGTCCCTGGACGCTAATTACCACTCAGTTCTTGGCCACAGCAAAGATAATTTCAATTCACATGCCTATTACATGATTGTGCTGATTCTGAAGAATTTTTTTCTCAGCCCCAAGATCCATTCCTTTAGATAAGCACACGTTCAGCTGTTCAGATAAAATGATAATAAGAACAGATAAAATATTTTGAAGTATGAACAACTTCCCCCCAAAATATGATCTTCCAAAGCCACATTTTAAAAAAAAAAAGCTGATTATTTTACACAGAAAGTTAGTACAAATAATTCCCCCTTACATTAATAATTCCCTTACAAAATGTTTAATAATCCTTTCCTGTGTCATTGAAAGGAAGGCTGAACTTTAAATGAGAAAAACTGAGCACATGTCAACTTGAGCCCCACCAACTCCACGGCCACCAGCAGCAGTGGGGAAGAACAGGCCACTAAATTTGACGCTGAAGCTTCTCAAGGTGGACTCCATTCTTCTCCTGTTTTCTTCACTACAGCAAAAGCCTGAGACATTTATTTCTAAGTGTATTTACGAACAGAGTTGCAGCCTCTCTGCATAAAATCATTTGCTATTACACTAACAGCAAATTAATTTATACCATTTCAAAGACAGCATAACACTTCATGGAAGTACACACCTAAATGAAAATACTAATTTCTGCCATTTATTATTTTGGGATCATGAGCAAGTTACTGAAAATCTTTGGACTTCTACTCTTATCTGTAAAACGGGAACAACAAAAACCATTTCCTAGGACTAAAGTAAGTATTAAATCAAATGATGGGTCAGAGGATCCCGCACAGTGGCCAGTGTAGCGACTCCCCAGCCTGGGTCCCTCTCCAGAGCCCATCCTCTGTGTGGACACACTCAGTACGCTGGCAGCTGAAGTGTCACACTCACCATGCTTTCAGAAAGAAACTCTGTTTCACATGCCTCACCAATCCACAGCAGTCTTTTCACTTTGTGAGGTTTTCCTGAATTAGTTACCAGCTCTTGAAGAACACAAGGGTTTTTATGTGGTTTTATTCAATTTAAGCAAATCAGGCATGTCTCAGAAAACATCAGCCCTTATCTTTCTAGACCTCTGTAGGAGGGCAAACATCAAAAGCTATTCTTCTCCTGATCTGATCAATAGGAGCTATTATCTTTGCAGCTTCTCTGAGGACTGATTTTTGGCACTGATTCTGCAAACCGTAAGGTTTTAGTATTGAGGCCTCAACAGTGTGAGTGTTATTCAGAGGGAAGGACAAAATAAGCCTTGAATTCTCCTCAGTGATAAAAGCCTGTCCTCTCTAAAACGATTACTGGCTCATCTCAGCAGTTGGCAGGTAGAGACCGTCCTGTACAGGATGTGGATGCTCTGGTGGGAAGCAGCCGGCCGTGCCCCACCCTGCGTCCCTGACCCAGTGATGTGTGAGGCTGCACAGGCACACAGCGTCCCCACCCAGGAGCAGCCAGCCCTGCAGCTGCAAAGGCCCAGGGAAGACCAGAGTGGCTGCCCCACTGCCCATCTTGGCTGGAATCACTGAGTCCTA
>NW_003852461.1:10640696-10642153 GCF_000181295.1 Otolemur garnettii | reverse complement strand
AACCTCACACCAGGGTGCATGCACCCCCAAAGCCCCAGATGTACTTATCAATCTGTATTCTTTAGATCCATAGGATTCTGCGCAGCTATTTATAGGGGAACATTAGAGAAGTGGGAGTGTGCAGGATGAGGACACGAGGCTCTGTGAGGCCTCCTTCAACTGAAATAACACTACTTTTATCTGTTTTACGTATTTTTGTGTTTATAGGTCTTATGGAAAAGGCTTCAAGGCTTTAAACAAATTTTTTAAAAACCATATGGTATAAGTTCTTCATTTTACATACGAAGCAAGTGAGGCCCATTGCAGTCCAAAGAGTTTGCTAAAATCACAGTCGTACTAAGGTAGACACAGGTCTTAGAGTTGGCTCAGCAATAAATATATGCTGACTTCTCAATGAACTGCACCGTCTTCTGTCTGAGCCCCTAAGACGTGACACGTATCCTTAGAGGCTGAGTTCTCAGAGATGATCTAGGAATTTCCCAGCAGCCAGGGTCAGCCACACAAAAGTACATTTTCCTCCTGTGGTAAAAGAAGACTTCTGCTTGGGCTCACTGTGGGGCAGGGACCTCTGGTGTGCAGCGTTATTTTAGATGTTGTCTGCTGAAGGCTCTTGGCCCTGCTTCCTTCTCCTCCCTAGGGCCTCAGCAGAGAAGCTCAAAGGCAGGTGAATCACCTTAGCCAAGGGTTTCTGTTTGGAAAACAGCAGTCTGCTGTGCCTTGGATGGGCAGGCGGGCTACATTCCCCAACGGCACATGGGGGTCACTTAGCCTGGGCGATGCTTCAAGCCTGGGTTCACAGTCACCCCATGTCCAGGGTCCTGAATGGGGGTCTTCTGCACTCTGGGGACTCAGCTTACTTACTGACGGGAGAGAAAAGTTAAAGCCTCCCTCATCCCACATAGGATAATCAAGAGTGGAAAATATTACCGTTGTTGTTTATGAAACCCTCCTAATCCTCAGCAACCTTGAATTTGGATTTCTGATGTAACCTCTAAACAAAGTTATTGATACCGTCATAAAGAAAGAAAGTGTTGGTGAGGAACCTTATGTGATTTATAGCAAGCCAGATGTTTAGAAAGACATAGGAGGACCGACAATTTAATTTCCTCCATTGAATAAAAGAAGATTTTCTGTGATAAGTGAACAATGAACTGAAATCAGCTGAGGATCTCACCTTCCTACGAAGATTCCCATGATCACAAAGAAGAGAGCCATGGTGGGCACGTCTCCCTGTGTCACAGCCCCTCACCTGCCTCTGCCTGCAGAATGTGGCACTCAGAGGAGTCTTCTACTAGGAACAGGGAATGGTCTCCCTGATTCGGCCCTTGCCCTGTGTACTTCTGAAACGGATTCTGCAATCATAACTGAGTCTTTGGTGCTCTCATCTCCCCAGCAACATAAATACCTATGGAAATGAAGGGTGAGTCTAACTTACATACTGGTCTAAGAGCTTCTAA
>NW_003852461.1:10630083-10640676 GCF_000181295.1 Otolemur garnettii | reverse complement strand
AACTGAGTCTTTGGTGCTCTCATCTCCCCAGCAACATAAATACCTATGGAAATGAAGGGTGAGTCTAACTTACATACTGGTCTAAGAGCTTCTAAATTTTCAGTTACTTTTGCCTTTATAATTCACATTTGGCCCCCAGAAGAGAAAAAATAATGGCCCATTCAACATTGAACTATGTACAGGTTCAATTATTTCTGCTCCAATTTGCTTGCTTAGAGCCCAACAATAAAACAGAATACATAAAACAGAATATTTTGGTGGACAAATTCCATCTCTTTGAAAGATTGTTATAGTGACATCAATATAATCTTTCTCATAATGGAACCTCAAACAGAAGGATGCTTCTGATTTATACTATGTTAAATCACAGCAAAGCAGCCATGCAATTCAGTAGGAAAATAAAATAAATTTGCTAATTCAGTAATGCTCAGTTTACTATTAAAAAGACCAAAAAAAGGGAATTACCCTGATTTCCACTTAATTTCATGCTCCTTTGGCCATCAGTGAATATGTTCTCTGCCTTTCATTCTTATTAGACAGTAAACTCTTTGTGTGTGTGTGTGTGTGTGTGTGTGTGACAGTCTCACTCCATCACCCTTGGTAGAGTGCTATGGCATCATAGCTCACAGCAACCTCAAACACCTGGTCCCAAACTACCTTCCTGCCTCAGCTGCCCAAGTAGGTGGGACTACAGGTAACTGCCACAAGGCCCAGCTAGTTTTTCTATTTTAAGTAAGATGAGGTCTCGCTCTTGCTCAGGCTGGTCTCAAACTCCTGAGCTCAAGCAATCCACCTACCTTGGCCTCCTGGACAGCTAGGATTATAGGAGTGAGATACTGGGCCAGCCTAGACAGTAAACTCATTGAGAGAAAGGAAGTTGTCTCACATGTCTGTGTGTCCTACCTGACTTCTGCACGGTAGTAGAAGAGGTTAGATGAGAAGCAGTTTCACGGAAGGATGGAAGGTATCAAGTTTGTGCCATCAGACATGCTCAAATCCCGGCTCTGTCACAAACAGCTTATGACTTTGGGCAAATTACTTCATACCTTTAAGCCTCAGTTTTCATTCATTAAATGGACAGAACAGTAATGAGCCTGCAGGATTGGTAAGAGGCTTAACTGTGATAGCATTTGGAGGTGAGTCAGTGCCTAGCAAAGCAATAGCTCTTACCACTGGGTGAAGCCTTTTTACCAGCCACAGACAGTCTGCATTCAGTGATTCCCCAACTCAGCTGGGAAGCATGTTAAACAAATATAGATTCTTGGACCTCTACCACTAAACTATTGACTCTCCCTAGGTGAGTCTTACATAACCTATAGCTTGAGCACCACTGGTTCTCTACAAACCACCAGGGTCAGGAAACTCAAATAATGATATGATCTGTTAAAAAAAAAAAAAAGCTAAAAACACATAAAGGTTTAAATGAACTGAGAAGTTTAGTGTAATTTAAGAATCTAGAGGGAAAGGAGCTGGCAAAGTACAACATTATCCCTGCTGTTGTCATAAAATTCCAAAGTGAGCGGCAGGCTCAACCACGAGACAGCTCAGTGAATACTAACCAAGAACAGAGCTGGCACCTCAAGTGTCTTTCAAAGACAAATATTTATGTTTGACTTGAAGCTTCTCTTAAGTGGCTGACCATTGATTTGGCCAACTAGAGTTCTACACAGAAAATTCTTATCCTGTAAGGAGCAGCAGTGTTATCTTAACCACCATCTAAGCTATGTACCCCATCTCAACAGCTGTGGTGTTTGTGGAGCCCTCCATAAAATGGGCAGAGTGGGCACACTCTGAGAATGTGCAGTCATCTGCCCTCGGCATCGAAGGAGAGAGAAACAAACCCCTTTTCAGTCTTGACTCTCAGCCATTTAAATCCTTTACAAAGAGAAGCCCATTTGGATGCAGTTGAAAAAGCTATTAAGATTCCAAGCACCTTACAGCAACACAAGTACCTTGTATTTAGGGAGCACTTTTCCTTTCAAGAAAAAATCTGTACACAGAACAGACATTAACTCATGACCTCACATGCAGAGAACCAAAACCCAAGATAATCATACCCTGGTTGGATTTGAGGAAACCCAGACTCGGGCACAGAACTTGCCATGGACTTCCAGAACATCACGCCCTCAGTCCCCCTCACCCTGCCCTGGGTCCACCCAAGCTCTTACTCCATTGCTGCCAAGTCCTTCCCTAGTTTTCAAGTTTGTTTTCTTCTAATCTCCTCTAGCTCACTGTTAGTTCAATCATTTTAAAGCTCCAAAGTGTGAAAATAAAAGCCAGTAAGAACAATCTTTTTCAGAAATATATTGAAAGTGTAATTTGTACCTGCTGGCTGTCCCTGGATATCAAGTGTTCAAGTTAATGGGATTGAGGGACTCCTGGATGAGTGGAAATTATTTTAATCAGACAAGTAAATGTAGGAGGATTACTATTATCCTGTGAGATAGTTGGATGGTTCTGCTCCAGCCACATTAGCCTGGGCGTGTGGAATCTAGATGGCTGGCAATGCTCAAATACTTATTCACCTTGAATTACACCAGTTTAAAATGCTTCACTTGTCTGTACTAGGTTTCCTGCACCATGTCATTATTGATAGCCTGGGGAGATCAATAATTAAAATTAAATAGAGAGAGACATTAAACACAGCATCACTTGTAGCCAGAACCCGTTCCCACAGCCTCTTTAATTTCTCCCTCTTCTGAAATCCCACAGTATTTTATCTACTCTCTTAACACACTTGCTTTGCCCCATGATTGCTTCAGTTGCATCTTTTTTACTATGATTATCACTTCCTGAGGCTGGGGACGAGGCTTTCGTAACCTCTACCATACTCACAGCATCAGGCCTTGCATTTAACACATAGTAGGCACTCAAGAAATGGTTTCCTGGATGTGCATGTGATATGGTAGCTGCACTCTCTGTATATTTTCACATTTATTTCTATAAGATAATGTGGTAGACTGTAAAGTGGGTACAATCCATTCTTTTCTGTACCCATGTCTTTCTCCATCTCCTCCCATAAAGAGATGAGTGTACATCCCCACCACTGAATCTGGACCTGCTCTGGATAACAGAATGTGCCAACCTCATCTCAGCTCAGCCCACATCAGAGAACCACCCAATCACTCACTTGTGATAGTAACTATAATAAAAAATAATAGCTTTTTACCTATGAGCTAAATAAATGTTTGCTGTTGGGAGGGTTGTTTTGTTGTATGGAATTATTTGGGGGTAATACATACCCATTTTACAGATGGACACACCAAGGCCCACTGAGGTCAGGAGCTCATCTAATACCACACAATGACACAGCCCGGGTTTGAAATCCAGTCTCTGTGATTCCAAAGCCCATAACCTCTCCACTAAATAAATTAACCAGACTTAGAATGTCCTCATGCCTTCAGAAATAAGCTTCGGAATCTGAAGGCAAAAGACAGAGAGAGGACCTTCCCTTCATTGCAGCCAAGCACCTCCTGTGCTCCCCAGACTGACAGGCCCTGTGGGGTCAGCTCACGTAATCAAACTTAGGGGAGGCAAAAGTACAGCATCTCTTTACAACAATGATATCTGGAATGATATTTTCACATCCACAAATACAGAGTTCCACTAATAACAACCACTATTCAAACATCTAGATTTGGTCATTCCCTCATCCAATATACGTTTTTTCATTCCTTTGTTAGAAAATAAATAATTTTTTCTTATTAGAAAAAAAATAATTTTCCATGGAATTAATTTTGTGACTAGTCTTTTCCATTGGTCATCAACCTGCCAAGACTGTTTCGGTTTTCAGGTCTGAAGGAAACAGGATGAAGTGAAATGAAATGTGGTTTCACCTGAAGCCCTTAACCTATCTATTCGTAGTTGCAGCCATGGGAACATTCCACAAAAATGCAAGACCATGCTGTGGATTGGCCAAAGAGCCACTCATGTGTGAATGAGGGGGCTGGTCTTCCTCCTCCCGAGGCTGTCAAACAGCAGAATCTCAGGAGCCTTCCAGACGCTGCAGTGAGCAGGAACAGTCAGTGCCACTGTGCACGTGATGGATGGCGTCGCCCACCAAGACAGGCAACTTGATCTTCGGCTGATAAGAGGAGGCTCATGGACAGTGTCTACCTTCCCCATCCAGAATGCGGCTTTTCATTTTCAGTGAGGAATGATATTTGGGGAATTTGTTGTGTCTGGTGGAACGGCTTGGGAGAGAGAAACAACACAATGGGGGGTTTTTGGGGGCTTCTCCTTTGAGTTCCTACTGCAGCCCGTCCACCGGGAGGGCCTGTCTGCCAGACTTTCCGCACTAAATCTTCACCACTGTCAGCATTGTTCCTAACCTGCTACTTCAAGGTACCCATCAAAAAAGCATATTCCCCAGCAAGTGGGAGAAGTGTATTTTAGAAGCTTATTGTGCAAAGGGCTTTTCAAGGTTTGATACAATAATCTAAAACCCATAGAAAGAAAGATGACAATTTGACTACCTTAAAACAATGCTATGAGGGCTGTGAGCAGGGGCTCATGCCTATATTCCTAGCACTGTGGAAGACCAAGGCAGGTGGATTGCTTCAGCTCAGGAGTTTGAGACCAGCTTGAGCAAGAGTGAGATCCCATCGCTACTAAAAATAGAAAAATAGCCGGGCTTTGGCTCTGTGCCCACAGCTCAGTGGTTAGGACGCCAGCCACATACACAGAGGCTGGGGGGTTCGAACCCAGGCCAGGCCAGCTAAACAGCAATAACAACTGAAACAAAAAAATAGCCGGGCATTGTGGTGAGCCCCTGTAGTCACAGCTACTAGGGAGGCTGAGGCAAGAGAATCGCTTAAGCCCAAGCAAGAATTTGAGGCTGCTGTGAGCTGTGATGCCACAGCACTCTACCCAGAGTGACATAGTGAGACTCTGTCTCAAAAGAAAACAAAAAAAGAAAAATAGCCAGGCATTATGGCAGGTGCCTGTAGTCCCAGCTACTCAGGAAGCTGAAGCAGAAGGATCACTTGAACCCAAGTGTTTGAGAATGCTGTAACTTATGAAGAAGCCATGGCACTCTACCCAGGGCAGCAACGTGAGACTCTGTCTCAATCCAAAAAAAAAAAAAAAAAATTCTATGAGGAAAACTGCAATTAAAAAAATGTCAAAAGACATATGACAAAAAAAAGAGACAAAATTATTACAGCTCAAAAGACAAGGGGCTAGGAGTCATACGCTGTAAGCAAAAGTTTCTACGAATCAGTAAGAAAAAATACTTAAGAATGTAATTGGTAAGTACACAAAGGATATGAAAAGACAGTTCGCAGATAAGGAAATAAAAGTGGTCCTTAAGCACAGGACCTGCTAAGCTTACAGATAATGAAAGACTTATAAACTAAAATATCAATGAGCTATTATTTTTCCACAGATTAGAAAAACAAAAGAAGTTAATAACTCACTATTTTGAGAGGGATACGAAAAAATAGGAGTCCTTATGTTGGTAAGAGTATAAATTGGTACCACTTGGCAATTTCTATGAAAATTTAAAATGCAAATACTGTGTAAACAACAATTCCACTTAGAAGGAATTTAATTCTACAGATATCCTCAAATATGTATGCAATAATAGTTTGTACAATATTTTCATGGCAGTATTGGCCATAATACAAAAAGACTGAAAACAACCCACTTGTCTAGCAATAGGGGACTGGATAAATAAATCACAACTATCTGAAATTCATAATGGAATACAATGCAGCTATTATAAAGATTAAGCCAACTATGTTTGCACTGATTTGGAACAATCACCAAAATATATCATTGCAGAGTGTCCCAAGAGCCACCTATAAAGTCAACACATGTAGAGGGAATGGGAAGTTATAGTTAAATTCACTTTTATTTATAATATATTTGATAAAAATTTTATTGGCTATTTACCAAATATGCTCTACAAGTTGAACACCTCTCTGAAAAATTTCATAGCAAATATTTTATAAATAAAAGTACATTTAGCTACCATTTCCCATTTTCCCTGTGATGGGGACTTTTGGGGCACCCTATAGTTTATAAGAGAAAGCAATGTGCTGGTAGTGTGTATATGAGGTCAGATAATTAAGTTCACAAATTCATCCTAGAAAAAGTGCTACACCCCTCACTGCTGCCGAACGTCACATTGTACTCCCTTGGGAAGCTACGCACCGATGCCAGCGCCTAATCTACCTTCAAAGCACTTTTTCTAGGGTGAGTTCAAAAACTTAATTGTCAGGCCTTGTATGAAGATAGTTCTAGGGCCATTCCAGAAAGAGTTCCAAAGATTGCTTTGAAGCAATTATAGTTTGCAAAACACATTTACCCATTTTCACAAAAATTTGTTGATGTGTTTTTATAGCCATTTTAGTGAAGAAAAAAATCAAATACTAGAGTGTGATGTGTCAAATTTCAATCAGAAATGAGCCAAATTAAACTTGAACCCATAGTTCTTTCCCTTGTTCTTTAGCAGCTTCTCCTTAACCCATTACTAATCAAAACCTCTAATGTCTGTCATTCTAGCTCCCTGAGAGGCCAAGGCAAGTGGATTGCTTGAGCTGAGGAGTTTGAGACCAGCCTGAGCAAGAGCAAGATCCCATCTCTAAAAAAAACTAGCCAGGCACCTGTGAGGGGCACCTGTAGTCCCAGCTACTCAGGAGGCTGAGGCAAGAGGCTGAGACTGTGAGCTGTGATACCACAGCACTCTACTCAGGGTGACAGCATCTCAAAAAACAAACAAAAAGCCTCTTACTAGGTTGTATATGGTCCATCTTTAAATATAAGTATCAAAAAAGAGCAGCTCTACAGAGCTATTACAGAACTGCTGCATCCATTCTCTGCCCTCTAATGTGTCACACTCTACTTAATATCATAGACTCCATTGACACACACCAGGGGTGTTTCTCTTTTTAAGAAAGTTCACACAAAACAAATAAATGTAACCAAAGTAATTGTCCCCCAAAGGGAACAGTGTTAAAGTGTGGGTCAGGGAACTTAAACCAGACAGACTCACTACAGGATCCACTCAATCCATCTCCCACCTGCCCTGTCTCAGTGTCCCGGTGCATTCTCCACAGTGAAGCTGGGTGGTAGCCGGTCACACTGGGCAGGTGGGGGACAAGAGAAGGGTCATCGCATTTTGTGACAGCCATGTCACTGGCTTCTGTAATGCTCTTGATGGTTAACAGCTATCTTCTTTGTTGCCAGGTCACACCTAGGTCTCACTTTCTGAACCTTAAAAAAACTTAAAAGCATTAACTCTGTGGTGGGACTACAAACTAATACAACCTTTTTGGAAGGGAAGTATGGAGAACCCTCAAAGAATTCAAATTAGACCTCCCATTTGATCCTACAATCCCATTACTAGGCATCTACCCAGAAGAAACAAAATCTTTTATCATAAGGACATTTGCACTAGACTGTTTATAACAAGCTGTGGTATACATATATCATGGAATACTATTCAGCCATTATAAGAGATGGAGACTTTACATCTTTTGTATTAACCTGGATGGAGGTGGAACACATTCTTCTTATTAAAGCATCACAAGAATGGAGAAGCAGGAATCCTATGTACTCAATTCTAATATGAAGGCAACAGATGATATAATACAAGGGGGAGCAGAGGAATGAGCAAGTGGGGAGGGGGAAAGACGGTGTGAGAATGGGGGGGTCACAGTGTATGGCACTGTTCTTTGGGGCAGGACACAATTATAAGAGGAACTTTAACAAATGCAATCAGTGTAACCTAATTCTTTGTACCCTCAATGAATCCCAAACAATAATAATAAAAAAAGCATTAACTCTGGCTGTTTTCCAGCTTCCCTAGGTGGAAGATCACCAGTATTGTTACTAATGCAACCAAAATGAAGTCTGAAGCTTAGCAAACCAACCACAGGCTGAATTGGAGGGAAGATAATGGGACCAGGCGGGTAACACAGCTCAGCCTCTGGTCCCTGGCTGGCTTTCTGTGCTCCAGCAGCACCTGTGCTGGGCGTTCCTTGCCAGGTGAGGTAGCATCACTCCAAGTGCATAAACGGCAAACCAGCCAACTAGGACGTGACCACTGTGCCTTGATTCTGCAGAGTAAGACCTGCATGTCCACAACTCACAACCCCAAATCTCTGAAAAATGGCTGTGAACTATATCCATTTTTCAATATTCTCCGTGGCTAAGGCAAAATTTCATGACAAATTTCATGAACACCAACCATAAGTGAATCTACCAGTCCTTTACTAAAAGCAAGGCTTTTAGTTTACACACAGTTTTAACAGGCCTTTCATCTATGACAGTGCCTTACGTTAGAAGGATTCTGGGTACCCTGTTACAGTGCCAAGAGAGTAAGTTATCCTCTCTTCCCCTTCACTGTTTTGTTCTGTTTTGTTTTGTCTTGAAAGAAGAGAATCTGGCTTTTACTTTTTCACTTCTTCTTTTTTTTTCTTTTCAGTTTGGCAGAGGCCGACCTTGAACCTACCACCCCTGGTATATGGGGCTGGCGCCCTACTCCTTGAGCCACAGGCGCTGCCCCAGTTTTACTTTTTCAGTGTAAACATATGACACATGTATGGGAGGATAACACACGAGCAACTAGGTTTTCAAACACATGACTGAGAAGCTGGAGGACAATGCCCTTCAAATGTTTTCTCTTTGACAAAATTACAACTTCCCTTCTCAGGAATAGAGGTTTGGAATTTTTGTTTTTAAGAGTAAAAAGGTTAGTAAAAAAAACCAAAAAGTCTTCTTGGATGTCAATGAGCTCATAAAGAAAAGATATTTAGATGAGCTAAGCATGTAAATCAGAAACAAGTAGAAATCCTTTCAATTTCTCAGGAACTTTCAAAAACAGCATTAGCATTTCCAAGGCATTCCATTCACCCTCCTCTGGCTGAGTTTAGAAACTGACAATTTAGCTTGGTATTGAAGAGTATGAATTAAAAGACAGGTGAGGTGAAGCCCTCCCTACACTCTCATCTCTGAAGACATGAGCTCAGGTTGAAAGGAGCTCCAGACAGAATGCTCTCTCTGCTGGGAAGGTCTCTAGGTGTCACCTCAACAACAGAAAAAGCTCACAGTACAGCCAGAGCCCTCAGTGGTTCCTGTGGTTGTGGTGGGAGACACAGCTCCGTGGCTAAGGGTGCAATCAAACCTTATTTCAGAAATACAGTCTTTCTGCCTAGTGGGCACCACCAATGTCCCCACTTCAGTTCTTTCATGTGGACATCACTGTCGGGGAGGAAAGTCAAAGAACAGGAGACGTGGTGTGATTCCCAGTGACCCTGCTCTACTAGACAAACAGCAGTCCGATACTGGCTGATATGCTGATGAGATCTAGAAACCATATCACTTAAGAAACAGTTGAAGGAAAGCAGAAGGTTTGGCCAAGCAAGAGAAGACTGGAGAATGACTATCTTCGAATATCAGACAAGCGATACCAGGAAGAAGGCTTATGTGCCCTATAACCTGGTAAAGGGCAGAAAACCCCACATAATTACAGGAGTTACACCCAGATAGGTTCAATTCAAAATGCAGAAGATAGTCTAATGGACTAATCAACAACCACTGAAAAACCAACAGCAATTATTCAGCCTCCTATTTTCAGAAACTGAACCAAGTATTTTTACATGAATTTTCTCACTTCACCCTCATAATTTTATAATATTAGTATCTCTGGGCTGGCGATAGTGGCTCACGCCTGTAATCCTAGCACTTTGGATGGCTAAGGTAGGAGGACTGCTTGAGTCGAGGAGTTCAAGATCAGCCTGAGCAACATAGCAAGAACTTGTCTCTACAAAAACCATTTTTAAGAATTAGCTAGGTGGCGGGGTATGGTGACTCATGCCTGTAATCTTAGCACTCTAGAAGGCTGAGGCCAGAGGATTGCTTTAGTTCAGGAGTTCCAGGCCAGCCTAAGAAAGAGTGACACCCCATCTGTACCAAAAATAGAAAAATTAGCCAGGTGCTAGTTGTGGCAGGCACCTGTAGGTCCCACATACTTGGGAGGCTAAGGCAGGAGGATCGCTTGAGCCTAGGAGTTTGGGATTGCTGTGCGCTATGATGATGGCACAGCACTCTACCCAGAGTGACAGAATGAGACTGTCTCAAAAAAATAAAAAAGAGCTATATTCGATGGTATGCCCCGCAGTCCCAACTATTTGGGAGGCTGAGACAGGAGGATCACTTCAGCCCAGGAGCTTAGGGCTGTAGTGAGCTATGATCATGCCACTGTACTCAAGCCTGGGCAACACAGCAAGACCCTCTCTCAAAAAAAAGAAAAAAAAAAGCAATTACCTTTGATTAGCCTCATTTTAACCCCCGCCCCCAGAAAAACCAAACCCAAAACAAAACAAAAAATTCTGAGGATAAGACAGAATAAACTATTTGTCCAAATTAACAGACAGCATGTAGCTGACCTGGATTTCAAAGCCAAAGTCCATGAAGTCCAGGCTCTCACCACTGTGTTATACTGTCTAAAAAAGGAGTTGTTACAGAACTCCAGAAAATGGCAAAGATGTGGAGAAATCAGAAAATCTTGTGCATTGCTAACAGAAACGTAAAATGGTGCAGCCACTGTGGAAAACTACAGTGGTTCCACAAAAAAAAAAAAAAAAA
>NW_003852461.1:10628374-10629844 GCF_000181295.1 Otolemur garnettii | reverse complement strand
CTGGAATTGCTTTTGGATATATATACCCTAAGGAACTACAAGTAAGGGCTCAAATATGTACACCCCCGTCCACAGCAGCATTTGTGACAGCCAAAATGTAGAAGCGACCAAATGTCCATTGATGAATAAGATGGATAAACAAAATGTGGTATAAACAATGTAATTACTCAGCCTTGACAAGGAAGGGAATAGTAGCCCAGGCTCCTACTAGGGATGAAACTTTAAGACAGTGTGCTACCTGAAAGAAGCCACAGGCACAGAGGCCAGATGCTGGATGTCTCCACTTGTGTGAAGTACCTACCATAGTCAAATACCCGGGGCAGAAAGTCGAATGCTGGTTGCCAGGGGCTGGGAAAGGTAGCAGGAAAAATAAACAGCATATAATGGACACAGAGTTACCTTGAGAAAGTTCTGCAGTTGAACAGTGGCAATGGGACTCTGTTATGTACTTAAAGCTACTGAACTGTACACCTAAAAATGATTAAAATAAAGTAATTTTATGTTATGTATATTTATATTTAACCACATTTTTTTAAAGGAGTGAGCTGCTGGTGGTTGGAAGCGTTCGAGTAGAGACTGGATATCCACGTCAGAGATACTAAGGCAAAGTCTATTCCAGAAAGGGACTGGATTAAATGACTCCCTGAGATCCCTTCAACTCTAGAACTGTATGTATGACAGGACAAGCACTTCATCAATTACAGAAGTAAAAATTGTTTTATTTTTCCGTAAAAATGCAGACTACCTTTTATCCTGGAGCGTCCCAGCCTAGACCCTGAGCTGGCTTGGTCCTGGAGTTGATTTACAGTCAGATTCTCTCATTGTTTGTAAGACACATTACCAGAAAACCATTTCCAGTTCTGTTTTAATGAGGACCAATTTGTTATTTCGTTTGGAAAACCCCTGACTTCCATTATTATAGAAAAGATACAAGAAAAGAAAATGTAGGTCTTGCAGTTCAAGAATTAATGAAGGCCCTGAAACAATTAAGCCTTAAATACACAGAGGACCCCTTAATGTAAACAGACTGTATTTCACAGCAAATCTTCTTAGAACAAAGGATCCATTTCAGCATGACATTATGGGCAATGTGGCCGGGCTTCAGTCTGTACTCAATTTGAAATTTTCCTTCCGTTGAAGTTGACTAATGTACAAATAGCCTGGCTTAAAGGATCTGGGAAACACTAGGTCACAGTGTGAGACATATGCTAATATAGCACAATTTATATAAAAATAGAGGAATGTAAATAGCTAACTGAAGCCAGAGGTAGCTGATCCAGCCAAGTGGGGAGTGAGGAACATTGAAAATGCTGAGAACGTTGTTCTCCTTAAACTTCTGAGAACACTTCCCTCAGGTTTTCTTCTATGAGATGATAAATGAAAATTGATTTTCTGCTGCTCTCTGAAAGCACGTGTCTTCACATTACTGATCAGAATGATATACTTAAATAATCTAAATTAAAAGCCAGT
>NW_003852461.1:10613582-10625709 GCF_000181295.1 Otolemur garnettii | reverse complement strand
ACAGCCTCTAATACCTTTGCAAGGTTCTTAAAGTAGGATCTGCGTGATCGTGTTCAAGGGAAAAGAAGTACAAAGGCAATAACAGTGACAGAAAAGCCGTCGATACATTCTGAGTAATTGAGGCAGAAAACCCAAAATTTAAGACCTAAAGATGAAATCGAGAGCATGCTCAATTTATTAGATGCAGTGGGTTTGGCTCATGCCACTATCCACCCGTCCTATGGTGACATCTTCACTGAGCAGCTCTTGTGCTTGAAGTAAAGTTTAAAGTCCTCAGCGGAGGGGTGTGCTCAGAGCAGGGGGTCTGAAGAATGGCTCCTGTTAATAACACACCCAAACAGGAATCTGGGGTCATCTGGGGGGCACAAAACTATATCCACCCTAAAAACAAGTTCCCTACATGTGAAGGGGGAAAAAGTCCTCAGCAGAGCATACAAAGTCCTTTACAACCTGTCTCCTGTCATTCCAGCTCACCAGCCAGACACACCTGCCCTTTCCTTCTAAGAGCCCTTCTTGAGGTGCCCATTTCCTTCCCTTCCCTCTTCTCCCCACTCATCCTTCGATATTCAACTTAGAACAGGGTTCATATCTATTTCACTCATTCCTGTAATCTCGGTTCAAGGAGTACAATTGATGGATAATGTTTATTAATGTAGGAACGAAAGAAATACAGAAAAGCATAAATGAAATTTTAAAAGGAGGTAAAGAGAGAGCAAATTGTCTCCTCCTGTCTTTCATCCTTCCAAGCAGACATCACTTCCTGCTCGGAGCTGAAAAGAACCTTGTTCTATTCCCCTCTGTGCCATTTTTTCAGGTCTATCTACGTATTTTTACAGTTTTCCCCCTCCAGCCTTTTAGCACCCTAAAGGCTGGACCCATATATGTCTGGACGGCCAATCCTCAGCTCAGTGCCTGGCAGTGAAGGAGAGATGACATCACCCCTCAGAGGCCTTGTAAATCCACCTTAGAGGGAGCAGATAGTACAGGTCGAGCACCCTCTACCTGAAAATCTTAAGATTTTGTACTTTTTTGAATTTTGGAATATTTGCACATACCTAATGAGATATGCTGGGGATAGGAGGTAAGTCTAAAGATGAAATTCATTTATGCTTCATATCCACACCTTATGCACATAGTCTAAAGGTAATTTTATACACATTTTATTTATTTTTTTATTTATTTAGACACAGAGTCTCACTTTGTGATCCACTGTAGAGCGCTGTAGCATCACAGCTCACAGCAACCTCAAAGTCTTGGGCTCAAGCCATCATCTTGCCTCAGCCTCCCAAGTAGCTGGGACTACAGGTGCCCACCACAACACCGAGCTATTTTTAGAGACAGGCTCTTGCTCTTGCTCAGGCTGGTCTTGAACCTGTGAGCTCAGGCAATCTACCTGCCTCAGCCTCCCAGAGTACCGGGATTACAGCCATCAGCCACCATACCCAGCTGCAATACTTTTAATAATTTTGTGCAGGAAACAAAGTTTTGACTGCAAACAATCGCAAGAGGTCAGATGTGAAATTTTCCACCAGTGATATCATGTTGGCACTCATAAAGTTTTGGATTTTAGAGCATTTTAAATTTTGGATTTTTTAGATTAGGGATGTTCAACCTGTAGTAACTGGAAGTTCCAACCAAATTTGGATTTGGTTCCTGAAACACAGATTTTCCAGACTAGGTAAATAAATATCTAACACAGGGGAGCCCAGTCACTGATGCACTGAGGTTCTTGCTCATCAGAAACTCAAAAGACGCTCGCTCAGAAGCTCTGAACAATTTCCACAAGCTTCACTATCAGACCATCCAGTTCAGAGTTGGCTAGACAACAAATTGAGAGCAAGAAAGAAGATGGAGGCAGATAAACCACAAATTACTCTGAGGAGAAACAGTGGAGACTCAGGCAGTCTGGCAGCATGAAGCACCAAGTCTGGCTCTGCAGACGCTGGGAACTCAGAGCTGCCTGGCAGCACCACCCACAGCAACAGCCACGCAGTCCCAGTCCAGGGAAGGGCAGCGTTCCTTGGGAAGGCAGAGGTGTATGCGTAATTCATTAAGGAAGATTTCCATTAAAGACAAACCATGTGGCATTTAATGGAGAATGCTTTGACTAGTTGAAAATTCACTCAGGTGGAGCAGTTAATGAGCTGACAATGCCAGATAAATAACGTGTGACTACAGAAACCAAAGAGACTTTATATCGTGTGTTATCCATTTTTAGCTATCCAACACGTGGAATAGCACCAAAAGAAACATAAGGATGAAAATACACATTAAGGCAAACTCCTAAATACAATTCCAGGAGACTACACTGCCATGCAACCCAAATCAGTTTCTGGAGGCTGCGTGAGCCCTTACACAGCCTTCTGCACAGAGCTCTTTCAGGAGCTCATGTGTGATACAAGGGAAGTCAACATGAAGTCCAAGGAGTAGCTGGCTCACACAGCTACTATCATTTGCAGGGCTACTATCCCATGTGGGATTAGCCAGGGACAGTGCCCTGTCTGAGCTGCAGCCATCACTGTGCACTTAACATAATCCTATCCCATGTGGCAGTCTTCCAAGGATGGACAAACCACAGGCTTTAAATGTGACTGGCTGTGGTCCGGCCTGTGGGGTAGGGAGAAAAACATTTAGTTGGGGGGAGGGCAGTACGTAGGCCCAGAGCTTGTTTTCTCATTAGTCAGGCACCTTCCACCCTACGGCCCCCCTTCGAGGCTTTCTTGAATCTGAGGTTCCCAGGGAAGTCTAGAAATGCCTCTGGAGAAAATATGGCCAGTGCTCCCATCTCCACCCTCTGCCTCCCTCATTCATTCCAGCTCATTTAGAGCTCATTTTTGTTCCAGGAGTTGAGCTTAGGCCATTCCATACAGATGATCTCATTTCTGTGGCAGAATTTGGGAACAGCGAGTTTCGACTTGGTCTTTATGAACTATCAGACACACTGAAAAAGAGACAGCGTTATATTAATCAACAGACTAAGGCCTGTTTAGAAAGGGCTGCACGTGCTTTGCTAAGAGAAAGGAAGAGAACTACTGTTTAGTAACTACTCTGTGTGAGCAGCTGGGGCCGGGGCACTTCCCATCCCTTGACATTTCATTTGAGCTTCACGATAACCTGGCCAGGAAGGCCAGGACATGGAAACCAGGGATCTGAGAAATTTACCTCAAGTCAAAATCATGCAGCTAGTTGACAACAGAACATGAATTCAAAGTTGGGTCTGTTAGAATTTGAAGGCAAAACTTACTCCTCCACTCAAGCAAGAGATTAAAGAATGAGAACATTGTCCTCCTGGACAATGGGAAGCTAAAGGAAGGGAATGCTGTGAACTGTTGTGAAGTCATCCTAAAGCAACCTCGTGGGAAACCGGACCATTCCTCAGGGTACAGGGTACGAGCCCCACACTCCTTCCCTACTGAATATATATATAGAAAGAGAGACACACAAACACAAAGTCTCACTTTGTTGCCCAGGCTAGCGTTCCCTGGCATTAGCCTAGCTCACAACAACCTCAAACTCTTGGGCGCAAGTGATCCTCCTGCCTCAGCTTCCCAAGTAGCTGGGACTCCCACCACACCCAGCTAATAGTAGAGACAGGGTCTTACTCTTGCTTAAGCTGGGCTTGAACTCGGAGCTCAAGTGATCCACCTGCCTTGGCCTCCCAGACAGGCATGAGCCACCACACCCGGACCCCACTAATTATTTCTAAAACCTTAAAATCTGATTCAAAGTCGCTTCAAGAATAGCTCTAAATGGGTAATCACCGATTAACCAGATCCCTCAAAAGCTGTGGAAAGGCAGTCTGGACTCTCTTAACTATCACTTCCAGAGGAGCCTCCGTTCCCTCAGGACTGGACAGTTCTCCTCTCTCATTAGTTACCAGATCCAGGGACAGGGCACTCGCTGCTAGCTGCCAGACCTTCACAATCTGGGCAGGCAGTAGGGAACAAATAAATTTAACAGAGCAATTCAGATTATCAAATAGAGTCCTCTCAACTTCAGTTTCCACATCCATAAGTTGCGGGGGGGTGGGGATGAGCAAAATCTCTGATGATTGCTATGATTAAAGGTTTAATGCATATAAAGTAGGACTATAATATCTAGCCCTGTGGAGACCCTTAATTATGACAGTTGAATTTAGTGTCTTTATTATTCTATTCCCCGTGTTGTAGGTGAATACTTTATGTGCTTCATAAAGCATAACAATAGCATGAGGAAAGTTTTTCAGGCTTACTACATGGCAGGCACAGTTCTAATTGCTCATTTAGTCATTACAACAGACTTAAAAGCTAGGTGCTGGGCGGCGTCTGTGGCTCAGTGGGCAGGGTGCTGACCCCATATACCAAGGGTGGTGGGTTCAAACCCAGCCCCGGCCAAACTGCAACAAAAAAATAGCCAGGGACTGTGGTGGGCACCTGTAGTCCCAGCTACTTGGGAGGCTGAGACAAGAGAATCTCCTTAGCCCAGGAATTGGAGGTTGCTGTGAGCCGTGTGATGCCACGGCACTCTACCAAGGGTGACAAAGTGAAACTCTGTCTCTACAAAAATAATAATAATAATAATTAAAAAATAAAATAAAATAAAAGCTAGGTGCTATTATTATTCCCATATTAGCAATAAGGACACTAAGGCCCAGAAAGATTTGTCCCAGTTATAATGCTTGGATAGTCAATGCACTTCTCCACACTCTACTGGTTGTAATTACTGTTATTATTTTCTATTGTTGTTACTATTATAGCACCAAAGGGATTCCCATTCAGCTCCCAGAAAGCAACTCCTAGGACAATTCTAATGTATTAAAAGTATACGTTTTAAACTCCCAGAGTCTATGAAAGGACATGCAATTCTCTGACGCTAGTGCAGTCCCCTCATTCTCACTTCCTGGCTATTCAGAGACTTCTCGAGCTTGCTCCAAGTTTGCTGAGCCTACCCAGAAAACAAAACCTTCCTAATGGCTTTGGTTTGGTGGGCTTCATAAACATTCTTGGAATGATGAAAGGATCACATATGGTGTTATCTTATTGAATAATGGTTTGGTGTGTCTTCTCTTAAAGGCAATATTTAAGCGTGTTTTTGTAGCCAGTGATACATTAGAATAATACCATATATTTATACAGTGCTTTACCATTTTCAAAGTGCTTTTCCAATTACTGTCTCATTTGATCCTCACCGCAGGCTTGCAAAGCCAGCAGAGCAACTGTTATTACCATCCTCATTTTATAGGCAGTGTGGTCAAGTACAAAGTATCCCAAGCTTTGAAGGAAAACAGAATAGGGTTCTGTTCCCTGCTCCTCGATGTTCTGGCTAGGCGACCCTGAACTAGTTTCTTAACCTTTCCAAGCTTCAGTTTCTCCATCAGCCATCTGGGGGCAACAATTTATACAAGGTTCTGCAGAGGATCAAATGAAATCATCTCTGTAAAGCAACTAGAAACATTCTCGTCACCTATTATGAGCAGTAGTATTTTATTTTTCATGTATTTCATCAATCAAATAAATATATTTGATTTTTTATTTTCAGCATTATTTCCTACTAGGACAAAATAGCCTAAGAAAGAGGAAACCCAAGGGAGGGGCCGGAGAAAACAGCAGAGAGGCAGACGGGCTCAGTGGGCGCGACGCGCTTTGGGGCACTGGCTGCAGAGGACAGAAGGGAGAGTGTGACCTGGTAAGCACCAGAGCAGGGAACATGTGGACTCACGGTGATGGCCCTGGAGCCTCCACTGTTATTCCAGGGCCTTTCTCTTGAGGAGCAGCCCTAAACCCCTGCACCAGCCATCCCTCCCCTGCCTTCTACATTCCCACAAACCAGGCCAAGCCTCCCAAACCAGGTGAAGCCTCCCAGGATACCACCTCTCAAGACACCATGAGGAAGCCTGCACCAGTGCAGATCAGCAGGGTCTACACCCTGATCATACAGGTATATTGGGGTGGACTCCTTTCTCACCTGAATGGACATTTCACAGGATCTGTCTCAGGCAAGGCAAGGAGAGACCAGCCCCACCAAGAGGAAGACAAGCATGATTCTGGGCTTTGGGAGATGTTTTTACTCAGTCTTCTGGGCTTCCACCCCTCCCCCAGGACAGACTAGGGTGCCGGTGCTGGGACAGAAGATCTGTGTGGCTGGGGCAGGTGCTAGGGAGGCTGTCACACCTGAGTCACCTTCTGGCGCTGTTCTTGGTTAAGTTGTTTAACCTGTTTGACTTTGGGCTTCTCAGCAGCAAAACACAAGGCTGTGTGAGGGTAGATGAGAGGATGTCAGCCCGCAGGCCTGCGCCCACAGAGCGGGCAGATGAGCTGTGGGCAGAGGCCATCATTTCTATCACTGCCCCTGTTGTACTGAACGACACTGCTGTAGGTTTTATTAATACCGTTACGCTATTGTTAAGAATGACACCAAACTGACTTCAGGTCTCTCCAGTCTGGCAGTGTGAGTGACCCAGGCAAATGTGTATTTTTTTCTTCTAATAATTCCCAGAATGAAAATCCTTCCATGTGCTCCCTGCACAATCTGCTAACCAGGTCACTACAGATTGGTGGGGCTGTTCCCACCTTGGCTTTCTCCTGAAAACCTTGCCCAGGGAGCTAGGTAAGAAGAGGACTGGGTTCTCAGGCAGACGGTACTACAGCCCCAGAGACATGTGCCCGTTGAGGGCAAGTGCTCCTTGGTCCTCTCACACAGAACACCAGCGTGGCTGAGGCCATCTCTCCCTTACAGAGCTTGGTGGCTAAGGCCACCAGCTAAACCCAGACCCATTTTCTAAGCTCAACATAAACCATTTGGGACTCCTACTGACAGACGTAAAAGAGAAAGAGACTGAAAGCCTCTTGGAGGTAACAGCTGAGGTCTGTGTCTGCGCAGACGCCACCCATGATGCCACTCACAGAAGCTTTGGCTCGTGACAGGTACAGGGCCAATGGGAGCGCTTTTCTGAAGTTGAGTCCCCCAGTTCAGAAAGCAGTACGTTAGCAGGTGGAGAAGTTCTCCCTGGTCCCAGGCAAGAGCAGTAAAATGAGCAGCAGCAACTCTAGTTCACACAAGTCTCAAATCACTGTTACATGAGTCAGACGTACATGGGGTGGGGTTGTGGCAGCATCCCCAAGGCAAAGGGAAGCGTTTATGTCAGGAGTATCTCTGCCCTCTCTTTCCCTTAAGGGACCTCCCACTACCTCCATACCCCTGGGCTGGTTCTTCAAACCATCCAGGCCTTAGCTGCCTCATCTGGATAGCAGAGAATTTAGTAACGACAGTATTTCCTTTTATTTTAAGTTGGATCTTTGGTGCAGTGGGGGGGTGAGTGGTAACCCTGACCCTGTTCATGGCACACCATCATCACGGGTCCAGGAAAGACCTCTTCTTCTCTCTTACTCCCTTGAATGTGCCCCCTCACCCCCAGAATTAATTCCACACCGTCTGATGTACATGCTTTTGTTCCCCAACACTCTTCCAAATGTGCACTATTGTTCGTGTGTGTCTTATTTTTACAATTAGAACACTGCTTTGGGTCTCTAAATTTCTTACCTCTTCTTAGCCAGTACTGTTTTTCAGATTCATCCTCATGGTTACGAGCACAGCTACTTCACTGCTTCTGACTGCTGCCTACTCCCTATGCTGGGCTTTTGTTCTTCACCCAGCCTTGTGCCCTCGAGGCTGATCTCTGTAGACACATACATAACCTATGCCCACCTACGCCTCTCTGGCCAGTGAGAGGCACCCGCAGAAGACTGAGTGTGGAAGAGAGAGGGGCTGGATTTGCAGGAGCCACATTGCCTCTCCTCCACTGTCCTCCCCTTGTGCCTTACTGAAAATGTGACCCTAGGTCCCTTCTGTCACAGCCATAGCTTCTGCTGGGACGCCCTTTACATGGCTCCAGTCTCACTGGCCTCCAATTACAGCATCCGCCCTCTTTGCCCTTCAGGCCTAACTGCTAGCCCATGAGTGCTTTTCTGTCCCCATCAATTCCTTAACGTTGTCCACCATCACAAACAGTGCCTTCATTACATTCTCTTCTGTTGAACTATTCTCTTGAGAACACTGTCCCTTTCCTGATTGGACATTTATTTGATACAGTACCCCAGAGTTTACATCCACTAAATTTTACCTGTATAATCTCTCAGGGTAAGATGGTTAATTTCTGTGTGTTAACATGCCTGGGCTATAAAGCTCAGATATGCGTCAAAAATTATTCTGGATGCTTCTGTGAGTTTCTGGATAAGATTAATACTTAAATGGATGAATTCTAAATAAAGCAGATTTCCCTCTAAAAGTGGGGTTGGCTCATCCAACTAGTTAAAGGCTTGAACAGAGCAAAAGGCTGACCTCCCAGATAGCCTGAGGGACGTCTGCCAGCAGCCACAGTATTCACTCCTTCCTGGACCATCGGCCTGGCAGCCTTTGGACCTGAGCTGAAGCATCAGCACTGCCCTGGTCTCCCACCTGCCAACCCACCCTGCAGATGCTAGTCTTGCTGGCCTTGACAACTGCAGAAGCCAACTCTTTGTAATAAATCTCTTTCTCCATATATACATGTCCTATTGGTTCTGTTTAACACAGATGGACATTCAGACCATCTCCAATAATACCCAGATGCCACCACCAACACTGTGCTGAGCATACTTGTACACATGCCCTCATGGAACCACATGAGAAGTCCCATGGCTTATATAACTAGAAGTGAAATCTCTGGGTCACAGAATAACATACCAACATGTATTGTTATAAAGCATGATGCTATAGAAAAATTATAACACTTTATGTTTATGTATAGAGTGTTTACATGTGCCTGGGAACTGCAGAATAATCTCCAAAACAGAAGTAATTCCTGTCCATACTCAATTTTCAGCAGCCAAGTATATAAATGATCTGACGCACAGTAGGTGCCCAATAACAGTATAATTATTGTCAGAACCAAAGTCATCCACACACAGCTGCAATCTACATTAACACAATTTTGCTATTATAGAAAATTGTTGGCCAAGAAGACAAAGGTTGCAAATAATTTCCCAAAAAAACTCATTTAATAAACATCGAAGTGGCCAATTTTTTCATAGAAAGCATGAACTCACTGTTTACTATTCTCTTCCCCTCCCTTAAGGTGGGGATATCACTTGGGATTAAATCAAAATTCCTGGGTTCTAACCTTATTTAGGCTACTAACTGGATAACCTCTAGTATGCATTCACCATATGGACAAATAACCTCTCCAGCCCTCAGCATCCTCATCTATAAAATGAGGATGATACTGATGACGGTCATTCCCAATACCAAACATGTAAAAATCTGTGCAGACAGTCATCACCAACGAAACTGGAATTTTCAGAAACTTGAATGTAAGTACTCTCATAACTATCCAAGCTATGGAACAGAAGATACAAATATTTTCCTTCTATAAAGGAAGTGAAACATTTTGACATGGATGTGCACCAGCATGCAGCCTGAGTGACTGTGTGTTAGAGGCAGGGGCAAGCAAGGCAGAGACACCACAATGATGGAGCACCAGAGAAGACTACAGTGAGATGCCATGGCGAGACTGCCACGGCGAGACTGCCAGGGCACAGTGAGTGCGCCAGACAACTCACTGCCAGACAACAGTGAAGTGCCCCAGTGAGACTGCCACGGCGAGAGTGCCACAGCAAGAGTATCACAGAGAGAGTGCCACAGAGAGTGCCACGGCACAGTGAGTGTGCCAGACAACTCACTGCCAGATAACAGTGAGGTGCCACAGTGAGACTGCCATGGTGAGAGTACCACAGCAAGAGTGCCATGGAGACAGTGCCACTGTGAGACTGCCATGGCAAGAGTGCCACAGCAAGAGTGCCAATGTGAGATTGCCACAGCAAGAGTGCCACTGTGAGAATGCCATGGCAAGAATGCCACAGCAAGAGTGCCACGGCACCTGCCTCGTGCCTGGTGCTACTCTAAGCTGTATGACTCCTTGGATTCCCTACCAAGTCAATGTTATTACCATCTCTATTTTACTGATGGAGAAATTCAGTGAAGACAGGCAATTTTCCAGAGTTGCTGAATAGAAATTTCAGCCAATTTAGTACAGGTTGAGCATTCCTAATCTGAAAATCCAAAGCCCCAAATGCTCCAAAATCGAAAAATTTTTGAGCACTAAAGTGGAAAATTCCACAGCTGGCCTCATGTGACAGGTCACAGTCAAAACACAGTCGAAACTTTGTTTCAGGGCAGTGCCCGTAGCTCAGTGGGTAGGGCACCGGCCACAAGCATCGGGGCTGGTGGTTTCAAACCCAGCCTGGGCCTGCTAAACAACAACAACAACAAAATAGCCAGACATTGTGGTGGGAGCCTGTACATCCAGCTACTCAGGAGTATGAGGCAAGATAATCGCTTGAGCTTAAGAGTCTGAGGTTGCTATGAGCTGTGATGCCACAGCACTCTACTGAGGGTGACAAATTAAGACTCTGTCTCAATTTAAAAAAAAAAAAACTTTGTTTCATAAATAAACTTAATAAAAACATTATATAAAATTTTCTTCAAACCATGGTATATATGAAACATAAATGAATTGGGTTTTTTTTTTATTTTGTTGTTTTTTGAGACAGAGTCTCACTTCTTCACCCTTGGTTGAGTGCTATGGTGTCATAGCTCACAGCAACTTCAGACTCAGGCTCAAGAGATTCTCTTGCCTCAGCCTCCCAAGTAGCTGGGATTACAGGCACCTGCCACAATGCCCAGCTATTTTTAGAGATGGGGTTGCTCTTGCTCAGGCTGGCCTCAAACCTGTGAGCTCAGGCAATCCACCTGCCTCTGACTCCCAGAGTACTAAGATTAAAGGTGTGAGCTACCATGTCTGGTCATAAATGAATTTTGTGTTTAGACTTGGGTCCCATCCCTAAGATATCTCATTATGTATAGGTAAATATTCCAAAATCTGAAAAAAAAAAATCTGAAACCCTTCTGGCCCCAGGCATTTTGGGTAAGGGATACTCAGCCTGTAATTTCACTTTTCTACATCCCTGTGGAGGTACTAATGAGCATTAAAGCCACATGATTGACAAAAAGAAGAAGAAAAAAGACACCAAGAAACCAAGGATATAGATTGTCTTCTTCATGCTAGAAATTTCTCTCAAATGGTGGAAAGTTGATGATAATTTCACAGTACCGTAGTTTAACAACAGTGCATACCTAGTTGGCAGGGTGCTGGCCGTCAGCTAGACTCAGGGGTGTCCAGCCCGCAGTCTGTGTGCTGATTTTGTGAGGACTTTTTGCTTCTCTGTGGTGTCAGATATCACAAAAAGTATGCATAGACCCCTTTTTTTGCTAATATACTGTTTGTGTACTTAATGTGTATCCCAAGAGAACTAGTATTCAGAGGAAAAAAAGGTTGGACACCCCTGCTAGAGAGATGCGGCATGTATTTTTTTTTTTTATTAAATGATAGCTGTGTACATTAATGCAATCATGGGGTATAGTATTATATTTTGATATACAATTCAAGATATTTTCATCAAACTGGTTAACATAGCCTTCATGTCATTTTCTTAGTTGTCATGTCAAGACATCTATATTCTACTTTTAGAAAGATTCACTTGTACCCTTGTAAGATAAACCATAGAGGTGATCCCTCCAATCATCCTCCCTCCACCCATCCACCCCTCTCCCCTCCCCTCCCTTTACTCCCTCCTCATATTCTTAGGCTATAATTAGGTTATAGCTTTCATCTGAAAGCTATAAATTAGTTTCATATAGGGCTGTGTACATGGGATACCGTTTCTTCCATTCTTGTGATACTTTCCTAAGAAGAACATTAGATTACATCTCTCTGGTTCTATCCAATATGTCATTAAGATGAAAGAGAAGCAAGCCTAACTCCATTTTGTTATAATTCTTGTTCCTGAGAATCCGTGGGAAAGCAAAGCAAGCCTGATTCCATTCTGTTGTTTTGATACATTTTATTGCTTTTAAAAAACTGGTTCCACTTGCCTCCCTGCCCATTGCATAGTATTTTAAGTGTACCTAAACTTAACTGTTAGAATTATTAATATTGTGTAGAAAGTCACTAACACAACCCTTGTGATTATGTTAAAGTGATCTTTAACTGTTAGAATTATTAATATTGTGTAGAAAGTCACTAACTACCCTTGTGACAACAATCCTTGTGATT
>NW_003852461.1:10581451-10613562 GCF_000181295.1 Otolemur garnettii | reverse complement strand
ATCTTTAACTGTTAGAATTATTAATATTGTGTAGAAAGTCACTAACTATCCTTGTGACAACAATCCTTGTGATTATGTTAAAGTGATCTTTATACCATCCATATATAATATTGAAATGTTAACAGAACAAGCTTAACTCCATTTTACTATTTTATACTTTTTACCTTCAAAACTAGTTCCTCTTGTTTTCCCTCCCATTGTAACTGTAAATGCCTTTAGCTAAAATTGTTAGTAATGTAAGTTACTGACCACATAGCCCTTATGATTATAGCTTTTTATGATCATGCTGCTTGCGACCCTCACCTGAGTCCCCCTCCTACATTACCTTGTGACATCGTAAATTGTACCTGCTTTGTAAAGAAAAAATTGCTAATTGCTCCGTGATCATTGCATTGTATAAACTGACTAAGCCACCTTCCCCTCGAGATTTCCCTTAACTACTGTTTTTGCTTCTGTAACTATGCTTGCTTGCCTCCTGGAAAAATTTTGCCTTAGCAAAGTCAGAGCCTCAGACAACTTGGGGCTGCTCTCAGAAACCCCATGTGGGAACACCGAGGCAGTCACTAGTCAGCTCTCCAATAAAAGGACTCCTCTTTAATTCAACTTGTCTGGTAGTGTGGACTTTGAGAGACTCCTGGGCATAACAATGTAATACTGGAATTTTGATTTTTGAAGTTGGCCACTTTCCCTCTCTGAAATCATTAGATCCATGTGTAAATATACAGGAGCAGCAGAGTGCAGAGGGCATCAGGCATCAGGGCACCAGGGCAACCCTTCCCCAGACGCCTCCCCTCCCAGCCTTTCCCACTGCTCTATGCCTCAGCACCTTCACTGAGAAAATGGAGAATTGAACACAGTCACCCAACCAGGACTTACGTTCCATGCCTTATCTTTTGTCAAATCTACCCCAGCTGCATGGCAGGGGTATCCAGTTTGTGTGTGTTATTTAACTTACAAACACAGTCTTGGCTCTCTAAAGGACTGTAAATTCCTTGAGGGCAAAAGCTCTACCATATACTTTGTTTTTGAAACCATATAAAATACATTTTTTCAAATTCCCCACAGCACTATTATCCCAAAGAATGATCAAAAATACTTTCCAAATGAATGAATGTTCCCTTGCAAATCATGATTTATTCTTCAGCCAATATTTGCTGTGTGTTTTAGCAATTCCCTGCATGAATTCTGGAAGATGGCAGGATGCTGGATGTAAGTTCAAACAATGGGAGATTCTCTCCTCAATCCCAATCACAGGTCGCTGATATTGACAAGATGTCACCCACCAACCAAAGGCTGGAAGGGGTCTGATCCCAGCAGACTATACAGCATCAGCCTCAGACAGGATCGTGGGAGCTCAAAGCCAGGGAGAAATTACATAACGCTCAGAAATTTGCTTTGGCACAGGGTGGGGACACTGTGGCACCACTTCGTGTGTGTTCAGCAATTTCAGCATCCCATGATTTTTCTGTTTTACACTTCCGGGCATAAAAAAGAAATATTTCTGCATAACTGCTTAACTGGGAGACAGCTGACCCAAAAAAGATGATTTCAGAGAGTTCACCCAGGCAGCTAATTATACCATCTTGTCTATTAATTCATATTTTAAAAAATTAAAGATGGGCCACTTTAAAAATCAAAATTTTATTGCTATTTCTAAGGAAAAAAAAGACATAATTTAATTATGGACTTCTCTAGTCCAATGCTAGCATAATTCCATTAACAAGATATAGAGTATTGCCCAAGAATGGTACTATAAAAACATAATCAACTTTTATTCATTCTGGAGATATTTCTAGCTTGAAGGTATTCCAGATTCCTTGATTCAGGGTCTTCCTTTTTTCTCTCCCTCTGCCAGCCATTCAGTTTTACGCTAATGAGCACTTCCAAAGTAACAGGGGAAAATCAAACAAGTCGGGCTTGTAGATGAATTCTGGCAAACTGTCCACTGAGCTAAAACCCATATTTAATATAAGTTCTGACTGGTCTCTGTTTGCATGAATAGCTCTGATGCAAACAGAATTTGGGGGGTGGGAGAAACCTTGTAAGCCTTTTAGTGCAACCCACTTTGTAGTCTGTAAACTACAAAACTGAGGCATGATAGGGAGAAGTGTCTTGTCAGAGGTTGCAGAGACAGCCAGACGCAGAGCAGGAATTAGAATCCAAATCTTCCAACTCCCAGTTCAGTGTTCTCACCCTTACATCATCAAGTAAATGTAGTGAGGCCGTGACTCCAAGAAAGACACAGTAAGGGCTTATATTTCTGATACATTTCAAGAAAAATTCAAAAGCTGCAGATGCTGGCATGGATGTGCAGGAAAGAGAACATTTTTAAACTACTGATAGGCTTGCAAAGTAATATAGCCTCCTTGGAAAGAAGTATGGAGACCCCTCAAAGACCCAAAAGTAGATTTGATTCCACAATCCCATTACTAGGCACCTACCCAGAAGAAAATAAATCATTTTATCGTAAGGACATTTGCACTAGAATGTTTATCACAGCTCAATTCACAATGGCCAAGATGTGGAAACAACCCAAGTGCCCATCAACCCATGAATGGACTAACAAGCTGTGGTGTATGTATACCATGGAATACTATTCAGCCATTAAAAAGATGGAGACTTTATATCTTTTGTATTTACCTGAATGAAACTGGAGAACATTCTCTTTAGTAAAGTATCACAAAAACAGAAAAGCAAGTATCCAGTGTAACTCAATATTAATATGAAACTCATAGGTAACTACACACCCTTGAGAAAGAAGAACACAGTTAAATTCAAAAGGGGAAGTGGAGGGAGGGAGACTGGGGCATTCCTGCCTAACGGGTACAACGTAAGGGTACAGGGCACACTTCCTGGGTGAGGGGCACAGGTGCAACTTGGACTTTGCCTGACAAACCCAAACATTAAAACCTAATCATTTGAACAATTGGGTTAATCTCAAGTTAAAATTTAAAAACAAAGAAAGATTCAAGTACTGGCTACATTAAAGACTCATATTCCATTAATTTTTTTTCCAGTTTTTGGCTGGGTTGAACCCACCACCTCCAGTATGTGGGGCCGGTGCCCTACTCCTTTGAGCCGCAGGCACCGCCCATGTTCCATTAACATTTTAGAGAGATCCAAGTCAGACCCACACGTGGGGGTGTTTCCTGACCTTCTATTACATGTTCTTTCGTGTGTTCTTTCGTGTGTTTTCTCGTATGTTCTTCCCCAGCAAAGTTGGTTTTAATATTTCCATTTTGCTGAGAATGATGCTAAGGCTCAGAGAGGCAAAAAGAATTTGTTTAAGAGCTCACAGCTAGTAAGAATTTCATCCCAGATTTAAATACAAGTTCCCTGGCTCTGGATCGAGCTTTCTACTCATCTCAATGCTTTGCAAATGTCAATGATTCCTGTTCTACCTTCACCGCTTTTGCTGCCAGAATTATTATTTACTTAATATTTCCCTTTAAATTCATTATTTTTCACTAAAAACTCACTATTTTCATTTAAATAAATTTAGTCTTTATTTAAATAATATCTATGAAATTATAAGTTTAATGGGTTAATTAAATACATGATCTTTATATGTAAGTTAAACACATAAAACTTCAAAAAAACTTTTTTAAAGTTTCCTCCATGCAGCACCCAAAACAATTGTGGGCAATGGCATCTACTGCACACTTTGAGCGCAGGCGTGTCATGGGCATGTTGTAGGAATAAATACATAGGACACCCAGGGCTCTGTATTCACTGTTTTCATTAGTCTCAGCTTCCTAACCTTCACTTCACATGCATCAGAATCACTCAATATCCTTAATAAAATACATATTCCCAGACTCCACTCCTAGATCTGGGGTGAAGTCCAGGAATTAGCTATTTATTCACTCACTCATTCATTCATTCATTCATTCATTTAATGAGACAGAGTCTCTAGCATCCTCATAGAGTGCTGTGGTATCTTAGCTCACAGCAATCGCAAACTCTTGGGCTCAAGGGATCCTCCTCCCTCACTCTCCAGAGAAGCTGGGACCACAGGCCCCTGCCACGATGCCAGGCTAGTTTTCTATTTTTAGAGATGGGTCTCAATCTTGCTCAGGCTGGTTTCAAATTCCTGAGCTCAAGGGATCCTCCTACCTTGGCTTCCTAGAGTGCTAGGGTTATAGGCCTGACCCAGGAATTAGCATTTTTAATAAATACCCAGTAACGCTATCGCTAATGCCCCTAAAAATCATATTTTGAGCAGTGCTGTGTCCCAGTACTGGGGACTATATGACTCCCTGAAACAGCAGTCACTCAGCATGACGATCTCTATCAATGTTTCAGCTTGTAGTCACCAAGTCCCAAAGCTGAAGAGAAAGTTCCAAACAGATTGTCGCAGATTGTGCTCTCTGGTCTTCCCCCCGTAGCCCTTTTACTGACCTCTGTTCCCCACCACCACCACCCCGGGCCTGGGTAGAGGCATGGTGGTCACAGGTGGACCTGCCTGAAGCAGCACAGCCATAAACATGCTTCAGGAGTCTAAGGAGCGTTTGATCTTCTGCCTGGCCATCTCTGCTGTCATCTGGCTCAGCCTCATCCATCACAACTAAGACAAGGGGCTAAATCAGAGAGCAAGAGCCAGTGTGGGGATCTCTGCAGAGGAGGCAGGACAGTAACCATGCTAGCCCAGGGGCAGGGGTGGAGGGGGTGAGCCTGCTGAGGAGGAGGAGGACAAAGGGGCAGCCTGGCCTCCTTCCCTAGGGTGGGCTAGGTGCTGACTTGTGGCACTCACTCAGCATTCCAAGGTGACAAGCGGTGATCACCAGTGCTCATCAGCCTCCTTAAAACACTTAGTTGGCAACACTGACTATAAGGAAATTGTACAGGATTTCTAGCTCTCCTTCAAAAATCTGAAAATCTCCAGACAGTAGGCTCACATTCCAAGGCCGCAACAGAGGGCTGGAGAAAGGCTGTGGTCACTCCGTTAGCAAGAGTCCCTGACACTCCTGTGGGCGATACCCAACCTCTTAACCCATGTCTCCACCTCCCTGCCCTAACTTGAGTTTGAGTTTGTGAACTCTGTGCCATCCACCTACTAAGGAAAATTAAAAAGTCATTACCGCTTCTCCTTTTCTTCTTTCCTCCACAGACATCTATATTTGTCTAACGCCAGGGCCCAGGGCCTAATTAACACCTCAAATAAACAAAGGCACTGAGCCTAAAGCTGTGAGTAAGAGGGTGAAAAGCACCAGGCTTGGAGTCTGGCTTGGTTTGTGTCTTCAAGCAAATCACTGAACTCTCTGAGCCTCAGGCTCCTGTCAGGAAAGTGAGAATGATAATAATACAGATCTCACAGGGCTATTAGGAAAGATTTCAATAGGGAGCTCAGGGTAGAGGGGAACGTCTCTATAAATGCCCAAAAAAACAGAAAGTGAAGATATGCAGAGTGCAAAGACTGAAAAGACCGCAGCCTGGGGAGCATTCCAAGAGAAGCTCCAGGGAGGACATGACCTTTAACCTGAGCCGCAACACAGCATCAGGTCTTGCTGACGTGGGTGAGAGTGTTCCAGGCAGAGAAAGGGCAAGAGTAAAAAGGGGTACAGCAGAAAGGTGGGTTTGATCAGGGCTGCAGTGTGGCCCACGAATGCCTGGCTGGGCTGGAGAAGCTGAGGACACAGGGTATATCGCACCCCAGCTCAGCCTCTGCTGACTTCCTCTGAGCCTGAGCCAACTCCTCCTTCTCACAACCCTGAGATAGATAAAAGGTCACCATTCTGGTGACCACCACCACCCCCAATCAGGCAAACCACGCTGGATCCTCTCCTCATCTCCATTAGAATGTTCACAGTGAAAGAATTTCAACCAATCTAAGCAGCAATCTTTAAACTTGGCCAAATTTTACAAGATTTATAAAAACATAAACATGGGTTTATAAATATATATATATACAATATGTATATATATGTGTGTGTTGTGTATGTACATATATAATATAACACACACACATTCTAAAGATCATAAAGAGATGGCATGACTGGTGGCTGCCTGCACTCTGCAATCAGTCAAGCTACCCTGGCATTTATAATCAACATACCCCAACACCAGCTTGAGTACATAGTTAACAAAAAAATATTGCTTTTTTTTTTTTTTGGAGACAGAGTCTCAAGCTATTGCCCTGGATAGAATGCCAAAGCGTCCTCCAACTCTTGGACTCAAGAGATCCTCTTGCTTCAGTTTTCCTCCTTGTAGTAGAGTCAAAGTCTCACTCTTGCGCAGGCTGGTCTTGAGCTCAAACAATCTACCCATCTCAGCCTCCCAGAATGCTAGGATTACAGGCGTGAGCCACTGGGCCCAGCAACAAGACACGATTATTTTAAATTACAAAATGCCAGTGCATATTTAGTGCTTACAATGTACCAAACCTTGCTCTAAGGACTCCGCATACATTATATATAATTTTTTTTTTTTTAAAGAGATAGAGTCTCACTTTATCACCCTTGGTAGAGTGCCATGGCGTCACAGCTCACAGCAAACTCCAACTCCTGGGCTTAGGCAATTCTCTTGCCTAAGCCTTCTGAGTAGCAGCTGGGACTACAGGTGCCCACCACAAAGTCCAGCTATTTTGTGGTGGTTGTTACAGTTTGGCTGAGGCTGGGTTCAAAACCACCACCCTTGGTATATGGGGCCGGCACCCTACCCACTGAGCCACAGGTGCCACCCTCAGCATCTACATTAATGTTAACGCCATTAATCTTTGTAATAGTCTGTGAGTTGAGTAATATTATTCTCCTCATATAGATGAGAAAGTGAGGCAGAGGGAGTTGAATAATTTACCCAAGGTCATAAACCTAGTAAGTGACAGAGCTATGCTTTGAGGCGACCCAGTCAGAATTCAAAGTTGATGTTTTAGACACTGTGCTGAACTGCCCATCACAGAAAAGGTCAACATCTACTCAGGAAGGGAGGTTGGGGGCCACAGAAGGCTCCAGAGAAGAACGGATCCCAGCAGAATGTGCTGGGTCCTCTGGCAAGCGTGGACAGTGTCTGAGGGAGAGGAAGACTCAGCATGGCACAGGCCTTACTGGTTAGTCTGCTTCTGCTTTTGAGAACCAGAAAAATCTAGCTCATAGTCAGGTTCTTCAGCGTCCAGCCGGGGAGGCGGCCAGCATGGTGGCCTGTGGTGGTTCTCCACCCTCTGCTCTGTGCCCTGCCGCTGGTTGTTTAGCTTCTCTGGACCTCAGCTCTCTCATCTGTATGACGGGGGTAATTGTAGTTAGCTCACAGAATTGTTGGGGGATCAAACTAATTTATGTAATGTAAGAGCTCTCAATGCATGTTAACCATTATTCTTATCCAGGCACTTCCCCCTTTCTGAGAAGACTTACACAGTAGTTCTATGTGTGAGAGTTTTTATTCCAGTGTATTATTTTTAAAAGTGTGGTAGATCTCAGGGTTCAGTCCCATTCAGGCAGGGCCTAGAGCTCAGTGGAGGGGCCACCCGAGTCAGCAGGCCAGAGGGCTGACGAGCTCCCACAGGGAAGACAGAGTTGAGTTACTAGGATTTGGTTCGAAGAAGGGCCAAAAGATCAAAACTATTGTTTTGTTATTATATCTGGCATAAAGATAGTACCATAATAATAATAATATCAACTTTATCAGATTGATATCATTGAAGAAACAAAACTTGGTTCATTTTTAAATCAGTATTTAATAAGTACCTACAATTACCTATTATTGGACTGAATTTGCAAAACACAAACTGTGGAGACCCCTGCCCTCAGAGTCTACTGGTGAGAGGACACAGAGCAGGTGACGTGCCCTGACACTGGGGACAGAGGGTGGGGTCCTGGGGGACAGGGTGCAGGGCCTTGGGAGCTCGAGGGAGATGTCCTGGAGGAAGTAATATCTCACTCAATATCCACAGAATGAGATGGCGGCATCCAGATAAATGCCAGAAAATGAGTGCAAGGGAGAACCTTAGACAGAACAGTTCTAAAAAAAAATGAGCATGATATGGAAGAAAGTAATTTCATATGGCTGAAGCTTTAAAGTATAAGGGAAAGGGGGGGCAGGCAGGGAGATGGACAGGCCAGGCCATGCCAAGGAGGCAGGGCCTGGCCTCTGGGCCAGGTACTACACAGAGGAATGCCAGGGCAGAGTCACACTCGAGGACCTAGCTGTGATCTGGAATGTGAAGAAATGATGGAAGGAACTGGAGAATGGTGAGGAAACTACAAGAGGAAGGGGTGGCTCATTAGACAGGAGGGCAAAGAAAGGCGATGTGGGGATCTGTGGCCTGGACACTGGAGAGGCAACAGCACCACTCATGCTGGTTTGGAGAGAGGAAAAGCAGGGAGGACACCAAACCCCATTCTGAACCAGCAGGCTTCACACACTGTTAGATTCACAGCTGAGGACCCAGCCAGTCACTGTCCTGGCTCCACAAGTCTGCGGCTCAGGAGGGCACCGGACCTGGCTGTCTGACCGGCCATCACCCCTCAGCAAGCAGCATCTGCAGTGATGGGGGACTGAGACTGTCCAGTGAGACTGGGGGATGTAAGCGAAGATGGCCTGAAACCAAACCAGGGGTAGCAGCAGCACTTCAGGGAAGACAAAAGAAAGGAGAGCCGTCTGCATCCCCCTTCCCCAGGGCAGGGCAGGGCAGGGCTGGCTCCCTCCTGCAGGATTTCACTCTCAGCACCTGCCCCAAAGCAGCAACTTGAAAATAATTCTGAAGTGAATGAGTAAGTTGTCCAAAGTCACACAACCAGAAAGTGGCACAGCCACAATAGTCTGGGTAATTCCAAACAGGATTTCTCCTCCCTCACTTCACTAGGAACCCTGAGAGAATCTAGGATTTGGGGTGAAGTGAAATGGAGGGTTCTCTGCTAATTCGACAATTACAGCATTCCAAAGAAGCCCCTGTGCAGTACTCCCCATCATGAAACACTCAGTAGGAAATTAAATCCATTCATGTTATTATTTCCTGGGTCTGCACCACCTTCCGTAAACACTGAACTCTGTGTCACAGGAATTCCTGCAGACTTAGAGTCACTGGCTGTGCAGCCGTGGTCACTGGCAAAAAGGTTTATGGAGTGACCTTCTCTTTCCGCCTGCAACCACAGTGCCACAGACATGGATCTCAGCCAGCCTATTCAATCTGTGCACAGTCAGAACCTCTCACAGAAGGTCCTGATGCCAAACATGACCAGCAATGAACTTGGGACAGAATAGCTCCATTCATTTCACTCTTCTCTGGCATGCTATTTCCCAGGCAGAAAAGAAATTGGCATTGATGTTTTCAGTGTTTGCTACAGGATTATCTATATTTTAGACAAGACTTAAAATTTTAAATATAACTTTTCTCATAAGAAAAATAATGCTTATTGTTAAGAAAAAAAAACTTAGAAGTGTTTAAATAAAAGAATAAAAATATTTCATCATCCCACTATCCAGAAATAATCATTATCATGTGTAGTCAATTCCTCTACTTTTTATATTTATTGTTTTAAGTAGCTGAGATTGAACAACATATCTTTGCACACTGCTCCTGACTATGTTTTAACTTACCTATATACAAAATTTGTACACTCATTCCCTTATTGTGGAGCATTTATTTTGTATACAGTATTTCTAGTACCATAACTAAGATTGTTATTATGACTTTATCCATGAATTGTTAACTACATTCTAGGCTATTTCTCTATTTCTCTGGGAAAGATTCCTAAACGTGAATAACTAGGACATAACTACTTAACCTTCTTTGACCTGACAGAAAAAATTATTACCATCCATTTGTAAATTATCAACAAGTAATTAGTATACAGAGATGTACACACAGACATACACAGAAATGCCCCTACTAATTTCTTAAGGTTCTAAAGGGTACAAAAAATAATGAGAAATTTATTCATCTGTTGTAAGAGGAATATCCTAAACAAATTTCCTTTTCCAGCATAAAAGTTTTTAAGGAGCACAAGAGCTAAGAGCTGAAAAAAGCAACAACGGACAAAATGCTTAACTGGCAAGTTAAAAGAATAGATTAGGAAATAGCCGTTTGGGCTAGCGGGACCAGATTAATAGTATAAATTAATAGGCAGTTGACATTTTCCCCCCAGGCCAGCATTCCCCTTTAAAAGCTAATTTTAACCAAGACCCTTTGCTGCACTCCCCTATACATTGTTTCTTTTTAAGTCTTGATACTTAAACAAGGCCACCCATACTGGCATGTATGAGCGCAAAGTTCTTTTACTCCCTAGCAATCATGATGAATCAGCGAATGCTATATGGTGAATGCTGTTAAAACACAATAAAAGCCTGCTGGGACTGGGGGTCGGCCGCACTCTCAGGCACCTTTCTGCTGGTGGAAGTGCGGGCCTCTCTGAGCCTCATCTGTTGTTGCTCTGGCAACAGCTGAGTGCACAGTCTTTTTTTGCGGCAGTCTCACTCTGTCCCCTGGGTAGAGTGCCCTGGAGTCATAGCTCATAGGAACCTCAAAACTCGGGCTCAAGAGATTCTCTTGCCACAGCCTCCCAAGTAGCTTGGGACTACAGGTGCCTGCCACAATGCCCAGCTGTTTTTAGAGATGAGGTCTCGCACTTGCTCAGGCTGGTCTCAAACCCGTGAGTGCAGGTGATCCACCCACCTTGGCCTCCCAGAGTGTAAGGACTACAGGCATGAGCTAACATGCCCGGCCACTACAGTCTTTCTTCATCATGCCAATCTCCTGCACTTCAGAAAGGCCAGGGCTAGCAGCAATAAATAACTACGTCTAATACTTGGACTTTTTACTTCCTGCTACCTGTTGAGGCACAGGCCATGGGGAAACCGGACACAACGTTAACACCTACGAGAGCCGCAGACAGAATCCTCGTCTAGGCTTTCAACTGCTGAGACTCCTGCCACACAGCTTAAAAACTCATCCAGTTTTCAAAAGGCTGTCAAAGCTTCAGGTCCCACATCCAGCCTCCATCAGAGCATCATATGCTAACACCACCACGAAGTGCCAGCCAGATGTGCCCCCACTGAGAGTGTGGGCTTTCTCTGAATGGCCAAACTGCTTTCATGCAAACTGATGAAATGGACACACTGATCTATCATCTCAGAATTAGGAAGGGAAGGAAATTCTTCAGAGCCCTCAGAGATCAACTGTGAGCTCGTCAGGGGCAGGAAATGTGATTATTTTTGTTTCCCCTGCTCCTAGTGCAGCATTAGACATATAGCAAGAGTTTTCATAAATATTTTATGAAGACTAGATGGAATGAATCAAGTGAGACTGTGCCAGTTTTTGCATATATAGATATACATGAATATGCAAGTGATTCCAGATGATAGATAGAAGAGATTTATCCCAGGGAGCCATGAAGACACTGAGCTCTTACCATGTGTGAAACCCGACTTTGTAGGTGACAAAGACAGCCCAATTCAGGTCAGGTCGATGGGACAGGCATGTGACTGTGCCTGCTAAGGAAGTGTGATGTGATCCCAATGCGCTCTGAACTCTGTGAGAAGATTCTGGTGGCTACGTGACCTTTAGGAAACCAAATAACGCCCGGGTCTCAGTTTTTTCACTGGTCAAATAAAAACAGTCATATCTTACAGGGTACTTGCTAAAATCAAAACAGATTATGTACCTGAAAATATTCTGTAATTGTCCTAGTTAAGAGTGGGTTCAGCTATAGCCAAAATAAAAACTAAAATTAAAGTAAGTAGCTTAAATAGAACTGTGTTTCTTGCCCAAAGGAACGTAGGACTGATGTGGGGGCTTCTTGGTCAGAAGAGCGCAGAACCCTTGTTTTACTGCTCTGCCCTCCTTAAAAAGCTGGAGTTGGGGCTCCAGACTGCGGCCGCATGCCACACAGCAAAGCAAGAAGAGGAAAAATGCTTTTACTTAAATCTCATCCTGGCTCGGACTTAGTCACATGATCATACCTATCTGCAAAGGAGACTGGGAAATGTAGTACTTTTTTGTTGGAAGGCAATTTTACTCAGCCACAAATCACAGTTTGCTTTTTATTTTTGAAGGGTGAGGTTTTGTTTTTTTTTTGGGGGGGGGGTAGGTGTTTGTGTGTCTTGCTGTGCCTCTCAGGCTAGAGTACAATGGCATCATCACAACTCACAGCAACCTCAAACTCCTGGGCTCAAGCCATCCTCCTGCCTCAGCCTCCCAAGTAGCTGGGACAACAGGTGTGCACCATTATCCCGCTACCTTTTCTGTTTTTTGTAGAAATGGACTCTTGATCTTGCCCAAGCAGGTCTGGAACTCCTGGCCTCAAGTGATCCTTCTGCCCCTGGTGACCACGATTTCACTCTCCACTTCTAAGAGAGCAGTATTTTTGACTCCCACATGTGAGTGAGAACATGTGGTATTTCTCTTATTTCTGGCTCATTTCACTAAACATAATGTTCTCCAGACTCATCCAGGTTGCTGCAAACGACAGGATTTCGTTCTTTTTATAGCTGAATACCATTCTGTTGTGTAGATACCTCACGTTTTCTTTATTCACTCATCCACTGGTGGACAGTCAGTTGACTGCACAGCTCAGCAACAGTGAATGGGGCTGTGAGAAATGTGGGGGTGCAGACGTCTCCCTGACACACTGACTTCTTTTCCTTTGGATATACACTCAACAGTGGGATTGCTAGATCACGTGGTAGTTCTATTTTAAGGTTTTTGTTGAGGAATCTGGTTTCCATAACAGCTGTATTAATTGCCACTCCCACCAACAGTGTACAGGGGTCTGCTTTCTCTACTTTCTCACCAGAATTTGTTATTTTTCTCTTACAGACTTTATAAACGTAAAGGCACCTGATAGGAGTTAGAAGGAATGGTAAGGTGTAAGGGATGGATGGAGGGGAAAGAAAGGAAGAAAGGAAGAAGAAGAAAAGGAGATGCTTGCTCGTTCATCTCATGACGGCCCCCAAATACTTGAAAGCTGCTGTCATAGTCTCATTAACTCATGTCATTTCCTAACTTTAAAAGTATGTTTAGATTCCCCCCAACACATTCACTAGGACCACTTCTACCCTTATTCTCTTCATTTTGAAATCACCTCACTTTCCAAGGTTGGTTCTCCTAATAATAAACAATTCTCCTGGAAAATCTAATCCTTTGTGTATTTTTTAGAAAAGTGAAACTTAAGCATATCAGTAATTGGCCATGAACTGAAGGGCTGGGAGTTCAAAGGCTTAAAGCAGCCTTTGGAGGGGCTCAGAACACAGGACCCTGTTAAAGAGCCTTGACAGGAATGTTAATTACTTAAGCAAAGTCTTCATGACACACACTCACACAAGTGTCTCGTCAAACTTTAACAACAAACATAACTTGAGGTCTCCAGCTCATCTTTCTGTTAAATAGAGCTCTGAGATTCAAATAGGATCAGTGCCAAGGACCTGTTCCTTCAAAAATAAACCATTACAGAAAGCCCAGCATTTTATTCAAGTGGCTGGTGAGGTCTCATGAGTCCCTTCAGCTGCACAAACTAGGACCTCCCCAACTACGGCCTCTATGCTGTGATGACGTCAGGGCACAGCCTCCCCATGCTATGGTGTGAGAAGGGCTCAGATTCCCCAAAGGCCTGCCTACCCTGCAAACTCTTCCTCACTCCCTCTGTGGATCCAAGCACTGAAAATTGTCATTTATTCATTCAACAAAGAATACCAGAATTTCTTTTAGATGTAAGAGGTTGACGGCAAATCCACTTGCTGGCTCTGGAAGAGCCCAGGGTGTAGTGGGGGAGACAGGCTGGTACATTAACTGATGGCCCAGTATGATAAATACCATCACAGTAGTGCACTCAGGCAACTCTGTGACCTCAGAGGAGAGGATATTAATGCTGTGGAAATGGGAAATACTTCTTGTGGGAGGTGGTGCTTGAACTGAATCATTTAAAATGAGCAGAGTATGCTGATAATGGGTCTGCAAAACGGGTGAGGGAATGGGAGAACCCTCCAGGCATTAGAGGGTGCTGGTGCAAATTCCAGACTTATTAAAGGGCCCAATGAATGCAAGGCCAGGGACATGGCCCAGCTTGAGGGTGAGAGCTTGGTAGCAATGGGCGCTGAAGCTGGAGGGTCAACTACTGGTCCTCAGTGCCTCAGTAGACCTGCCACCTGGCCGTGTCCCACACAGACTGTACACAGAACAGGTCTGTTCTGAAGAGGAGGTGGGGAAAAGAAATTTTGAACACGTGGTATGCTTCCACATTATAGCCAAGTGCTATACCAGGGCTCCCTGATCATTCAGGAAGCAATCGTTTAAGACAAGACACTTAGAAGTAGGCAGAAACCCAAATGATGGGAAAAGGTGAAGAGATTAAACTTCAGCCATTTCACGTCTCTGCCCGTTATGTGTTGGCACGCTGGAGAAATCCAGACCACAGACCAGATCACTCAGGGCAGCAGCTGCTCTCTGCCTGCCTGGTACCAACTTTCCCTTACTCACTAGCAGAACCCAGTTTTATTCAGGATGGTGCAGTGCCTGAATACAGGTAAGAGTAGCATATCATCAATCTCTGGCTGATGAGAATTAGGTGTTGCATGGATGCTGTGAAAGCTCCTACAAAAGGCAGGTAGACAGGTGACAAAGACCTTATCTGCCCTGTACACTTCTGCTTTCCCTGCCTGTGGATGTGACAGACGGAGCTCTAGCAGCTATTCCATGATTCTGAAGATGAAAAAAAATACATGCTATGGATGTAGATGGAGCAGAAAGAGATTATTTCCTGGATCCACCATATGAACCTTGGACTGCCACATACATCCAGACCTCTTTTATGTAATACAGTAAAATATCAAATCATGGGAGCTGCTGTCTCCAGGTTTATTCTAACTTATCAGCCACATAATTCTACTCACCTCCCTTTTCTTTTTTTTTTAACTTAAATCTCAAACACATTAACATATACTCATATCCAGTGTCATAAATGTATCGTTATGAGCCATTCGAAGGCAACTATTTCAGTAATCCTCAGGCTCCTGGAAATTTTAAGTGATCTAATCAACTTTGGTGAAGATCAAATTTTCAAGATCTTCACCAGGGACATCCTCTGGTAGGCTCGAGATCCCACGTGTAAATGAAAGCACTGACTGCCCCTTATGTAGTCCCTACACCAAAGATACCAAATTTAAGGGCAGGGAAAGACTGCAAGGTATTTAATTTACGCCTTTTTTGACACCACATCCATCACCTCCCTTTTCTCTTGGCAAAGAGGAAGAAATGCCGATTCTTCCTAGTTATGTGCTTCTCCCACTTGGGATTAGAATATGCACTTTAGGAAAAAATGGGCACCTGGGATTTGGACATTCACCCGGCTTGGCTGCTGCTCCTTACCCTGAAATCATAATTTCATGTTCCTGCTGTCAAAATTGTCAAACCAAGGGTCCCAGGGTTAGGCAAGAACAGACAGTGGCTGGGGACTCACAAGGAAGGAGGCGTCACTTGTCACGCAGGTGATTGTGCACTAGGTGACACGTAAAGGTTCGCAGAGAGGAGGGAACGTGGGCAGAGGCATGAAGTGTCTTTAAACGTACTTGCATTCCCACAATAATCTATGTCCATCAGTAAGAAAAGGAGTAAATAAAACCTGATGTAGCTAGCTGACAGAATTCTATACAGTGGTTAGAAGGAATGAGGTATGCTGAAGTACGCTCCAGTGCAAAGGTTTCTAAATAAAAAGGCTATATAAAGAAAGGTTAGGTGGATGGATAGTCAGACCGACCAACAGACTGACAGACATCATGCAGTTGTCCTGTCGCACAGCACGCTTCCATTTCCTTTTCAGCAGCTATCCCACCAGCAGAATCCTAGAGAAAGTAGGAGACCAGGGCCGGAGGAGAGCAGGGTGTAGGGGGTGCTCACCCTCTGCCTTTAGAAGAGAGATGCTCACTGGCGTCAGATCCGCATCCCCCACACAGGGCTGAAGTTCCAGAGAGATAGGCTGGTGGGGTGAGGAGGCAGTATGTTAAGGAGAAAACAAAAGCCACTTCCAGCATGTACCTCACTTCCCACTAGGGACTCTTGGTGGGTAGAGGGACCTGCAAACCCAAAGATCCTGCAGTTACATGAAATTAGAGTAACACAGTTAACAGTGGAGGCTGAGCACATTGAGACTGCAGGAGGGCGCTCCAAGGCCTGGGTTCTCAGGAAATGCTGAAGGAGTTTGTCTCTATATTGTCTGGACGAGGGTTCCCCTAGGAGAGCTGCCTCCAAGTTCCCTGCACTTCTTTCAAGGACATCAGCCAGGACTGCAGCTGAAAGGGCTGGACCCAGAGGCTCAATGTCAATTCTGCCCACTACAAGTAGGGAGAGGACAGCGCCAGTGTCACAGTACATTAGCACATCTGGGAGGTGGTGTTTTCAACATTACATTTCCACACACATTCTTTACAAGTTTTGGAAGTATATCCAATAACCATTTTGAAGTTTAAGAATTACGACAGTGGCAGAGTGTTTCGGCCCAGTGGCTCACACCTGTAATCCTAGCACCCTGTGAGGCCGAGGCAGGAGGATCGCCAGAGCAAGACTAAAACATCTACTAAAAACAGAAAACTTAGCCAGGCAGGTGGGTGGCTAAGCTACTAGCTACTTATGGCCCCAGCTACTCAGGCAGCCAAAGCAGGAAGATTGCTTGAGACCAGGTGTTTGAGGTTTCTGTGAGCTAGGCTGAGGCCACAGCACTCCAGTCAGGGTGACAGAGTGAGAGTCTGTCTCTTCCCATCTCCAAAAGAGCAGCTGAGAGTTGGAGGAAGAGTGGGAGAAAACTACTTCTTACTGTGTCTTCTTCAGTCCGGTTCAATTTTTTTCACCACAGCCATCTATAACTTCAAAAATGTTTAAAAACGATACTGTCTCAAAAAAAAATGTATTTCTCAACAAAGTTGGTTCTACTGTCTTTTTTCGTAAGACATCAGGATGTTTGTGAGAGATTTACAGAGCAAATAAGTGGCAGTGATAGAAGACTCCAAAGATACACTGAATCAGTGGAAATAAAGAGAACTGGGGTGGGACTGGGGCCATTGCCTCGGGCCCACCGGGTAATAGCAGCCTGTGTTCCTGAATACTCACTGTGCATTAGGTACTGTGTTGCTCACATCACCTGTATTAACTCCCTTTCTCCTCAACCAGGGCTCTGGTGAAAACCTGCGGCTATTGCTCTGGGGGTCCCTGGCTCTATCCATTTTCCTCTCCACCTTCCTGAGGGCAGAGCTCTGCTGACCAGTGAGCCCCCCATCCTGTCCCATGGGCCTCTCTAGGAACAAGAGTGACTTTTCTGATGCTGGGATTGATCAAGGTGAGGGGGACCAGCTACCCTACCAGAGAGATGCAGAAAGAATCTATCCAGAGACTAGGACACGGACTCAGACTCCCTGCCCTCTCTGTGTGTGGGGGGCCCTCAGTGACACTTCCTCTTCCTGCAGTCCAGTGTGTGCCAAGGCCCCCGTCACCATCCCATCTGACCTCCAGACTGCAGCACTCTAGTGCCCATGGCAGCAGCTGCATGAGCTCCTCCAATACCAGCCTCGACACCAGTGTTGGGCCAGTGCAGTGAGTCATGAGGGTGCGGAGGGATCTGCAGCCCCTCTGCCACCTATCCCCAGACAGGCACCAAGTGGATGGCAGCTCTCTGCAGGGACAATCCTGAGTTATGTGCCCAGGCCTAGAAATCACATGGCCTTCAAACCCTGCCTCTGCTGCCTCTCGAGTTGAGAGGCCTCCTGGCCACAGTGCCCCATCAGCAAACTCAAGACAGCAGGAAGAACAGAGGCTGCTTCGGTGGGGCAAGGGAGAGGGGTAGGGGGGAAGGATATGGAGATGCTGCTATCCCTGGTTTCACTCCAGGTCTGGCAAGGATGTCAGCTGTGCTGAGTTCTCCTCCAGTCCTGAGGGAAAGACGGAATTTTGGCATTTTCAGTTTCCCTCCAAAAGAAGAAAACGAAAGAAATATAAAAACAGGAAGCATTCAAATTTATTTCTCCTACTTTGATTTATGCCCCCTTTCCGCTTACAATCATTGTTTTTAAATTAATAATTTAACTGTCTTTCCTGAGAAAAAGGAGGGATCACTTATCTGTTTTTAAAAAGAAAATAAGTCCAAAGGGCAAAGCATCTGCTCCCTTTGAAATAATTCTCTTCAGAGAAGCTATAAATAAGATTTCTGATTCAAAATGGAGATAAGATTATCTAGGGGAGATGGGGAAAAAAACTGCCAAAGAAAAAATTTACGTCCACATTAGCAAACTCCCAAAAAGATTAGTTCCTTTGAGTTAAGAGGTTTTTAAAAGTTTCTTCCCAATTAAAAAAAAAGTAAAATTAATATCTGTAAACCCCTTCAGACATGTGAACTTAATTTCACTTAACCTGGCTGACTCCTGGGGTTCCCAAGTCCTGCTGTTTGCTGAGCCTCCCAGTGTGCTCCACACCTCCTGCCCCTACCTGTCCTGCACTTGCCCTCTGTGTCCAGCCTTTGTGTGTTTCCACCCAGTTATAAATCACCAAATCCATTTCTCCCAGACTCTGCAAGATCTCACACAGCTGACCACAGCTGCAACCCACATCCCCACATCCAGTATCAGCCTGTTTTGACTACTTGTCTGTTTCCTATGTTAACTTCTTGCTCTAGTCCAGTGACAGTACTTCTGTCATGTTCTTTTTCTCCATGTTCTCACCCAACCACAGGTCTTTACTTAATACTGCCTATAGTGGAGACTACCAGCTGCCCTTAACACCCGTTCTTCCCCTCTTCCAAAACCCTAGAATTGTAGCTAGGAACCCAGCCTCCCAGCACAAAGACTACAGTGTTCAGCCTCCCTTGCAGCTAGGTGAGACCATAAACCAAGTCCAGCCTACGGAATGGGAGGAGTTGTGCTTATAATATCTAAATATCTAGGTTGTACTCTTAGAGGGCTGGGTGTGTGAAGGACACCCCATTTACCCCATTGCCCCGTCCGTCAGGAGCAATGCAAGCACATGGATAAGCCATCTTGGACCATTCGAATAATGGCTACCAATTACCAAGCAACGAGCAGCAGAATAGGAGTCTGAAGCCTGCATGGGTTATGCTCTGACTTCTCCCTTACCTATGTCACCGTTTACTGGGTTACAGCAACCACATTGATATCCTGACTAGTACTCTGTCACCACAGTATTTTATTAAACCTGCTTGCTTAGCCCAGAACTCACTCCTGCAATCTACTATCTTCCCCAAATCTACTCTACTTGGCACTACCTCAGATTCAATCCAATCCACTTTCTTGCTCAGTCCCCACTTGGGGGTATGGGGGAGGGCACCTAGTTTGACATTGTCTGGGTTGAAAATCTTCATGGTATCTTCAAATCCACCTTTTCCTTCAGCGCCTAAGTCCTATTCAAGCTGTTCTTCCAAGCCCTGCAAAACTATCCCCGGCCCTACAGACCCCATCTTCACCCTAATGAAGGCCCTCACAGTGGCAAACCTGTGCTTCTGTAGTAACCACTCTCTGCCTACAGCGACCCCACCTACTGCAACCCAGGAGGGGTCACCATTTATTGAGCACCCACTAGGTGCAAAGCAGGAGCTAGGCACTGTATACACATTGCCTCCAATCACAACTGCCACTGAGGCAGGCATGGTGACAGCAAGCCCTCCTTGCCTGTGCTCCCACTTTCCATGGCTCCAGTTACCTGAAAATGTAGTATAATAGAATATTCTGAGAAAAAGAGAAAGAGAGCGAGACCATATTCACATAACTTTTAGTACAGTACACTGTAAGTATGCCATGGAGTAACTTGGATAAGGAGGAACTGTTGGTATTATTGTTTTACAGATAAGGGAACTGAGGTTCTAAGAAAGTAAATAAAATCTACTCAAGGTCACACAGCTAGTAAGTGGAAGACAGGGTTACACACAAGAACACCCACGTTCCACGCCACCACTGGGAACGCTGGAGCACCCAGCAAGCCAAGTGGCTGCCGCAGTGATTAAAGCCCCCACATCTACCCTTGCCACCCTCGCTAATCACACCTTTCATCATGTAATTTTCATTCTCCCAAGACAGAGCTAAGAGTAAAGCCCCGATAATTTTTCATGCCTTCCTCCTACTAGGTACTTAGGATGGTACCTCAAATAGGGCACCATTCAAGTGAAAATAGTGTGCTTCTATGCAAGATAGCTTTAGGGAAGAGCTCAAATCTTTGCCATCCTCCCCAAAGCCACCCTTAAGTAAATACACCATCTAGGTAAAAATTCTCTCTTTCTAGCCTCAGAACAAATCCTCTCTCATCTCTAGCCCACCAGAGAGCTGTCCCCAAAAGGCTCCCACACACAACAGTGGAGTCACCACTGCTCTACTCGCGGCACTCAGGAATTTTCACTTATCAGTATCAAATGCCTCTGACCTGACTTCAAGACTTTCCTAAATTCAGTCAAACTTGCCTTTGCAATCTTACCCCTGGCTCTCTCCCACAGAGAACTTGAGCTCCAAGCGGCCCTGGCCTGTTGGCAGCCCCTAGACAGGCCTCTGCTCTCAGCTCCTTGCCTGGGCTCCTGGGCTGGCAGCCGTTGGTCTCTCCATTTTGAGCTCTGCCTACCCCACCGGATCCCTTCGGGCCAACCTGTAGTCAGCTCTGAGTTCTCTGACACCCAGTGGTCTCTCCCTCCCCTGATTTCTGGAGCGCTGCTGTCCCACCCTCTCAGGGTGAAAACACCCTTCCTAGGCCCTCCACAACCTCATCTGCCCTCCTCTACTTCTAGCCCCTTGCTCAAAAAGGCCTGTCATGCTCCCATTTTGGAACTTTTATATTTGCTATTCCACCACCTAGAATGTTCTTCCCTCATCTAACCTACTCTCTCCTCCTCTACAAGTGGCGTTCCTGTCCATCCTAATAAAACATCAGACCTCCCAAAACACCCACCCGGACTCTGTGCCCCTCTGCTTAGCCTGCTTCATTTTGCACCACTGTCACCCAGCACGTTAGATACCTCATGTTTATTATCTGTTCCCGTCACTGGACCTGAAGCTCCACTGGGACTCACCTATTATTCCCCAAGCAGTGCCTTCCATGCTGCAGATTCATACTGAGTCAATGAATGAATGAACAAACTTAGGACAAAACTCCCTTTCAAGCCTCTCTCCACACCAGTTTCCTTCTTTTCTTTGGTTCTTAGAATACACCAAGCTCATCCTTACCACAGAGCCTTTGGACTTCACATCCTGGGGGCAGATCCAGGTTTTATGGGACCTGAAACTTACATAACCAGTGGTAGAAAGGTGGGTAGGGTATATCTTTAAGAAAAATTACAAAAGCAAAATAGCTAAGGCCCCTCCTAGGCCCTTAGCGAGGCCGTGTAAGGTGATAGACAGCTCTGATGGCCATTCCAGAAACAGAGTTCCAAAATCGCCTTGAAGGGTAGACCAGGTGCTGGCGTGGGTGCAGCTTCCCAAGGTGGGCACCTCGAAGGTGACCATAGTGATACTCAGCAATGAGGTATGTAGTACTTTTTCTAAGTTAAGTTCACAAAGTTAATTTTCCAACCTCATAGTTCCCTGGGACACCCTCCCACATGCGTTCCCACTCCCCTCGCCTCTCTCCTAGGTCTTCAGATGGCGCTTGTCGGCCAGCCAGGCCTTCCCCAAAGCTGTCTCCTTCTCAGAAAAGAGCTCTCCCAGCACCCTCCACTATCAGGTTCTGTTTTCTTCACATGACTTTCATTGACTGACATGATCTCCATTAACATTTCTTTAACCTGTCTGTGGCCAGCCGGTTCCTCAGGGACTCTGAGCCTTCCACAGTGCGGGGTGCCTGCACCTCGTGGTCATGCTCAGAAAAGGCGTGCTGTAAAATGACCCAACCCCAACAGCCACCTCCACATTCTCTGAAATACCAAATGATAAACAGGATCAGAGTAAAGACACTAACTGTCCACAGTCACACTGCTTCTCTGTGACCTCGGGCAGGTGGCCTCAGCATTCCATCCTGAGTGGCCAAGACGATGAGCCACTCACCACTGGCTCTCTCAGGGCTCCTTCTACTTCAGCAGAGGCCCCAGAGAGAACTTCCTTCTTATAATGGACACAAAGTTTGGGGCTTGATTTCACACTGTTAGTTTTGGAGATGCTAAGACTGTGTAGTCAATTTAGAGAAGGTTCCCATTTGGCGTCTGGTGCAGGCCTTTGGTGGTGTTCTCATCATGCTCCCCCATGATGAGTGGGTATCTCATGCATGGCGGTGTATAGCTTTGATGAATTCTCAGTGCCTTTTTCTGCTTCCTTCATTGTGCTTTGACAATACCTTCACCCCTGCAGGACATCCTTGTTTTCTCCCTTAACAGGGCTGGATAGCCCACTGGTTCCCAACTGTGGCTGTCTTCCCATGCCCCTGTGGTACTTGCTAAAAACAGACTTTGGGGCCCTTTCTTGATCTACTTAAATCAGCATCTCCAGAGAATGGCAGGAAAGTCCCTGTGTTTGACAGTCACCCAGGTGGTTCTGATGCACAGCCAACTCTGGAAATTGATTGATACCAAGAGATTCAGATGGTAAAGTAAGGAATCTTTGAAGTATTTATAAGACAAAGGGCAAAACAACTAGGCAACCCAGGAAAAACAAGTTCAAAATGTAGTCTAATGCAAGGTAAAAACATCTCCCTACCTCCATTCCCCCAGACCCATTTTCTTTGATAGACAGATACAAGTTGGGATGCAGGCTGGACAGGGGCACTCGAAAGACAGAACTGCCTAGGTCCTCAAGTTCCCAGTTATTCATGAGAGAAGCATAAGCACTTCTGAAAACATGAAATCTTTCCAGTTTTGAGAAAACCAAACAGGCTACAGAAGGAGTGAATCACCAAGCACTTAGCACCACGGAAGATCAGACACAATCTGAGAACACGTCTGCCTGTGGGTGAAGTGCCTCAGATATGAAGCTGCACCCTCGAGCAGGAAGGAGCCCAGCGTGAGGCTCTGGTCACCCCAGGCCTCAGTGTCTTCACTCATGAGATAAGCAGAAAACCAGGCTACCTCACAGAATGAGGCAAGTTCAGGTTTGAGCATGAATCATTATTCATATGTGGCTCTCTGGCAAGTCAGGCTTAAGTGCTCCCTCTTTGATCGAATCTTCTCCCCTCATCTCACTTCAGAGAGAAACTTACCCTTCTCTGGGGGACAGAGGGGGGTGAGAAGGAAGGTGTTCAGAGAGCAGGTAAGGAGATATCAGGAATCAGGAGAAATCACTGGGCAGAAGTAGATTTGGCTCTGATTTCACTGATTTTACCTTCTCCCTCTCGTCTTTACCCCTTCGCTATGAAAGCCCTCACGCTTGCTTCATGACAGAGGGTGGTTCAGATGCAAGCGGGGCTTGAGGAAAGCCCCCCACATTCACTGCACATCCAGCTACACGCAGCTCAAGGAGGACAGCTCATCACCGTATCCGGCAGCATCGTGGAACATGCTGTGAATCATGAGGTATTAGCAACACCCAACTCATAATGTGCCTCAGTTCAGGCCAGTGTAACAGACTACTGTAGACTGGGTTTCTTATAAACAACAGAAATTTCTGTCTCATAATTCTGGACATTGGGAAGCCTATGATCAAGTTACCACCAGATTGGGAGTCTGGTGGGCCCCTTTCCTGGTTCATAGCTCTTTTTTCACTGTAAGCCTCATCTGGCAGATGGAGGGAGGGAGCTCTCAGAGCTTCTGCTATAAGGGGACTAATCTCATCTGTGAGGGTTCCACCCTCATGATCAAGTCACCTCCTAAAGCAGCAGTTCTCAACCTTTCTAATGCTGTGACCCTTTAATACAGTTCCTCAAGTTGTGGTGACCCCCAACCATAAAATTATTTTTGTTGCTACTTCATAACTGTAATTTGGCTACTGTTATGAATTGTAATGTAAATATCTGAGATGCAGGATGTATTTTCATTGTTATGAAGGGGTCGTGACCCACAGGTTGAGAAGGGCTGTAAGCCTCTACTTCCAAACACCATACATAGGAGTTAGCATCTCAACAAGCATTTGGTCTACAGGCTTATGTAGGAGCAAGTTCACCTGTGTCTCCAGACTTCAGGCATCTTCTTCACTGAATGTGCACTCGGCATTAGGCTAGGTTCTGGGAACACAGTGGTGATCAAATTAGACAAAAGTATCTGCTTCAGGGACCTGACACCCTGTAGAAGTCTCAGATTTTCCACAATATTATTCAGTTACTCATCAGGAAAAGAAACTCTCTTCTTTCAAATGAACTTTGTAGTTAAGGACAGCAATTTCCAAATTTGTTTGTAAATCAGTAGAAAGTATTTGACCACAAACTTCTATTATCCATATTTATTTTGCCAGAATTTACATATGTGAAGTTTTGTACTATTTTAACATTCACTAAAAATATATACATAAAATAGAAATACATAAAGAACAAGATAAAAACTACTATGTTCTTTATAAGTCCTCTCTCTCCTTTGGCACTGGTGCCACCCCAGGGGGATCATCCTGCATGGGCCTAGACCTGAAATTCCAGCTCAGCCATTTACTACCTATGTGACTTTGGGCAAGCTACCTACCCATTCTGTTTTCCAGTTTTCTCTATAAAATGGAAAAAACAGCAGTACCCCTCCTGCAGTGTTTGCCAGAGGGTAAAAATGAGATAATTTAGGTAAAGTATGGATTCCTGGCATGCCACAAACACTCAGAATTCCAGCAATTATTGTCAATGTAGTGTTAATCTAAGTGAAATCTGCTCACAAGCATGATGGTAGATGGCAGATTGTTCATCTCCTAATACAAAACTCCAAAGGGTAGAGGGCCTGCTTCTCAGCCGCTGGTATCAGATCACAGGAGGGCCAAGGAGTCAAGGCTCAGCTGGGGATCACATTCCCCAGTGTAACAAATGCAGGTAGGACATTATGGTGTATGGTATCTGTTCTCATTGTAAATCTTCTTGTTTTAAGCCCCAGGAGGGTCTTCTAGCTGACCCCAGCTCACACAGGTCACAGCTGTCACCTCCTGTCAGCTAGCTGCCCTCTCTCCCTCCAGGCAGTCCCCCAACCTGAGGGGAGCCTGCCCTGGAGCTGGCCGGTCCAGGCCTCACAGGCTCAAGAAGGGCATGAAAAGCACTCAGGCTCCAGTGCAGCCCCAAAAGAGGTTTTCTTGTTTCCCCGTTTGGACGGGAATGCTTTAAAACTAAAGTATATTTTCCTTGGCAGAGATACCCTCCATTAGATGCAATTTCTTCCTGACATTTCAAGAATTGTTTTATGTCTGTGTTCTCTATAAGGACTGTCCATGGAGGTCAGAACGGAAATTATAGTTCTAAGAATGCTCGTATTAGCATGGACGCTAATGCATAAGCCCCAAGCTAAATACCCCTGTCCTGGCCAGCCTGCCAGCACGATGATTAACAAGCCGGGCAGCCACACAGGGGACTATGCTGGGCGCGCTCCCGGACTGCAGCTCCCAAGCCAAGATGGGCAACGTGTGTTTAGTCTATCAGAGTATTTACTCAGGACGCCTATCACCGTGGAACCGAGACAGCCGTCTGAGAGAGGACTCCCTGAGTCCCCTGGAGAGCACGGGTCAGGAGAAGCTGATCTGTATTTTCACAAGATTCCTTTCCCAGCCTAGCTTAGCCTCCAGTGACAGGAAGGATTTAGTGTGTTGTCAGTCATGGTAGCCTCAGGCAAACCTGAGGCTGAAAGGTAAGGCTTGAGAGGGCTGAGAATCCGACAAAGCCATCGATCTCCCTTAGGGGCCAGCATGCAGTGCCTCCGACCCTGACCCCTGCCTGGAGTTAGGGCATCCTTTGCATCAGTGTTTCTGCATCGGACCCAACATGCCTTGAGGAAGCAAGGTCATGTGGGCCTGTCATGGATATACAGAGCCCAGATGCAGAATAAAGAGGCCAGGACTTAGAATCTGTCCACTTGAGTACAAATGCCACCTCTGACTATTAATAGCCATCTAAGCCATCTTACCACTCTGTGCCTGTGACCACTCAGTATAGTGGAAATTAGGATATCTCTCGGAAATTGCTTTAGAATTTGTGTGAGAATAACAAAATCTGAGGTCTATGCTCCGTTATTATATGCTTATATTCCACCTAGCCCTTTCATAATGTATATTATATCAAAACACTATAAATACAATAAATACATACAATGTTTATTTGTCAATGGAAAATAAATTTAAAAAGAAATCTGAATACATTTTGATTTCAAACAAGGAGAGGTAAGACAGCATAAATTAAGCAGACATTAGGAAAAAGAACTAGGAGAAATTTTCAGAAATAGTTCTATCTGGAAGATGTTCTCTTCCCACTCAAATGCTCCCAAACCTTCTTGTCCTCATGGCAATAAATCAGGGTTGGGTTGAGTACTGTTCTGGGAGAGGGTTCTGAGCCTCCAGCACCTGCCCACAGCAAGCCCAGACAGCAATGGCACAGAGACCACTGTGCTCGTCCAACTTCTGGGGAGTGCAGAGAGAAAAGCTGAGAGTTCGCTGTACCTGCAGCACACCGATCTATAATGGCACAATATACCTACCAGGACTACACGGCATGGAAGGAAAGGACCAGGCAGAAGGAGAAGGAGATGCTCCTTCACCACATCTGGTCCAGGAGCTCCCAGGTTCTCTAGGGTGGAGGAACCAAAATTATCACTGGCACCTCACTGCAGCTGGAACTATCCATGAACCGTAGCTTCTAATATTTTTGCTAAGGAACCTCTTTAACAAAATAGTAAACAAAATTTAATTCAATTGCCACTGTGCACTGAGTTTGCAAAGACTGTGTAAGGAATGAGGTGTAATGCGTGAGGGATGAGAACATGGAAGAGAAAGCCAAGCTCCGAACCACCCAATTAAGGGTCAGATAAATCTAGAGCTGGGAAAGCCCTACTGGGATGTCTGACACAGCGAGCAGAGGTGCAGGCCTGGGAAGAAGGGGAGTCGACAGCAGACCGGGTCTAGAACTAGGGGGAACCAACGTAAAACAGCACGTGGGCCTGCTCCCAGAAGTAGGCCAGCTATAATAGTGGTTTTCAACACTCATCAGCAGGTCTTTACATCAATTCCATGGTTCTCCACCACCATAAAAAAAATTAGTGAAATAGACTAAACTGCAGTAGAATGGAGAAGAAAAAACATTAGAGTGAATTGTGGGCAGAAAGGGGAGTGTTGTTCTGTGAAAGGTGTATTTGCACACCACTTAGTATACTTATATCTTACTTTGTGTGTAAGCTGGGCTGTGAATTCTCTTCTTTTTCTTTTTTTTTTTTTTTTAAGGAAATAGTCCGAAATGTTTGAAGTACACTGCCTTATATACTACTCTTAATAGGTCTTCATGCAACACCATTTGAAAACTGCAGAGGATTACACTAACATTACTAACATGGGTGATTTTACTTTTTTGTCATGATTTAAATTCTTAGGCCTTATATTATCTCCTAGGGTTTTTTGTTTTTTTTAATGGTTTTCAACCCTTCTTCCATAATATGATCTCCTGGAATATTAAAAAAATTACCAATGGCCAGGTCACCCTGGATTCTACCTGGTCTGGGTGGGGCCCACCAAAAGGTATTTTTTTACAACCTCCCCAGCTCATTCCAATGTGCAACCAAGGTTGAGAGCCCCATTAGATCATTTTACTCTCATCACACCCCCGTGGGAAAAGCAGAGAAGAGATGATTATCCCACTTTTCAGCAAGGAAATTAAGGCCTAAGGCAATTAGGAGATTTGGCCAAGGCTAAATGCACTCAGTTGTGTTGGAGCTGGGTGAGAAGCCAGGTCTCCTGACTTAGGTCTGGAGTGCCCTCTTCCCACATTGACTCAACACTTTGTCCAGCATCGTTCAGTTTAGAGCAAGGCTACCACTGAGAAGACAAAGGGAAAATGATTAGAATCTCAGTACCTCTTTGCACAATCATTCTCAGAAATGTATCAACAAACACAAGTCCCTCCTTACTGGAATAACAAAAAAGACCACTTAAGTAAATCAAGCCATTTGATGGAGGCCAAGAGAGCTATTGATACTAGTTTGTCTGTCTCCAAGGAACAAAATACTGAAAGGCCAGGGCTTAAAATGAATGAAAATGTATCCAATGCACAATCAAATGAAAACCGTGGGGCCCAGCTCAGGACTATCTGCCAATTGGATCTCTTTCAGCACCTAAATTTAACCAGCTGGGATTGTTTTTTTTTCTCCTTCTCTTTTTTTGGTATCATCTTTTTCAACCTTCTGAAAGGAAGAGATTTTCCTTTTAATGGGAAATCTGTATTTCATCAGAGAAACGGACTAAAATGTGCTTGGTTTAGCTAATCTCCTGGGAAGTAAGGGTCTTTGTGTATTGCACGCTTGGCATAAAAGAAAGATTTACATTCCAGCAAGTTTATTTCAGGTACAATAAACTAAAAACATGGATCCCTGGAGTTTAAGGTATAATTTCACCTCCATTCCCAACAAATTAATAATACTTCACTTTTTTAGATCACTTGTTCACATTCCCAAATCAGTATAATCTCTAAATTTCCAAGGAATGAATGACGTTTCCAAAATGCAATGAATAAATGGAGGTGAAACAATTTTTTTTTGGGGGGGGGGGCCAGGCTGGCACCCTACTCCTTGAGCCACAGGTACCACCCCAGACGTGAAGCAATTTCTTTTTTTTTTTTTGGCCGGGCTGGGTTTGAACCCACCACCTCCGGTATACGGGGCTGGCACCCTACTCCTTGAGCCACAAGCGCCACCCCAGAGGTGAAGCAATTTTTGAGAGTGTGTGTGCATGTGTGTATGGGGAAGACAGAGAGACACCAAAATAGTAAACTCAGGTGTTTACAGTGGTTGTGTTTGAGTGGCATTATTGGTTTCTTTATTTTCTTTTTGTTTGCACTATCATAACTTTTCTGTAACAAATACTTAGCACTTTGCAATCTTAAAAGAAAATTATTTTAACTGAAAGAGAATAATCATAAATCATTAGTCAAAAGTAGAAAGAACTCTGTGTGTAACCAGATGACAAGGTCCGGGCTCTCTCTGCAAATGTGCAGCTGACAGCACGGCCCCACTGCAGCCTGCAGAGGCAGAGCTCTCACCCATGCTGGCGCTGCCCATGCCAGAATTCCTAAGTGAAGTTGTTTCTCTTCCTGGGCCTGGGGAGAGTGGCTTCCCAGGGAGGGCCTGGAGACCCCTGGGGAGGGGCTGGGAGCTGGGTTCCTCTGTGTGCTTCTTAAAGACCAAGGTGCAGAGCCCAAGGGCCTGTCCTGAGCTGTCCACCTGCCAAGACCACCTGCTCTGACATGGGAAGGGCAGCTGGGTTTGGGTACTGGTGCCCTGGCTCTGGCCTTCACAGGGCTTCTACTCAAGGCAGCGCAGCCACTCTGCAGCTCAATACACGGCCTTGGGATCACTGCTCTGGCTGTGGGGCTGAGCAGAGAGGCCGAGAAGAGAAAGGTACAAAAAAGATGTGTCATCTGTTCACTTATCCCTTCATTTCCTGAGTAGCTCAAAGGCATGGCTGCTACACACAGTCACTTCCTTTGTGTCCAACACAAAGTGCCCAGCTGCAGAAAAGCAGGAAAGGGACTGACTCCACCTGCACGGCTGGGCCCCTGGCAGAAGGTTGTGGCCCTCCAAAGAAAGGGCAATTCTCTTCATACAAAGGTGTCCACTGACCAAGTCTCCTGCCTGCAGGCTGCAGCTGGCCAGAAAGAGTGCCTTTTATAAATTTCACAGATGTGAGCTGTGGCCTAGCAATGGTCCTGCTCCTAAGGCCAATCATGAGACAGGCAGTGAGAATACAGAGGTGAAAATGTCATGCCCTCTTGTCCTCAAGAAAATCTAAGTGGAGTCACTTAGCAAAAAAGTGCGGTAAGGTGTCACCATTACAGGCAGTCGCCACACTGGAAACATCCTCCTGGCGTGCTACTTGAGCTTATGAACAGAGGCTATTATGGGTAACAGGTACATGTACCTGTTCCAACTTACGTACAAATCCAACTTCAGAGCAAATCTACAAAACCTATCTCATTTGTAACCCAGGGACTGCCTGTACTATAAGAACGGTGGGTCAAAATCACAAGAGAAACAAAAGAAAAGGAACACGGGTGAAAGGAAAAGACACAGGAGCAAGAGAATTGTGACCCTCTGCTGGACGCCTCCCTCTGCCTTGACTGCTCAGGCTGAGCTCAGAACAGCACTGCTGAGCTATAGGGCACCAGGCAGGTGTTAGCCATTAGCATTTTTAAAGACTAGTCAAGATATTATTATCACAGTAATAGCAGTAGTTGATGATTACATCATAAGCACACATGACTGGTACACAAGGCAGAGGGGCCAACGCCTTCAGATCAATACAAAGTCTGGAGGCGTGGAAGTGTTTAGATGTTACCAAATACGCCCACAGCTCTTTGTAGCCAGAAAGCTGTCAGACACACAGCCCTGTAACACAGAAAGAATGGGGATAACATTATTCCCCCCGAAAGGCAAGGAAACCGAGGGTCAGGTGTTTGATGACGTGTTCAAGTATGGCAGCTAAGTGCTAGGACCCACTTATTTACTGTACCCCAACATTACAGAAGTTTCAAGAACAATCCAGACGACTCCCATATACCCTTTTTAAGCCACATTTCTCAATTTTGGCATTTCACCAGAGCTATGCCATTCCCTGTGAATATTTCTTTCTTTCTCTACTATTGAGGCATAACTTACATATATCATGCCCTTTTGCCCCTTAATATTTTATGTATTTTTAAACATATATATGCACGCACACCACGTGTGGTGTAATATTTATATACATCTAACCCTGAGGCCATGTTCCAACTTTTTCAGTTGTTTCAATGACATCCTTGATTGCATTTTCCCTCCAGCACTAACCCAGCCCAGGCTCACTTCTTGCATTTAGTGGCTGTGGCTCTGTAGTCTCCTTTAACCTGGAATAGTTCTTCAGCCTTTGTCATTGGCCTATAAAGAGTACAGGACAGTCATCAGAATGTTCCCCACCCAATTTGCCTGATACTCCCTCATGATAGGTTCAGGCCTCGCACCCCCCGCCGAGCAAGTGATCTGGGCCTTTTCTGGTGAACCGCACACCTGGCCCTGCACATCTGGGTCCCTGCGACACCTGTCTGCTTCTCACTGGTGATACTAACCTGGCTGAGATGTCCACTTGTCTACAGTTACCATCTGTCTAGTCCCAACCGATAAGTAATATGTGGGGACACAGTTAAACCCAGGCAAATATCCTGTTCCTCATCAACTCGTCTCCCCTAGATTTAGCATCCACTGATAATCTTTGCTCAAAAAATTCAAGAGTGCAAAATGCTAACTTTCAAATCCACCACTCTCGACACATGTATCTGTTGGCACTACAGTGTAAAGAAGAGACTTTTTCTTTCCTTCACGTATCTTTATCTTTATCACAGAACGGACTCAAGGTTCCTATTTCATTTAATGGATTATAATCCATTGCTGCCCTTATTTACTTTATCATAATCTGAAATTGTCCCAGATTTGGGCAGCAGGAGCCCCTTAAAGCTGGTTTCTGTATCTTCTTGACACCACCAGTCATGGTGACATGCTTTCTGATACTTGTACAGCAAAATGTTCTAGGCTTTATTTGTATCTTCCCTGCTCAAGCCATGGAATTGGTCTTCTAGCTTAAGGATCTGGGGTTCTTTGAAATGGTAAGTGGTACAACTTGATACTCCTATTCTAGTCTGGCACAGAGTCCTTGTGTGAACATCTCAATGCTTAAAAACCTGCCTTTCCCGAGGGATCCATGAATCATTACAGAGCCTGGAAACCATTATTCATCCCTTCCTGAAAGATGCACATATCAGGATAGTCCCCTCATGCGACTCCCTGTGCAGGACAGGACACTCAAGCCACTCCCTGTACAGGACAGTCCCCTCACAACACTCCCTGTGCAGGACAGTCCTCTAACAACACTCCCTGTGCAGGACTGTCCCCTCACACAACACTCCCTGTGTAGGACAGTCCCCTCACAACACTCCCTGTGCAGGCCAGTCCCCTCACACCACTCCCTGTGCAGGACAGGACACTCAAGCCACTCCCTGTGCAGGACAGTCCCCTCACGCCACTGCACGTGCAGGACAGTCCCCTCACACAACTGCATGCGCAGGACAGTCCCCTCACACAACTCCACGCACAGGACAGTCCCCTCAC
>NW_003852461.1:10580529-10581382 GCF_000181295.1 Otolemur garnettii | reverse complement strand
CAGAATGGGACACTCAAGCCCGGCTCTTAACTTCTTCTCCTCCCACAAATGCTGTATTCTTCACAAGACAACGCGTGCAAAAATGCACTGAATCATCGTTGGTAATTCTAAAAGTCCTTGCAGAAGTAAACCTTTCTAAACTCCAGAGATCTTGCATCAGGCCCATCTTTGTTGACAGGGAAGAGGAAGCTGAATCTACTAGCTCAGAACATGCAGGAAAGGGAAGGGGAGATGGAGCCGGAGTTCCTACAAGCTCTTCCAAGGACATCATTCCTAGTCTTTACAACACCCTCCACGGTAGGTATCCAGCCCTTCTTCTGCATATGCCTCAGGGAAGCACCATGCTCCCTGTCTAAGGTCACTGGTGCAGCAGAGAATCAGAATCCAAATCCAGGAGCGCCTGACTCCAAAGCACGTGCTTTGAATGCTCCACAGAAGCCCATTCGGTAGATATTTTCCTTCCATTTGTATTTTCTCTTTAACTAATGTCCTTTTTTGTGAATAATATTTTTTATACATCTGCACACCTTATTTCTCATTAAAATAGAACAGAGAATGTCTTCTCCAAAAATATTTGAGTTTTGTTTCTCGAGATTCCAGGAAAAAGGCAAAGCTTTTATTTCTTAGTGGTCATACATAGCACTTCCACGAAAAGAACCCATGCCCGTATTTCTTAACTTTGCTGCACACTGGGATTACCTAGGCACTTTTACAGAGGCCGAGGCAACGCCAACACTCCGGGCCCCAGATATCCAATCTAACTGTTCCAAGCTGACCCAGGATCAGGGGCTTTAAAGAATCCCCAGCTTGGCTCAGCACCTGTGGCTCAAGTGGCTAGGGCACCAGCCACATA
>NW_003852461.1:10564662-10579931 GCF_000181295.1 Otolemur garnettii | reverse complement strand
TTTGAAAACCAAACAAATATTTAAAAGCCAGCTTACTGAAAGATGTGATTGAAAATTACAAGCTAAATCAAGATTTCATTGAACAACCACCCAGTCAGCATTTATGAAGCAACTTGTCCTACAAGGTACTGGGATCCGTGGGAAGCAGGGGGGACTGAGTCCCCCCACAGCCTTGAGTAAAAAGGCAGCAGCTACAAATGACAGCCACCGCCGGGAAAGCCATCAAAGAGAGCTGCAGGGGCCTGTGGGAGCCCCACCCAGGTGCAGCCTTCCCTCAGCAGCCTGGGGATCCGTCTCAGGACTCCCACAGACGGCAGAATCTACAGAAGCTCAGGTCCCTGCTGTGAAACACGAAGTACGTGCATACCACCTATACACACCCTCCCACGTACTGTGAATCATCTCTAGAAGGCTGCAGTATTTCTTATGGCACCTGACTCAGTGTGAACATTAAGTGAATGGACCTTAGATGGTGTCATTTTGGGAGCTACTGACAAGACAGATCTGTACACGTTCAGTACTGCAACAACGTGCCAATGTTCAGACAAACACAGCTTTCCTCCAACACGTTCCATCTGAGGCTGGCTGAATCCACATGTGCAGAACCCACAAATATGGAGGGCTGAGCACACAGGGAAGGCGTCTTTGAGGAGGCAAAATCTCAGCTGAGGCTGGGAAGAGACCAGAAGCCAGGACAGGACAGAGCGGGTGTCGGGTGGGGGCTGGAGAGGATGGTGGCCAGTCGTTATCCGGGATGTGGGACAGACGCTGTGTCTGTCTCACCCACACTGTGGCCCCAGGAGCTGCCTGAGCTCTGGGGGAAGCAGGAGCCAACAAGGCACACACTGAGCAGGATCTAAGGCTCACGGGCTCACGTGCTCCCAGGAATGCTGACTGCCTCCTCCTCTCACTGATTCTTGCCTCTAGGCTCAGATAACCCCCATTTTCCAACAGCAGTTTCAGACTGATTCCTGCCGCCTGCCGGTGTGGATTCTCTCTCCATTCAGGGCTATGCTTCCTCGCGTCTCTGAGCCAGCCCAAGACGTGACCACCACACGTGTCAGGACTCAACTGCATACTGGTAGTTTCATTTGCTTGTTTTGTTTTTTGTTAAATTTTCAATGGCCATCTACAGAAGTTAGAAAGGTGTCTGGGCTCTCAAGTAGCCAATGAGAGGCAACATAGTGAGCTTGCTGTAGACTACGGAAGGTGCCGGCACCTGGGACGCTGGTCATACCCAGTAGCTTATTTCTAGAGTAGAAGAAGGGTAAGTTTGCAGACTTGCCAAAGTTCAAATCCCGATTCAAAATAGAACTTGGGACAGGTCTGTGATGGCCCCAGGCCACTGAACACTGCATCCAGAAATATTTCTCACTGACAAGGGCAAAACATTGTGCTAAGTCTCAGTGGCTAACAGATGGAAGGATGGGAGACACAACCCCTGCCCCGATGAGCAGACAGTCAAGGGAAGGAAGCAGGAACTTAAGAACATTTGGAAAATCTTGGCCCATTTCTTTTATTTGAGAAACTGTATCATTTGCTTCTACCTCTAAAAACATGAACCAAAAAGTTCAGACAGAAAACATCCTGGGAAAATAACAAAAAATGGGCCATTGATGCAATAGAATTGTCCCCTGGCTGACTGCCTCATCTATTCAACAAACGGCCTAGGCCTAGTAATGGAAATGTAAAGGGCCTGAAGCAGACACAGCCCCAGCCCTGAGCTCGGCCCCTAACAAGTGTTCAGAGAACTCTTCCATATAGAACCTCAGCAGCTCCCAGCAGCAACTTCACTAGGAAACAGCACAGGTGCTTATCCTCACTCCCCGAGGCTGGGAAGGGCTGCATCACTTGCTCTAGCTAGAAATGGCATTGGCAGGCAGTGTGATTCCAAGGTCAGCTCTCAGGTCCCTATGCTACATGATGTGTGGCCTGAGTGGACAGGGGTGGGGGGGTAAGAAAATCTAAACAGCGCCAGGTTCAATTTCTTTCCAGTGTCCATAACATGTGTAAAAAATAATAATAATAATAATGCTTAACTTGGTCATATATCCTAGGGAATGCTAATCTTCCACTGTTTAAGGAGAAGATGTTTTGAAAATAGTCATTTTCGTGTAGCACCTATGGCTCAGTGAGTATGACGCCAGCCCCATATACTGAGGGTGGTGGATTGGAACCTGGCCCGGGCCAAACTATAACAAAAAATAGCCGAGCGTTGTGTGGGCACCTGTAAGTCCCAGATACTCAGGAGGCTGAGGCAAGAGAATTGCCTAAGCCCAGGAGTTGGAGGTTGTTGTGAGCTGTGACGCTACGGCACTCTACCGAGGGCAATAAAGTAAGACTTTGTCTCTTAAAAAAAAAAAAGAAAAGAAAAAGAAAATAGTCATTTTCCCCCTAAATGTTCACTTTGTTATTGAATACAGCAATGACCATTCTGTGGAGGAGAATTCAGGCAGCGGCTGAATTTTCGCTTTAGAGCACCCGTTTCTTCATAGCTTTGATGAACCACACAGAAAACTAATAGATTACAAGAGCTTTGTGAGGTCTTTGGAACCAGCTGATTTTTTTCACTCACTTCTGGATGGTACTAGATGAGCTGGAAACACCAGCAAAGTTTCCAGACCAGTTCAAGACAAAGAGACAGCTAGCTGGAAGGCTGCAGGCCTTCATCCTCTAAATGGTCTTTCAGTCAGCAGGCAATGCCGCTGGGATCCGGGTCGGAACAGAAACGGAGTCGCCCATTTTATTCCTGGATAATCTCCCTTCACCCTCTCAGAAATGCCAGCAACATTCACCCCGGGTTTGTTACCAAAGCTTTCATAATTTACAGGACTTTTTTTTTCCTTTTACATTTGAAACCACAGCTACCTCATAAATAACTCCTTTTATCACAAGTGTGGATGTTCCTGTAACACTACCTGCAACTTGTCAAACATTTCAAAAGTTATCTAATGTGCTAGACAGAAACCGCTTTCGACCTCTGGGTTAACCAAAGTTAACCAACAAATGTGACTGCTTTGAAGGCCCCCTCCTCCCCAGCTGCTGTTTCAAGCTATAAATTACTGCCACTCAGGGAAGTGACAAAACAGGGTATCAGGACCTTTTTTGACACTGTACAGTTTGTGATTAAACATGGTCTTGGCTTCCTTTCTCGGTAATCAGGAAGGTGCACAATATATGTAATCCAGAGAAGAGGGCCTCTTCGTAACCAATCCATGGTATAAAAAAATCACACAATAAATGACTGCAGGAAAATTGTGTTTGAACTACTGTGGGGGTGTCCATTAGAGCAATTTTATTCTCTCTAGCTCAGCACACCTTGGCTGGATCTGTGCAATCCTCGGCAACTACACTGACCTCCTCACAGTGTTCCCCAGGAACCGCTGCACCCGTCACTGTGCCCTTCCCAGCAAATCCTTCGCTCTTTGTCCTCAGCAGTAGAAACTCCTGCTCACTTACCTTCCAGGTAGTGTGTAAGTGGAACCTGCTCTAAGCCACACGAGCCTCTCTCACCTCTGGACACCTCTGTTTTAACACGCACCACACTACCTTCTAGTGACTTCCCTACGTGCTGCTCCCCAGACAACTCTGCGGCAGCATCATGGGGTCTGGATCTCAGTCCATGGATCCACTTGTTCCTCTACAGACCTGGGCAAACTGCATAATACGAGAGATGCTTCCTTACAATAGCTATTAAATGAGACTAAGAATACTTCAAGCAGCATGTTGCTGTTATAAAGATTATATGAGAAAAGGTGCAGACAGTGACTGGCCTGGACGCTGCAGCCGCAGCAGCAGCAAGTTCTACGCCCCTTTCAGAAACCCTGTGTTCTAGTTCTTGTTGCACTTCTAGCACTCAGAACTTTGAGAGTGTAGTATTCAACGATTTAACTACTTATGCTAAATTTTGAAGACAAATACACTTTTACTAGTTAGCTAATGGGGCCTAGACTTCAGGAAGTTTAGAATTGTATCTAGTGCAGCTGGAGTTGCAAATGTGTTCCTGGGCTTGAGAACTAAGCTATAAATGTGAAGTTCCCTCCATTCTATTTTCCAAACAAGAGGCTGAAAATTGATTGGTGCTGTTGAGGAACATGGAATTAGCTTCGTTCCTTTGGTATAAGGCTTACTGAAACATTTTACACCACAGCAAAAAACAAACAGGTTACTTTTCAGTATTTGGTTTATAAAAATTCTCCCCCTCCAAAAAAATTTTCCCAAATCAAACGGAGCCGGAGATGGATAGCAAATTGCTAAATTCTTGCCGAGTCAAAATGTAAAAGAATCATGACAAATTGTGTCTTGGCTTCCTCATCTTTCCTTTGAAACAGTGATTTACAATGTGGGACAGTTAAATCCCCTTCACATCATCTAAATCCTCAGAAAATCTATGGCAGGCTCTGTCTGAAAGCCAATTTGACCTCCTAGACCTCACTCTTAAAAGATCTTCTCAGTCCCAGACATTAGACACAGGCTGTCTGTCCCTAAAGACCTTGACATCTAAAAAGCCAAAATTTTAAAATATACTTTTTTTTTTAAAGGAAAGCCTGCTGAAGCCAATCCAAATGTTTTCTTTCTATGAAATTTAAATTTGTGAATTGGATTCTGCCCAGCAGCCCTTATAAATCTAAGTCAGCAGTAAGAATTTGGTAAACAGCTTTATCTGTCCCCATCACCCCACAAGATCCATTCAGAAAATAAGCGAAGTTCAGGGTAAAATGTGGCCTTTTGGTCAATGACAGCACCTAACATTTGTGCTAGCACCTACATGCTCACTGTGGGAGCCAGGTACTATGCTGAAGATTGCGTGGGTCTGGGACCATTTCCACCCTACACAAGCCCTTGAGGTTGGTGTGGCCAGCATCGCACCCATTTAACAGACAAGCGAACGGGGCCTCAACTAGCGTAAGTCTCTTGTCCAAGGTCACACAGCAGGTGAGTGGCGGGGCTGGGTTCAAGCCAGGAAGGGCCCTCAGTGCAAAGCTCAGGGCCCCTTGTTCCATAGCAGTGGAGTTCACCCCTGGTATTGTGAGCACGTCCTTGCCATTACATCTTATTTGCCACCACTGCTTCACTGCTCCCTACCACTTCCCTGGGCCCAATCTGAACCCTACACCTGTGAGGCAGCAGCTGTCTGGCAGCCGAGGCTAAGCCTGAGCCCGTCCCCTGCACTTGGGCTCCATTCAGCCCTCTCCCTGCCTCTCTACGCCCCCTACTCACTGCAGCTCACTGATGGAAAGCACATTTGCCCCACACCCAGGCGCTGAGGTGTGTGACACATTTGGTGTGGGCAGCTGGCATGTTCCAGATATGCACACTCAATTCTGTCACCTAAAGGGCATTCACTGGTTGGCTCTGGACATGGGTCCCAGTACCTCCACTCAGGTGGGTGACCTTGACTTTCTCATTGAACTGTTCAGAGTCCTAATCTCTTCATTTAAAATACAGACATAACATAGTTTTCAGAATTGTTGTAATTAAATAAAACACATAAATCACGTGGTAGTGGCTGATGGTCAACAGTAACTGTTGGTGTGTTTGCCCATCAGAAGACAGAGTCTTAATGCCTCTCAACCTGTGTATAGTGGGGCTGGAGCTGGGACACTTCTGTAAGGAAGCAGAGCACCTGCAATTCACACCAGACACATGAATGAGGGCTTGAAACCCCCACTTCTTGGGATGCAAAGCAACAGCCATTTGAAGCCCTGTTTTCTACATCTGAGGAAATGAGACTCACTCGGAAAGGTCCAGAAGTGTGAGATGCAGAAGACATCGCCCCACACTGCCTTGCCTTTCGAGGTCCGTGAGAGGCCAGCTGGAGGCCGTCCTTAGGACTCTTGGTTATTTACCATCATCTTATCCTTCCACAGCATTTGATTGAGGAAAAATTAAAAAGGCAGGATCAGTTCTTGGAACTTTCAACACAAGTCAGTTAAGGCTGGCAAGATCCCCAGCCTGAGCCTCAGGCTTTGCAGCAGGAAAGGAAGAGGCCTCCTCATGGCGCTCAGCAGTTAATATAGAGATACAGCTGTGGGCAGAGAAGCCTCAGGGCGGTTACCACCCACCCCACCAGCTCTATTCCTTGCCCCATCCCTGCCCTTCCTCCCCAGGCCTTGTCTTCAAGCTCCAGGTAAAAAAAAAAATCAATAGAACCAGCACCCAAGAAGCTAGGAAACACCATGCACAGCCCTCTGTTACACCAAAGGCTACTGACTGGGTGGACACAGTTTCAAGTCCTGACTCTGTAGTTTCCTGGCTAGAGGAGTTGCTTACCCTCTCTGGGACTGTTTCCCCAACTACAAAGCAGGGGAAAGAATGATGGCCGATGATGCCGCCATCCCGAGGGCAGGTGCTGAGAAGCAGGCAAGGCACAATGTGCAGACCACACCTCCTCCTGAATGGTGGTGTCTTCCTTGGCATTTAGTTGCAGTGGAATGCTGCTCACCAAGACAGGGCAGTAGTGAATGAGTGCAGTGATGGCTCTCACTGCTGGGCCTCGCCGCCTACACAGCACCCAGCAGCCTTCCTCCCACTGCCCAGACCTCAGGCCACCTTTCTCCTCCTCCATCACCCAGGCACAGTTCCCCTTGGAACTCCTGTTCCTAGTCTGAAAAGGAGTCCCTCAACCCATGTCCCCCCACACCCTCATAGCCAGGCTCCCAGAGGTCAGCTAAAAGTCCTGCTCCCCACCCTCCACCTCTAGGCCAGGCAGCTTCCCCTCCACCACCTTCCCTTGAGTCTGCTGAACAAGGCACGTCAGGAACTAAGGCTATTTACCAGCTCTACAGGTGTGCAGCTCGGCGCTGGGACCTGAGCTGAATGTCCTATAAACATTAGCTTACTTAATCCTTCCAGCAGCCCATGAGGTAGGTACTATCATGAGCATATAAGATGAGCTGTCCCCTCGTATCTGCCTGGGGATCTGTTCTAAGACCCTGGGGGATGTCTAAAATCATAAAATAATACAAAACTCCACTCATACCATTTCTTCCTGCACATATATACAATGATAAAGTTCAATTTATAGATTAGGTACAGTGAGAGACTAACAACAGTAACTAATAATAAAATACAAAAATTACATCCAATTCTTGTTCCTTGAGGCCATTATTAAGTAACATGAGGGTTACCTGAACACAGCACTGATATTCAGAGGTGATATATGACCACAGCCGACCTGATAACCCAGAGAGCTGTACAGTGTCTAGCAGGCAGGGAGCACATGCAAGTGTGGGTGCACGGACAAAAGGACCCACAAAACACACCCAGGCAGGAAGGAACAGCGAGGCAGGAGATTTCACAGAAATTGCTCAGAATGACCTGAAACTTAGAACTTAGGAATTGCTTGTTTGTGGAATTTTCCATTTAATGTTTTTGGATCTCAGGTGACCAAAGGTAACTGAACCCTCAGGAAGAAAAACCTCAGATAAGGGGACAACTGTTGTCACTGACGTTCTGAGAAGCAGCCACTGGCACCTGGAGCAGGGCTTTGAATCCCTCTTGTCTGACCACAGAGCTCAGCTTTCTCCAGCCATCTGCACATCCCTGCCCACTCTTCTGCACAGCCTCTGAGCAAACCTGTTACATTGTGAAGTTCTTTAAAACCCTGCATATTGGGTGGTGCCTGTGGCTCAGTGGGTAGGGTGCTGGCCCCATATACCGAGGGTGGCAGGTTTGAGCCCGGCCCTGACCAAACTGCAACAAAGAGAATAGCTGGGCGTTGTGGCAGGTGCCTATAGTCCCAGCTACTTGGAAGGCTGAGGCAAGAGAAATCGCCTAAGCCCAGGAGCTGGAGGTTGCTGTGAGCTGTGATGCCATAGCACTCTACTGAGGGCGATAAAGTGAGACTCTGTCTCTAAAAAAAATAAATAAATAAAAACCCTGTATATTGACAGTGAGATGTACCTGTATATTTCTAATTTAAATTTAACCTACCTCAGTGGCAATGCGTTTCAACCTTTTTTATCTCACAGCACAACTGAACTTCCATAGCACACTTAACTTATGGTTATCAAGGAAAAGAGTTAAAAAAAGAATATACTTAACTATGCTTTGAACTTCTTTCAAAAATAATTTAATTAACAATCTTTAAAAATGTTCACAGCACAACAATGTGCCCACAAGTGGAAATCACTACTCTCCAGGACGGGTGACCAGCATCTGCACAGACTCGGCAGGGTCCATGCTCCAGGGGTGGTTCTCAGCATCTCACGTACCCTGATTAGGAACTTACATGTCAAGGGCAGTTATTTGGAACATAAAGGATGAAAATGTGAGCATTTCAAATATTGTTACCTACCCTGCATTTAGGCAATTATTAAAGAGCAGTAATTAATAAGAGATTAAGAGATTAATAATTATTATTGGAAATAATTTCAATAATTTATTAGATTTATTAATAACTAATAATATTATTAATTAATAATAATAATTTTCATTGGTAAACTAAGGGATGGTCAAGAAATCTAACTGGTTTACAGCACTGTGTGGGCACCTCCACTGCCCATCAGCAGGACAGGATGTGGGGTAGTGTGCAGGCCCCAAATTCTGTAAGGCTCTTGTCTCCCGCACCAGAAGTCTGTCACTGAGGCAGCTGGAACACCAGCCAACCCCGGCATCAGAGTATTACCAAGCTTGTCTCAGGCTGAAATTTTTATGCAGGGATAGTTAAAGGGCCTCAAGGACAGAGAGAAGAGATTTCATGGAGACTAAAGGAAAGAGATTTATGATGATTCTTGTGCTTAGTGGCTACAAAATACTTGTGCTGGTGAAGAATGTCGCCTATGACTACACAGCTCTCGTCATCACAAGGGTGTCTGGAGAAGAGATGTAGCTCCCACACCCGCGAGAGAAGACATGATCACTGTGGAACAGATGACGGTGCTCAGTCTGCAGCAGAGTCCAGTGAGCCAGACCTGCTTCAAGTTCGAGGGAACGCACCCCATTAAAATTCTAAAACTCTGTCTGGAGTCCCACAGTGAGAGGCAGTCAACAGTTGTTAAGAAACTGGTTCTGGGGCAGTGCCTGTGGCTCAAGGAGCAGGGCACCGGTCCCATATATTGGAGGTGGCAGGTTCAAACCTGGCCCTGGCCAAAAACTGCAAAAAAAAAAAAAAAGAGAGAGAGAGACTGGTTCTGAGCCAGATAGCTGGATTAAAATTCCAGCGTGAGTTACCAAAAGATTCGATGTGCCTCTTGTCTTCTCATCTACCAAGTGGCAGGGCAGTCACCAGCTACTGAAGGAAGGGCACGCTGAACAAAGGCTCAGTAAATGCCTACTGCTGTCACCGGAGGGTCAGGCTGCTGTCAGGTCTCTTTCTGTCATTTGCATTTACTTACCCTTTCAATCAACAAATGTACACTGAATGCCCAGGTACTAGAGGCACAGGGGTGAACGAAAAAGGGTGAGGCCTCTGCCCTCAAGGAGCTCCCCGTGTAACACGTGAGTCAGACAAGCTGACCATCACAGCTCCAAAAAGGAGAAAGGCAGTTTTATGAAAACAAGCCAGGAAGAAGAGGGCCGGAAACTGCTGATTGACAAAGGAGAGTTCTGGGAAGGCTTCCTAGGGGAGGTGATATTTGAGATGGGTTTGTGTGTGTGTGTGTGTGTGTGTGTGTTTTGTTTGCGATGGGTTTTAAAAATGAATGGAATATGGCCAAGTTCAATCTGTTCACACATGAACACCCACCTTCCAACTTGCTTCCGGCATTGAAAAATTTCCCAAGGTCAGGAACCATGACTTTCTCTTACCACACCAGCAATCCCAATATTTAGTGCCAAAGGCAGCAAAAGTTATGTTAAACAAGAAAGTGGAGGAAAGAGAAAACACATGGTGAGGGAGTGAATGGTGCAGGCTAGAAAGGGGGGAAGTCTCACATCCCTTAGGCAGGAAGTGTCAGTCAGGCTATCTATGAGCTTGCTGGTAAAAACTGTAACAGTCTTTATTCTTTTCATCTGGGATGCCTCAGCTGTGCTCAATTCCAACCTCTCCCTCTGACTTTTATGAGCTTCGGCCTCTAACAGGGGCTGATCAGGAGGCTGTACTGTGCCCTCTCTTTGTTGGGAAGATGTAGAGGAGGTGTCTTCAAACTACAGCCCGTGGACCACATGCAGCCTGCCTAGGACATTTATCTGGCCTGCCAGGTGTTTTTGTCGCCACTGCCTGTCCTGCTTAGCAGCAGACTCATCCCGGGGCCCACAGTCCGGCCCTCTAACAGTCTGAGGGACAGTGAACTGGACCCCTGTTTAAAAAGTTTGAGGATCCCTGATATAGAGAGAAACCATGAAGAGAGCACAGCCCTGATTTGAGTCTTTCTCAAGGGTATCCCAAGGAGTCCCTGGGGGACCTCCTTAGAGCAGGCAAGAGGTAGGACATGGAAGGTAAGCTGAGCTGCAGGTGTGGAGCACTAAGGGTCAAGTACATCTTCAGTGCTGGACACACAGACACCAAGAAGTGCAAAATCCTGGCTCAGCGCCTGTTGCTTAGCCGTTGGGACGCCAGCCACATACACCAGGGCTGCCAGGTTCAAACCCAACCCAGGCCTGTTAACAATGACAACAACTACAAGAAGAAAAACAGCCGGGCGCTATGGTGGGCACCTGCTGGGAGAATGAGGACCAAAGACCCCATTCTTGGCAGAGGAAAGGACCCCCAGAAAAAGAGGAAAACTAAAAAGTAGGCTGAAGGAGTCAGAACAAAGAAAAGTCAGCTAGTTTACATTTAAGCTTTTCTGAAATTCTAGCCTGTTGGGGATACAGCTTACCAACACCCTGCTAGGTCTGTGAGCACTTTGAGGAGAGTAATGGCCATAGAAGAGATTATGGCAAGTCCTAGAAAAGGTACATCTTCTAGGGTGTTTCCTAGCCACTAAACAGACAAAGCAGATACCCATTGTGGAGATTTGCATTTGCCTGGGGCAGAGACCAAGGGAGTGACTTGAGCCCTGAGATATGGGCAGAAGAGCTTATATCCCTTATTGCAGAGGAAAATCCTCTGTGGTAGTGATGGGAGGAAAATGCCTCCCTCCCACTGATCCCTCAGAGGAGATTAATGCTAGTGGGGGTTTACTCCACAGAGAACTAGTGGAGCTTAACACCTCCCTAGAAATCCGTGTGTGTGACCTCAAGCAGGAGGTTCTCCCAGTACAAGTCTCAGATTTCAGATTATTGAAGGCTACCCTTAAAGTTAATAATAACAATAGGAGCTGATGTGATCAATCTGAGAAACTGCTGATGTCTTTGTTCCCTCCCTCATCTTACCCTCTGGGCAAATAGACTTCAATAAAATCAGAGTGGAGCAAACACTCTGGGCCATTGCTGGAATCCCACCATGGGCAATGGACCCCTGAGCTTCCACTTCTAATTCTACTCTATGTCTCTTGTCTTTCTTTACTGTCGCTCCTGACTTATATTTCTTCAGTCGATTGCCACCAGTTTCCACAGGTCTCAGCAGATGCTGCTCTTGGGGTGGGACCCCAGAAGGCTCCTGTAGTCCCAGCTACTTGGGAGACTGAGGCAAGAGAATCACTTAAGCCCAAGATTTTGCTGTGAGCTGTGACACCAGGACACTCCACCTAGGGTGACATAGTGAGACTCTGTCTCAAAAAAAAAAAAAAGTGCAAAATCTGCATGGACAGAGATGAAGCCTCCCCAGCTAGCAACACCAATAAGCCAGCAAGTTGAAACCTGCATGGGTGAATCAGAAAGGACGCTGCCAACTGTTATTTCTTGGAAGGGAAATAATGGACCATAACATAGCCTGTCTCAAAGCCTTCCTAGTGACCTATGTCATCCATTTAGTCCTTAAAACAACTGTGAGGTTGATGCCATTAACGTCTTTATTTTACTGATGAGAACAGGGAAGTTAACCCTAAGATGACAAACTCACACAGGTACTAAGACTCAAACACCACAGCACATGGCCCAGCAGGCCTTTCTGGAAGTACGCTCATAAACCAAGTCTTCCCTCCACGGCAGTGAGAGGTGAGCTACGGTTACAACACGGGACTTCTGTGAGATGCCGGCTAGAGCCACTCCTCTCACTGTAATTAGGAGCCACACTAGCACCCTGAGTCTGCATGCAAGGCACTTCTGCCACGCCGGCTGAAAAATGACTAAGTCATTAATAAAAGCAATGCCTCCCACTGTGACTGGTGCCAACCCCAGTCTCTGAGTGCCAGTGGCCTCTTGGCTTTTCCCACTAACTTTTCTGGATGGCTCTAAGCAGACAAACCACCCAGACTGTTGCAAACGTTACTGGGAGGTGAGCACGTGCCAGGAGCAACAGGCATAGGGCCACCCTCACTGCTGTTGGAGCTTTCCTAAGTAAATCCATCCTCAAAAGTAAGTTAATTATTCCTACCCTGGATGCTTACAAAGCTTGCAACTGCCAATTGTATTGGCTGTTCTACAGAGAGTTTTGGTGACTGACAGGAGGACAAGGATGCAGGTACTCAGACCAGCCTCACGGTTCAAAACCACTCAGCTCCATGTGCCAAATCACTAGGCTGGTTGAGAAAGAAGCACCCACTTGCATTTTGATTTCTTACTGGCAAGGAGATTTCAAAGCACTGTGGATAATAAGACATTTTGTTAAGACTGACTGGAGCATCAGCTGACTTTTTAACTCCTAAAAATCCAGAACAGGCTAAGTACTTGAGGAAACAAAAGCCAACGGCATGGAGTGTCCTGAGCTTTGACTTTCTGGTAACCACAAAGGACTGGGGACCCCTGAAGGGGCCTGAAAGGCAGCTCTGACCCTCCACCCACGGGACATGAATACACACAGTTCACCTCACTCCAGTGGGCTGCAATTTCCTCATCTATGATGAGGATAAATCACAACCCCCTGAGGATGGCCATCAGTCCACATATTTTACTTTCCCGTTTTATTTTTTGAGACTGTGTCTCTCTCTGTAGCTGGGCTAAAGTGCAGTGGTATCCTCATAGCTCAAACTCCTGGACTCAGGAGGTCCTCCTGCCTCAGCCTCCCAAGTAGCTGGGACTACACCTGCCCACCACCACAGCTGGGTAATTTTGTCTATTTTTAGTAGAGTCGGAGGTCTCTTGATCAAGCAGGTCTCTAACTCCTCAGCCTTAAGCAATTCTGCCACCTTAACCTCCTGATGAGCTAGGATTACAGACAGGATTATAGGCATGAGCCATGGTGCATGGGGTACTTCATTTAAAAAAAAAAAAAGAGAGAACAGGTGTTCTTTGGGTAGAATAATTCCAAAAAGGTACCCCTTTTGCTGGTCCAACCTGAACAATTTTGCACCCTCCTCAAGCATTAAATATAAGAAATTCATGAAAAAAATGTGGGTAAGGTCAGACATCCTCTAGATTGAGTTTAAATTTCACTCCAGAACAGGCCCTACAGAACACTTCTAGGCCTTCTTGCAATATTAAATATTACATTGTTTTAACTAAAACTTCTTGCTGTCAATGCAGTCTTCTCTGCCAATCTGTGCACTCAGTGAAAGCAGAGCCAGGTCTCTGCTGCTCTCGTGGAACTGAACACACAAAGGCAAGTACTGTGAGGCAGTGGGCCGAACGGGATGTCTCCTACCACACTCCTCACCACGGAGAAGTGCCTTCACCCACCCCTTTCCATTAGGCCTGTCCATGACCCCTGGATTCAGCCTCAAGATGAACATAAATATCAAAAGATTTCCTTCTTATTTTTGTACTTACACTGATTTTTAATTTATCATAAAGATAGCATTTATTCATTCAGTGTTTGTTCAATGCTTCATACACGGAGGGCACTCTGCTTGGAACCAGTGACATGCTCAGGGCACAGTCATAGTAGGTGCCTTCTGGTAGGTGCAGATAACTAGAAACAAATAAGAAAATGTTGGGTAGTGATGAGCACACACAGAAAATCAAAATAGGGTCACCTGTCAGAAAGCAATGGAGCAGGGAGTGTGATGACACCCCACACAGCATGGGGAAGGAGCTCCCCAAACGGCAAGATGTGCAGCCAAGATCCTGGGGAACGGTGTTCCAGGCAAAGCAGACAGACAGCAAGTGCAAAGGGCCTCAGGACACTGGCTTTGGGACATCCCAGGAACAAAGGGAAGGTCACTATGGCTGGAGCACATGAGCCAGGGAGTGCGGAGGGTCCCACGGTGAGGGGGGGTGTGCAGGAGCTGACCAGGGGCAGCTCTAGGGTAAGGGGTACAGACTGATCCAAAGTGCAATGGGAAGCCACAGGAGATAGTAAGGAAGGGAACGAATGGTGGTCCCGTCTGTACTTTAATGAAATCACTTTGGAGGCTCTGTTAAGCAGAAGCCCATGGAAGAGGCCAGTGCAGAAATCTAGGCTAGAGAGGAGGCTAACTTGGATGAAGTTGGCAGTTGGGCATGACATAGGTGTGCCTAAGGCATGATTTAGGGGTCAGTCGACAATTTGTGGTGGATTGTAAGTGACAAGAGAAGGAAAAAAAGTAACCCAGAAGAGAGCGAGCTACAGTGATCCTCCAGGCTATGCCACTGGGGGCTGGGGCCACTGGCTCCCTTGGCCCTCACAACTCTGAGAGGCGTCTGAGAGGGGACGCCATGATTCTTTCCACTGACTGAGACTCAGAGACACTAAGAAATAAGCCCAAGCCAACAGGACCTTGCCTCCCCAGTGCCTTTCACCTTTTCCAGATTTCATGGGGCCCGGAGCCATCGTCTTACGTCAGATGCCCAGGGTTATTTCAGCCCTGGGATCCCACACGCCCTGTGACACAACAGGTATGACAGGGCCCACTGAGATGGTCCTTCCAGCAGCAGAGGAAGCTGGCAGGTGTTTTCATTACTATCATCATTAGTTACAAGGAACTCTTTCCATCAAGGGCCACTGCTTATTTCGAAGCCCAACTGGTCACCCACATGGTCAATCCACTGGATGTGGTATTGGAGATGGAAATGGGGACTAAAGTCCAGGCTGACCCTCAGGGGAGATGTCAGGCCTTACACAAGTTTATTAAGTAAGTTTCCACTATCTTCTTCCCTAAAATGTGGGTAACCAAACCATTGCACAGGGCTATGTGAGGATTTGTGGCTGGTGTGTGTGAAGGGCTTAGCCCTGGCCAAGAGCACAGTAAGTAAAGCAAACAGACAACCTTCAGAATGGGAGAAGATTTTTGCACTTAACACTTCTGACAAAGGTCTGATAACTAGAATCTACAGAGAACTCAAACTAATCAATAAGAAAAGAATAAATAACCCCATTTTTATGTGGGCAAGAGACTTGAACAGAAACTTCACTGATGAAGACAGAC
>NW_003852461.1:10541127-10564540 GCF_000181295.1 Otolemur garnettii | reverse complement strand
GATGTGGAGAGAAGGGAACACTTCTATGCTGCTGGTGGGAATGCAAGCTAATACGACCTTTATGGAAAGAAGTTTGGAGAACATTCAAGGGACTAAAAGTAGACCTACTATTTGATCCTGCAATTCCTCTACTAGGTGTATACCCAGATGATCAAAAATTATTTTACAACAAAGACATTTGCACCAGAACATTTATTGCAGCCCAATTCATAATAGCCAAGACTTGGAAACAGCCCAAGGGCCCATCGACCCATGAATGGATTAACAAATTATAGTATATGTACACCATGGAATACTATGCAGCCATAAAAAGATTGAGACTTCACATCTTTTATGTTTACCTGGATGGAGCTAGAACATATTATTCTTAGTAAAGTATCCCAAGAATGGACAAAAAACTATCCAATGTACTTGATACTACTATGAAATCAATATATAACTACCTACACAATCATACAAATGACAAAACATAACTATAGTCCATAAAGTAAAAGGGAAAAGGAAAGAAAGAGGGGTGGGGAGAGGGGATATAGGAGAAGGGAGGGCATTCGGGGGGAAACTCACTTAATGTGCATGATGCAATGGTACATTTCAAAACTATTAAGAAATGAGTATAATTGTGATGGATGTGTTACTTGGTTCAACGTAAACATTTAACATTGTATATCGAAGCAGTACCCTGAACCCCATAAATGCATCAATGTACAAAGTTATGATTTAATAAAAAATAATTCATTGTAAAAAAAGGGGGGGCTTACCCCTGCTCACCAGAAGGCCACCTCCGCCATCACCATCATCACCAAAAGGAACAAGCCTGCCACCTTCCACAGCAACTGTCCTCTATTCCCAAGAGAGCTAAGATGTAGAACCCTTTCTGCAAGTCTGTGAATTTAGAATTCAAAGACTTCTGAAACAATTCTCCAATTAGGTTCAAAGGGATAGGTGTTAAGCGTGAAATTCTCAGCTTCACCCGAAACTCTGCCTCTGGAATAACCTGTGCTAATCATCTGCTAATCAGATACCAGAGATTGCTAACTTTATAGTCTTGTGAAAGTGAAATTATCATCTTTAGAGCTACAAGGCTCAAAATGTTTCCCTTTCACAAAGAGAAACAAAATGGAACTCCAGCAATTGGGGCTGTGAAGCTGGGATAATGCCTTCCTCCTCCAGGTGTTGTGAGGATTAAGTAAAACAACAGACTTACAGTGCTCAGTCCCCTCCATCCAAGTCCCCCTCCCCACACAGAGACTGCCTCTATTGTTAATAGCTCAGTTTAGGAAGAACACTAGTCAAGCCCAGGCCAGACTGACCTGCTCTGGAGCAGCACAAAGCAGCTCCTCCAAAGGGCCTCCGAGCACAGAGAAGGTGAGAGTCGTTCAGAGCCTCAGAGAGAAGACCAAAGCAGGCACCCCTGAGATGCCCTCTCTTTCCTGCCTACAGCGGAAGACCCTGTAATTTTTAATTGTGAAAATGCACATTGAGAGTCCTCCATTGATTCTCCCAGGAGTTTCTACACACCCCATCTCCCTGGGCCTGCAGAGAAGATGTTACTAGTGTGTTTACAGATAAGAGAAATCAAGATGCAGAAAGGCCCAGTGACTAGGGCCACACTGTAGGTCTGTAAATGGTCCCTAATGAGAACACAGGGTTCCTGGTTTCTAATCCACCACTTTCTCTGTTACGCCCTATAAATTGCATTCCTAAAAGGATAACGTGCATTCTTTCTATAATTTTAAGGTGTGTGAGGATTTATGAACTGTGCCCTTCACTGGGCCTCAGAGTCCTGCAGGTGCACGTGATAATAATGATGACAGTAGGGATGACGCTAAGTGGGGCCTGTGGCAAAATCCAGGCTGGCTGCCTCTGCTGTGAAAGTGGTGACAATATGTCCCTGCCTTTACTCTTTCTGTTTTTTCTTTGCCATGTACTTGGTTCTCTAAAATCCTGCTACCCCAGGAGGTCCCTGGGACATGAGTACACAGCATCACCACCAGTGGGAGCCTGTTAGAAATTCAGACTAGAGGGCTCCACCACACGTCCTGGCCAGTCTGCAGCTCCCCATGACTCCCAGGGATTGGCACACATGTGCACACACACAGAGCAAGTTTGATAAACCCTGCTCTGAAAAAATTCAAAATGTGTTGTTCAATAAAGAGCCATTGGTTCTGGCCCCTATAATCTAGCACTCTGGGAGGCCAAGGCGAGTGGATTGCTTGAGCTCATGGGTTCAAGACCAGCGTAAGCAAGAGCAAGACCTCATCTCTACTAAAAATTGAAAAACATTAGCCAGTCGTAGTAGCACACACCTGTAGTCCCAGCTACTGGGGGGGTGGGGGGGGTGAAGAGGGGGGTGAGGTAAGAGGATAGCTCAAGCCCAGGAGTTTGAAGTTGCAGTGAGCTATGATGCCACAGCACTCTATCCAGGGAACAAGAGTGAGACTCTGTCTCCAAAAATAAATAAACTGCAATGCAGAATGTGGAAGCTGATAAAATGCTCATACTGGCAGTTCAGATGTGATCGTTGAGACACTTCAACCTTCAATTGTCTGTTTATGAGTTTTGCCAGCACTTAATCATGATGCCTGGCACACAGTAGGCACTAAGTAAACATTTGCAGAACCCATTGCTGGTTGATTATTTAATAATAAGTTAGTCCCTTTGGAAGGTGTGTCTCTCTCCCTTCTCTCCTAGGGCTCCTTTCTGGAGAACTAAGTAAATCTGGACACATAAAGGGCTCAGCACAGTACCTGGCACACGGTGAGTGCCCAGCAAGTGGCAGATACTACCATTAGCAAGCCATGGAGGTAAGTGCCCTCGTAACTGGCCACTGTGGCTGTGAGAAGGCATGTGTGACAGGGCCACCTGGAGGCTTTGTGGAAATGCCACTTACTGGAAGGAATGCAAACTTATCTTAAGACACAGACACTCTGAAGCATACTTTGTAATGCACAAAAAAATCACTCCAGTGGATTCCAGGGAAATGATTAAGTGTCCAGGAGAGGTGGGCTGGCAGATCATCAGTGTTGGCATGTAAACTATGTTCAGAAGAGCAGCCAAAAGCAAAGTACTTCCTCGCGTCTGTGTCTGCCTCTCGTCTTGCTTCTGATAGAAGATAAGAGACCCCGGGATAATGAATCACGGTGGTGAAGGGCATGATGGCCAGGTCTTCTCGGCTCGGTCAAACGGACATTTCTGGTTCAAAGGCGGCCTCTGGCATTAATGAGCTCTCACTTGCTAACCACTTGTTCCTCACCCTCTGGCCTTGCTCTGGTCATGAGCCCAAACCTCCAAGAGGCTCCCCTGCTCCTTTCCGACTCACCCTCTAAAACCAGCTCAGGTCTATCCCTCCGCCCGTCACCCTCTGTTCAGCCTCTGTTCTTTCCTTCCTCACTTAGGTAGCAGCTAGATGCTGTATTATTTAATTTTTCCCATTTTATTTCCCAATTTACGCTAAAAATTTCACCCAAGCAAGGATGGCGTTTTATATTTCTTTGAGCGTGTCCCTTGCCCTGAACACACGCTCAGGGTTAATGATCAGCCTAGCTATTCTTATAAATAGGGAAGAGAGAGGCAAGAGATATCATGTGGATTTCCTATCACTTTTAATAAAATAATTGCATTCCATAACATTTAAGCAGCACAATCAGCTTGCAGTGTTTTAAGCTGCATTTATTTATGTCGCCTCTGCTAAACTTACATTTGGTACTTCTCCTAGATAGTTGGACCACCTTATTTTCTGTGTTATTCACGTTATTTATCAGATCACAAGAGGGAGTTCTCTAGACAGCTGTAAGTTATGCACAGATGTGCACGCTCACACCCAGTGAATACTGAGTGCCAAGGGCTGTGCTAACCATTTAACAACACGGTCATGTGGCGCTAATATGATTCCCCCACAGAATGAAGAAATAGGCTCTGAAAGAAGAACTGACTCCAGGTTTCAGAGCAGGAAGTGGGGGCCAGGGGATCTCATGGCTCATCTGCCATTGTGCTCTGCTGTCTCTATTAAATTCCCTTCATCTTTCTGAAACATAGAAAGGGTATCTGATAGATTGATATCAGTTTGTTATCTAATGCCAAAAAGAAAAAAAAAAGCCAATTCAATTAGCTCTGCTCATAGTAAAACTTTACCGTTAGGGCAACTTAGCTCAGGCTATAAAACATACTCTCTAGGCTGATTTTTGGCATAAAATGTCAAGGACAAAATAAATTTTTTGCTGATTAAAAGAAAAACCTCTTGGTGGCGGCTATTAAATTTTACAGCTGAAGAAAGAGGGCATTCATCAGCATTGGCTCTTTTTGGTCCTTAATCATAATGTCTAAGTTCCTATTAGTTTTAGAAAAACAAAAAGTAACTCCTTCCCGCCCCGTGTCAATATGATGCAGTCCTTCCCAAAACAATGTTAAAGGAAAACGTGGCATTTTAAAAAAATGTTTGAAGAGAACCAGCTCTACCCTTTGACCCTGTGCATTGAACCTTCGTTTCAAAGACGTTTCAAAGCATTTCTGTCCTGTTATTCTCTAGATATTCCTGGTTCTTACAGAAGCATCAGGTTAAAAATTCATCAAGATATGCATTAACATTCAGTAATATTGACCTTTCAAGGCTAACTGGATTTATTTCCTTAGCAAACTTATTACAGATATTTCCTCAGGCTAGTAGTCACTGTCTCCTGGAATCAGCACGGTCTACAGATGGGACCTCAGGACACTCCACAGAGCCGGGCTCACCGTGGACCTGCTCCCTACACTCAGCCTCACGCCTCACTACTTGTGTGGGCAGCATTTGGCCCTCTCTCTATTTACACAAACTCCCTAACAGTCTCTGGCACCACTGACGTCTCAGAGGGAGGCACAGTACGTAGAGTGTTTCACAAGAAAATCTTTAAACAAAAGGAATTAAAGAAAAGCCCTGCTTAATAGTGAGTTTTTACCAAGCTCCTAAATTCTCAAGAGCATGTGAAATATTAACTTTCCTCAAATGGGAGCACAGAGCTTGCCTTGTTTCCGTTCATGCTGTTGGGTTACAAACGCTCTAGGGAGTAGCACGCCCCGTTCTTAAGAACCTACTGAGATTCTTCATAAATAGTGGCTTAAAAGGCACAGGTTTTGGACTCGGAGGGACCTGCGTTCAAATTCTGGTCCAGACACTTTCCAATTCTCGGCTCTATAACTTAGGGACAATAGCACAAATGCCCCCTCCCTTAGCGGTACCACAAGGGAACACCAGACAAGTGTTGGAGAGGTGGCCAGTGGTGTATTTGCAGAAAAACAGCCCTCTCCCGGGTGGGCTTCTCGTCCTCTCTGCCCCCACTCTGGGCTGGGAGAGCAGTACTAGGGATCCTCTGCCTGCTCCTGCTCATCACCTGGTTGGCCCCCAAAGCTGCCGATAATCCCCACATAGCCACTCTGAATGCCCACGTCATTGAGCCAGCAGAACTCAGCCCTGTGGCTTTGTACACAGCAATGTTGGCCTGCGGCAGGAGCAGGGGGGCTCCAGCAGCCCCCACACTCCCCTCCACCCACCCAGCCCTCTCCCAGGAATGGGGCTGTCCCCCATGGTCTGCAGCTCCATCTGCCACTTGTCCATTTTCCGGGAAAGTTACTCCTAATTTCACAACGTATCTCCTTCAGGGTAAGGTTAAATGTTGACTGGATAAGTAAACATGATGTCTATATATATATAATTTTGCACCAATTTCTATGAAACAAGTGATCATGGACTCAGATTTGTGCCTGAAAGTAAGGGATGGGTTAGATTACACGACAGTAGGTTAAATAAATTTAGTGTTGTTTAATCCTGTCTTTAATATTATTGCATGAAAAATCAAAATATTACTTTATAGAACAGAAAAAAAAATCTGAAAAGGTAAACACCAAAAAATTCAGTTGTTTTTCCACAGGTTATAGGATCACAACCACTTTCTGCATACATACATATAGATCTCCTGACACATATCTAATACATTCAGTAATTCATTCCTCAAGCAAATACTTACTGAGTCCCTACCACAGGTCAGGCTTGTGGGGTGCCAGGGTTACTATGGAGAACAAAGCAGACTTACTCACGGCACCACAGTCCAATGGAAGGGGGGGCCCTTGCTGAGTAATCACACAAGTGCACCATTATAAACTGGGATGGGAGCTACAAAGGGAAAGTCGGGGACACGTGCCAGTGGAAGGGCTGGGTCCAGGCCAACTGTCCCTAAAGAAAGGATCTCTGACACTGACTTAGAGAAAGAATTGGCGGTGCCGAGGGAGGAAGAAGGGCTCACACAGAGGGCAGCAGGACAGCATGCAGGGGCAGCCCCGGAGCTCAGTGCAGCCTGAGCCCCCACAGAACAAAAGGCCAGACTTACAGCAAAAGGGAGGCAGGGTCTTTGCAGGAGGAGTTAAGAGTTCTGCTCTTCATCCTTAACACAGAGGCAAACTTCAAAGCAAGGGTGCAAAATGATCTACTTTGTCACTGAGATCCCTGCCAACCTGGCCCACTGCCCCGGCTCCATCAGCAGTTGAGAAGTGTCAGGTGCCAACCAGGTGGACCTAGAGGTCTCACATGGGGAGGTGACACGTCAAGCTGGTCAGAGCACTATTTAGCCTCCAGAGACTGTCGTCAGGCACAAAGTGCACAGTCTATGCCCAAAGGTGAATCACACGGGCATAATGTTCAAAACCCTACTTCATCTCGAAACCTGTAACCAGTGCTTCAGAGAACACAGGCAGGTGTATTTACACTAAACACGAAACTCACTCAGTCCTGTATTTGTGAAGCGCTGGGCTCTTTCATCCAGGGCCTCACTGGGGTTTTGTAGCCTGTCATCTCCTATTACCATGTTATTAGGCTTTCCTGCGATCCCTGCCACTTCCCCCACCTCGACTCCTTTCAGTACCTGCCACTTGGTTTCCCACCTCAACAAGCCCTTGTTGAGAAGTGCCTGGCCCCGTGAACACTCTTTTAATCCTCTTGCCTACCACAAAGGCAGCTAGATGAGATGGCTCATTTTGTACTTACTGCTTATGCTAAGAGGAGAGGTACAAAACCCCAGGAGGGCTGCTACTCCTTAGCCTCAGAGGCAGATACTTTGGGGAAGAAAAATTGGGTAGGAATGTTTTTCTCAGTTATAAGGTTTGAGAGCAACATACACAGCAGGTTCTGGAGCTCAGCTATGGATTGAGAGCAAAAATAATGAGGCCATTGTAAAGTATGGTAGGAGAGGGGCACCAGGGACAGAAACAGGCTTCCCAGAGGGACACAGTGGTCACCCAGGACAAAGTGTACAAATGTCCTCTTAGTAGAAGATCCCACATGGAGAACTGTCTCTGGGTGGGACTGACCCATCCTCCGCAGGAGATTTAGCACACTTGCTTTAAGAAGCAGTGGGGCCAATTGTAGCACCCCTCATATACCTGACCCAGCCCCTGTCAAACATGTGACAGTCAAAAATTATTCCAAACCCAGGGAAGCAGCACTACCCTGGGTGAGAACCCATCTCAGCACTGCCATCCGTCCATGTAGACTAGCGACCATCTCCTATCATATAAGAGCAGGGGGCAGAGGGCAAAAAATGTCAGGAGCTCGACACCATCCGTGGGATGACTGAGCCTCTGAGATGGCCTGTCCCCACCCCACGCTCCCCTTGCACTCCCCACGCCTTCACTCCTGTGGCTTCTGCCACTCTCTCTGAAAGCCCCTCCCTCCAGGTGCAGTGAGCTGGGCCCTCTCCCAACACTTCCTTGTGTCTCTGAATAATGACTAGGCCCTTCAAAGACGTTGTATGTCCTTTTAAAGGCCCTCCTCCCACACTCTGTCCACCTACTGGTAGTGACTGCCTTATTTCACCCCAGATTAGACACTTCAATGACAAAGACTCATCTCCCTCACATCTGTGTCCCCACAGGACCAGCAACATGGTGACATGGGCTACTAGAGTCAGAACTGGGTTTAAATTCCAACTCTGCCACTTACTATTTAATGTGGCCTTGGGCAGCCCACTTGTTAATAAGTCCTGTGTTTGGGAGTAAGATGACCATAATGTCTGCCTTCAAATAGTTATTATGAGCATTTAATGAGAGAAGGACAAGCACATTTTATTCAATAAAGGACAGCCATGCCACACCCACGCAGCACTCTGACATTAACAAATAGTATGGGTACGTGTTGTCTGGTGCCACTGGCATCTATCTCCTCAAGGGCCTCTCCCAGACCCCACCTGCCTCCCACGTTGTGTGCGTCCATCCCAGCAGAGCTCATTAGCAGGTCCCCAGAAGCAGCACAGGAGAGAAACGGACTCGCCCTATGAGAGAGATGAGGCAGGAATGGGGAGGGCACACACTTAAACTGGTCTTTTTAAAAAATGGCTGAGTTTACTCACTGATCATTCCTGAACTTGTTTTTGAAGGAGGATTTGGAGTTTGTCAAGCAGAGAAGAGAACTCCAAGGGTCAGGTATGCTCAGAATATTTGGTGCTTGGCCAGGTTAATAGAATAATCTGGAAAAGTAAGTTGGGATCAGACTTAAGAAGCCTTGAGAGTCATCTAGGTCTGAGCTGTATTCTTCCCACCCAAAGGAACAGGTTCTCAGCTCTGCCTGACAAGCCCGTACCCTGCTATCTTCCTTTCAAGTCCTGCTGTGAGCAGAGCGCTAGGGAGGGCACAGCCTGAGCTTAGTGGATTGGAGGTTGAGGCTGCAGGATAAGCCAGGGGGCAGGTTTCTCCACCCCTCCTCCCTCCCAGGTGGGGCCACACCTCAAGGTTCCAGAAGTCCTCACTGCCCTGTGGGTCTACACCTGAAATTGCACATGTAATCTGTCACAGCTAGAAAGCCTGTTTCTAATAAAACATTTCACTCCACACATCACCTTCCTGAATACTCAAGTTCAGCTCAGGATTTTGATTACCCAGCCAGATCTGAAAAGACAAAAGTGAGAGCTAGTGAAGTCTAATTTTTTTATCTTAAAACATTTTTTCCCAAAATACTAATGTAGCTTCTAAAACTTAACCATTTCTCTTGCACATCTAACCTACAGTTCTCGCCACAGGCACAGGGGCCTCTGACACTTGTGTTTGCTCTCAGAAGAAACAAGTTCCGGTGAATGAGAAACTGCACTGGGGAAAGCTCCCGGGAGCGGGTGGCCTTCACAGGGCTGCCGTGTGAGGGTGGCGTTTTGAACTATGGACAATAAAGTGATCGTCATGTGTGAAAAGCCATTAAAAAACCTTCAGCATGAACCACCTTGGTCTGCCATCCTCCTGAGCTTATTATTGTCTTTCCACCACTCTTATACAAACAGCCGGGTGGTTTGTTTATGGAGGGCTTTGGAGCGGCCTCACAGCTAGGAAGGTGATGACAGAATCACAGGCGTTGCAGCCACACTCAGCCCAGCTACAAAAACTTCAGGGGGAGGCAGCAGGACAAGCCAGAGATTGGCTTTCAGTCCAAAATAAGCCTGCCTGGAAAGGTGCGGCTGGCTGGTGAGTAGCTGCTCAATAAATACAGGTTGCATGAATAATGAAAGAGCCATCTGAATCTTCACCAACCTGTAAAGGCACCAGCAAGAGAGAAGCAAACTCATTCCAAAACACACAGCCTACCCCTAATTCTATCCCTCCTCCTTCCAAGAAAGTTGTTTTTGTTTCTTCAGTTGAGTACATAAATTACACTAGGAACTTTTATTTAAAATATTTAAGATTTATTTGCTCCTTGAAAATTTTTTTTAAAAATACAGAAGAAAATATTCAAAGGGCAATATCTGTTCTAGATTTTCCTTCATAAATTTGAGGTGACATTACAGATAGAGTCTTGTAACCTTTCACACTATGCTCTTTTTTAAGCATAGAAAAATCCAGAAGGTAAATTTTCTTCACTAAAAGTATTATAAACCACATTGCATTCCTGAAGGTGGAGTGCCCCATTTTTTCTAGAAACACAACAGTTTTTAAAGAGTGGGGGGAAAAAATCAAAATAAATGGCCCAGCCAAGCAGATAGGGAAGAACTGGCATCTCCCTCCAAATCCCCACAGAGCTGGTCCATTTCTTTTCAGAAGTGCTTCTCCTTACACCCAGGTTAATTTGTTTTGTTAATACCAGCCAAGATGAAGGATATCTGTGTCTCCCCACAACTGCAGATGAATTTCTCCAGTTCTGCCCTTTGGCAACAGCAATCCAGTCCAACAGAACAGGGAGAAGTGAAGGTCAAGTGTCAGATCAAAAGTGGCCACACCGTCCCTTCCTTAGAGAGGTCCACAGCCTTCCTCAAACTAAAAGGAGGCGATCCAGCTTCTCAGCCCAACAGTGTGAAGGAGTCGTCCCCAGCTGCACATCTGCCTGAATCTCCTCTTCCCACCGTCTGTGGCCAGTCACAGTAGTGTCACCCACAGCACTCCTGCAGAACCTCTGCTGTTGTGCATGTGACCTATCCTCCCCAGAGAGTTCACCTCCCCTGGCAAGCTCCTACCCAACCTTTAAGACCCAGTCTATTTTTCTTTTTTTCTTTCTTTCTTTTTTTTTCTTTTTTTTGAGATAGAGTCTCACTCTGTCGCCCTGGGTAGAGTACTGTGACATCACAGCTCACAGCAACCTCAAACTCTTGGGTAGCCGGGACAACAGGTGCTCACCACCACATCTGGCTAATTTTTCTGTTTTCAGTAGAGATGTGATCTTGCTCTTGCTCAGGCTGGTCTCGAACTCCTGAGCTCAGGCAATTCACCTGCCTTGGGCTCCCGGAGTGCTGGGATCACTGGGTGAGCCACTCAAGACCAGATCTAGATGGGAACAGGCCTGACTTTCTCCACTTCTCTCAAACAGACCCATGTTCCCACGGCATTCTGTAAAAGCTGCATCTATGGTGGTTTTCTCCTCACACTACACAATCTCCATCTGCCTCCACTAGACTGTGAACTCCTGAGGGCAGACTTCAGGGCCAGCTCTCAACTGTATATACTCCTGTACCACCTGCAACACATCTACAGGGGCGCTATGAAGGAGCAGAGAAGTTCCCATTCCCCTTGGGATACACCTTGTATAAGCCAAGTGCTCTTTTAAATTTTTTATTCCTTCAATTTTTTTTTTGTTTCTTCCTTTCTCTTGAAAAGAGCACTAGTCCAAACAAAATAACTATACAATACTATGACAACAGTATCAGCTAACATTCTAACACCCAGAACCACAGCTCTGAGAGGCAGTAAGCATTAAGTCTATTTTATAGATAAGAAAACTGAGGCACAAGGACATGAGACCAAAGCATAAGAGCAACAAGTGAGGGTTAAATCCAGGCTGCTTTCCTCCATTAAAAAAAAAAATAATCAAGGCCATTATTAAAAAGTATAACAACAGCAGATGCTAGCAAGCATACCAAGAAACACCTATACATTGTTGGTGGGACTGCAAATCCATACAACCTCTATGGAAAACAGCATGGAGATTCCTCAAAGAAATAGATGGAGACTTGCCATTCAACCCAGCAACCCCCCTCCTCAGTGTCTACCCAAATTTATCAAAAAGACACCTGCACTCAAATGTTTATTGCAGCACAATAAGCAATTGCAAAGATATGTAATCGACCTGCCTATCAATTCATGAGTACATTAACAAAATGTGGTAAATATATGCCCTGGAGTACTACTCAGCAGTACAAAGGAATGAAATAGTGTCACTTGCAGCAAGATGGATGGAACAGGAGACAATTATCCTAAGTGAAGAATCTCAGGAATGGAAAAGCAAACCCCACATGTGCTGCCTAAGAACTGGGAGCCGATCAGAGGGCACACATGGGCACAAAGAGATGTGATTGTCACCAGATAGATTTTGGGCTTATCTGTTATGAACATCTATTAAAAGTTATTTTTAAAAAGGGAAAAAAAGTGGGGAGAGGTGAGGTGGGGTAAAAGCCTACCTAACATGTATAATGAGAAAAGCCCCAGCCCCTTTAATATTTCAAAACTTAACAGAAGAAGAAAAAGAAAATCAAGGCCACAAGTTCTGAAACATCTCAGTAAATGCTTCAAGTGACTGTCATTCGACCTCTGTCTCTTCACACATCTGAGGACACCCATCTATGCAATGAGCAAATCCTCCCTCTGCAGCCCCTGATACCCGTATCCAAACAAAGAACAAATCCTCCCTCTATAGTCCCCGACACCCATCCACGCAATGAATAAATCCTCCCTCTGCAGCCCCTGACACCCATCCACTCAATGAGAAAATCCTCCCTCTGCAGCCCCCACGGTCAATACAATGATTTACACAAAATTCGTTTATGTCCTTGTCATAAAAATCCAAAAATTTTATGGAAAATGCAGCTGGGGCTAGGTGTAGTGGCTCAGAACTGTAATCTTAACACTTTGAGAAGCTAAGACAGGAGGATTCTTGAGGCCAAGAGTTTGAGACCAGCCTGGGCTACAGAGCAAGACCCTGTCTCTGCAAAAAATTGAAAGGAAATATAAAAATTAGCCAGATGTGGTGGTGGGCACCTATAGTTCTAGCTTCTCAGAAGGCTGAGACAAGAGGATCACTTGAGTACAGGAATCAGAGGTTGCTGTGAGCTATGATGACACCACTGCACTCCAGCGTGGGCAACAGAACATGGTTCTGTCTAAAAAGAATAATAAAAAAAAAAAAATCACAACCCAGGGCTGGTGAGAAAAGATGGGGTGGGGCAGCAGGTACAGGGACAGTTCAACTACTACACTACAAAAGCTGGATGAATGTGCTTGTCATTCTGAGCTTCGAGTGGAAAAGTCCAGCTCTGCAAGCCCCTGCGCAGTGCACTAAGCAGAAGGCACCCTCTTGGCCAGATGTCCAGCCTCAGAGGCACCATGTAGTCATCTAGCAGAAGGTAAAAGGTAAGAAAACAAATGGCCTTTCAGAAGCAGAGAAGGGGAGGGAGGTCCCAACACTGGGTGACAGGGTCACAGGAGGTTAGTTAACTGGTGTAGGGATCAGGGAAATCTTCATGAGGAGGGGACAGGTCTCAATGTTCAGGCCAGATTTCAAGAGGCCAAGACGAAACTCAGAATTCTTAATGCATGAGTCCACTGCCTCACCCCCACCAACCCCAGGAGCACCTGAACACAGCCTCCCTCACTAGCCCTTCACTGACCTGCCTCTTCTCTATTTCTGCCTAAAACCAGCCAATGAGCCCTTTCTACAAATACAGCTGAGTCGTCAGAGGGAATTTCTGAGAACTGTACATTGTGCAAACAAGTCACAAGCTGTTCACGTAAAAGCTGTTTCTAGCGTTTTCTCTGTGGGTAGTGGGCACCGTGTGCAGCTCCCCGTTATTCATTTGTCTAGCTGAGGTCATGCACACCTCATCCTTCCAGGAGCCCCGGCAGCACCTGTTAAATGCTGCACTGGGAGAGAATGCAAAGACAGCCCTGCCCTCCAGGCACAGAAGGGAGCCCAGCAAGAGCTGCTTAAGAGCTGCAGAGCGCTGAGTTACACTGAGTTACGAGATAGATTTAGTGTCTTATTAAAAGGACCTCAATCCGCACAGAGGCCCTGGCCAGAGACTGGTCTCCTTACACTTCCAAACCAGGAAGCACAGTGTAAAAATTCTTTCATATTAGAGAACAGACCATATTTTTTTGCAGCATGCCAAACAACTCTTAAAGACTGTTCAAACTCTCTGAATGTTTTAAAAATAAGCCCAGGAAGTGAGGCTGAGGAGAATAACCAGCTGCAGACCACGCTCTGTATTTCCAACATATTTATGCCATTTTCTCCCTGGTTTCATGTAGCAGTTATACTGATTGACTAAAAAAAAGTGGAATAAAGCTAACCCAGATGTGCACAGCAGCGCCTCACCCTGAGAAAACGTGTGCACACCTCAAACCTCCGTGACCTTCAAAAGCAGGAGAGGCTGGATGGACTGAGGGTTCTGACCAAGAGACCTCCATGAACTTGGAAAGCAGAAAGACAGGCTAGATGGGCTGAGGCTTCTGTCTGAGTTTTTAACTATGGCAAGAAGGTCAAGCTAAGGGTGAATTAGCTGTGACAGCCTACATCTCATCTGAACAACCCAGCAGTGGCTTTCAGACCTGCTTGGGCAGGAGGGGACAGAGAGAGGCACAGAGTGATGTCAAGACATCCTTTAATCCACCTGTTGCCAAATGGTGAAAGCATCATGCTCTCCATCCTCCAAGTGCACAGAGGTGCTGTCGCAATTAAGAAAATCCACAGTCACTTACTCAACAGAGATCCTATAAATGTAATGACTATCAGCTCAGCTCAGCCTCCTAGGTAACAAAAGGAAAAGAGCCCCAGATAAAGTGCTGAAGGTTTGGAGAGCTGGGGAGGAGGGGGCAATCCCAGGGTGGAGAGCGAGAGGGTGGGGCTGGGGGGAAAGGAGAAGACAAGGTGGGAAAAGAGAACCAGGGAGCACGTGTTACCACTGCTGTCACAACTCCACGCAACACTGCAGGCTGCTGGGTGCCTGGGACAAGGCTGCATCAGAACAGCCTCCTATGGGCCTTAACTCCCTGCATTTCTGGGTTGTATCAGACAGCCCCTATGCGGAGCTACTGGGGAAGCCAGTTTCCACTGACACAGCCTAATTGGACTCTTGGCAGGAGGAGCCAGGGTTCCATAGTCTGGACTGGGTTAGGCCTGGCTGCTGCACTGCTGGGCCCGCTGCATAGAAAGCTGGGCAGGCTGACCTGCAGGCCTGCCCTGTGGAATGAGGTGGTGTGACTGGGGGTGAAGACAGCCAGCTTCCCACGAAGCAAGTGGCAGGGGCTCCCTCAGAGGCAGGCCTGTCCGAGGTTCGCATAATCTGGGTCCTATGCGATTTTGCATGAGCAGCCAAGAACATGTTTTTGTTGCTAAAGATGGATTCTTAAGCAGTGGGTACAAATTAAGGCTATTTTGTCAAATGCATAATCATTTACCTATAAATATATAAATGGGAGGGCGTTTGGAAAGTTGTTACTTCAAATCCTTAACCCTGGTTATCACTGGAGTATGAACCCTTTTTCCCATCTTCTTTTATGCACATCTGTATTTTACCTAGATGACAAAACAATAAAATTCTATTTACCTAAGAAAAATAGGTGCTCATATAAAAAAGCTGTTGGGAATCATAAATCTGAGCTTAAGGGTCAAGAAGAAATCACCCTGATTCCCACCGTAACCGCACCCTTCACTTGGCCTCTCTTCATCTATACAGCTCCAGCACGTCATGGGGAGCTCGCCTCCATGTGAAAAACATGTGTTTGCAGGGAAAGACATATGTGCCCTTGGCTCTGTGATCTCAGCAAATCCAGCCTTCAGTTCCCTTATCTGTAAACAGAGGATGACAGGAGGCTTGCCCTGGGGGACTGTTCTGAGGATCAGGTGTGATAATACAAATCAAAGCACCCTGGACATAATCTCACACTGTCTACATGTGAGACAATGTTACTGTAAAGGAGTAGGGAGAGCAGAAGAATGTGGGACGCAGAAGAATACAGACTTTGGATACGGGAAGATTTTCAGATTCATAAATAAGACTGGGGAGTGATGGGATCTTTCTCTTGAGTTGGTATCAGAAGAGAGAACTGCCTGAGCTTTCACGCGTGCCAGGAACTTGCCTTGGCACTGCGCGGTCGCTGCCTGGCACCGCAGTACATCTTTTCACCTTTCAGTTACACTGAAATCCGTGAGTGAGAAGGTTCTAGTAACCTCCCTACGAGAACTTAATCTGAGCTTTGGCAACCCTGTCCACTATGAGGCACAGAACTTACTCTTAGAGCAAAACAAGATTTAAGAGGGGATTCAAAGATTCAGAGAATTTTAGAACCGGAAGAGCCTGGAGCTCTAAATTTCATGTTTTATACATGAGGAAACCAAATGAAGCCCAGCCGCCTACACAGCATGGCTTACCCTGGCTTGTGGCAAAGCTGCCTTTTGTAATAATGAAGTCATGGCTGTCCTGTGGCTATGATGTGCCTGGTACTCGCTGAACTCCAGGCAGACTCGGCTTTCTTTCGTCTTAAAACAACCAGTGAGAGGAGTATCGATGGTCCCTCTACAGAGAAAAGAACTGAGGCTCAGAAAGCTTAAGCAATTTGTCTGAGGTCACAGTCTACCCAAAAGTCTACGTTCTCACCTCCCCAAGGCCCTGTCCACTGCTGCTCCCACACCATGCTCCCAGCAAGGCCAGCACAGTAAAGACAAGCATCCCCGCCACAAGCCACGGCACGTATTCACGCAGAAGTGAGACCCAGAGTATCTGGGGTGAGCGCTGTGCAGACAGCCCCTCATAGGTCAAGCAGTTTAGCATTCTGCTTTTTGAACCACTTCTCTTCTCCCCAAATCCAGCCCACAAGCAACAGCTGAGTACTCATCTGGGGAAGTCGTTTTGGTTTCCTCCTGGTCCTCCCTGAATTTGGGGCTCTGGATACAGTAACACTGTGGTGCTGGCTTTAACTCTGATCTGGGAAATGATGGGCTTTTCTTTTGACCAAGAAATACAATTTCACGTGTAACTTAAAGAGGCCTTTCTGCTTTGTGCTCCTGCCTCAGTGGTGAGCAAAATGGAGAGTGTTGTTTCAGAAACCTAAAATTAAACGAATGCACATATGTTCTGTAAAAAGTATTACTTGACAAGATCAAATTACCCCTGGAAAGGGGAGCGATTTCACTAGCTGTGCCTCTCCTGCACATCTGAATCTCCCCTGTGATTTTGGCAGAGAGGGTGGAGGTGCAAAGGGTTAACCCCACCCAGGTGCATCTGGGTAATTCCTCCCTGGACACTGGGGAAAGAGCTGACTGCACTGCTTAACCCTGAGCAGGTGCAGGAGGGGTTAAGGGAACTGACACAGCTGGATTTGCATTTAAGAAAAATGCACAGAACAGGCCTGAATAGCCACAAGCTGCATGAGATTGGAGGAAAGGTCACTCCAGGGCATTCATAAAATGTCTTTTACAAACACACACATGCGTAAGTACAAATCTCTCCATAGCACGTGGGCTCCTGGGGTGAAACCAGATGTTTCCAAAGTGATCCTTTCTTGCTACAAAAGAGGACAAGGAAGAGTATTCGCTATCAAAAGCAGCCCAGGACTTGGGGTATCAGGACCCAAACCTCCGGGGCTGGGGGCTTGTAAGAGCAGGTAGTTTACTCAGAAATTGTCACAGAAGTGGATGGTTTTTCATCACCATTTTCTTTGGTTAGTGTCCTGGAAAAAAGGCCTCGAAGCAATGCCCTTTGCCAAGAACTGTTCTTTCCCACACTTGCTGTAACAGTAAAATATCTATAGGAAATAACAAAAAGAATGTGGATTATGGGAGGGCATTCTAGATGGGAAGGTTTGATTACAATGGCTAGGAATCGATAATAACTACAATAATACTAATAATATTCTCAGCTCTCCATAGTCTTAAATGCATTATTTTGTTTTTATTACTATGGAGTTAAATGATTCACTATTCCCATTATTTGAGGAATTAAACTATAAGTGGCAGTGACATTTTCTCATTTTTCATATGAGACTATTAGCTATGTCTATGATTTCTGAATCCAGTTTCTCTTTTATAATTTTAAATTACACTCTTATTTTCATCCTCTTCTTCCCAAGGCCCAGGCAGAAGGTCAACAGGATGAACTTTTCCATGACAGTATAAACCTACGATCACATGAACTTTGCCATTACCCAGATAACAGATCATAGATTATCTTGTGATAATTTTTTCCATCCTCAACTTGACTAGTAACTTCACATTTTATTATTTTTAAATTTATATCCACTTCTACACATTGTTTGTCAAATGATTTAAGTTTTCAGGTGTGTACCTTTCATTTCATTATCGTTGGCATTAGAAAGTTGATTAGTTTATGTACAGAGAGACTTACAGGTGTAAAGAAAACTAAAACAGCTCCTAAACCGTAATTATCAAATCTCGTGAATATCTTGGATGTCTTAGAAATAGCTGAAGATGTTAACAAATGGAAAAACATACCATGCTCATGGCTGGGAAGAATCAACATTGTTAAAATGTCCGTAGTACCCAAAGCAATCTACAGATTTAATGCAATCCCTATTAAAGCACTACTGTCATACTTTAAAGATCTGGAAAAATTAGTATTTCGTTTTATATGGAAACAGAAAAAACCTTGAATAACCAAGACATTACTCAGAAATAAAAACAAATCTGGTAATCACGCTACCAGACTTTAGACTATACTATAAATCTATAGTGATCAAAACAGCATGGTATTGGCACAAAAATAGAGAGGTAGATGTATGGAACAGAATTGAAAACAAGAAGATGAACCCAGACACTTACCGTCATTTGACCTTTGATAAACCTATCAAAAATATAATTTGGGGGAAAGATTCCCTATTTAACAAATGGTGCTGGGTGAATTGGCTGGTGACTTGTAGAAGACTGAAACTGGACCCACACCTTTTTCCTCTAACAAAAATTGACTCTCACTGAATAAAAAACTTAAACTTAAGACATGAAACTGCAAAAATTCTTAGAGAGAATGCAGGGAAAACACTTGAAGAAATTGGCCTGGGAGAATACTTTATGAGAAGGAACTCCCAGGCAATTGAAGCAACACCAAAAATACATAACTGGGATCTGATCAAACTAAAAAGCTTCTGCACTGCCAAGAACATAGTAAGTAAAGCAAGCAGACAGCCCTCAGAATGGGAGAGGATTTTTGTAGGTTCTGTTTCTGACAAAGGTCTAATAACCAGAATCCACAGAGAACTCAAACTTATTAATAAGAAAAGAACAAGTGATCCCATTTCATTGTGGGCAAGAGACATGAGCAGAAGCTTCTCTGAAGAAGACAGGTGCACAATCTATAGACACATGAAAAAATGCTCATTATCTTTAATCATCAGAGAAATGCAAACCAAAACCACTTTGAGATATCATCTAACTCCAGTAAGAGTAGCCCACATCACAAAATCCCGAAACTACAAATGCTGGCGTGGATGGAGAAAAGGGAACACTTCTGCACTGCTGGTGGGAATGCAAGCTAATACATTTGTTTTGGAAAAAAGTTTGGAGAACACTCAGGGATCTAAAAGTAGACCTGCTGTTTGATCCTACAATTCCTCTACTAGGTGTATATCCAAGAGACCAAAAATCACTTTATAACAAAGATATTTGTACCAGATTGTTCATTGCAGCTCAATTCATAATTTCCAAGTTATGGAAGAAGCCCAAGTGCCCATCGACCAATGAATGGATTAATAAATTGTGGTATATGTATCCCTTGGAATACTATGCAGCATTAAAAAAAGATGGAGACTTTACCTCTTTTATGTTTAAATGGATGGAGCTGGAAAATATTCTTCTTAGTAAAAATCTCAGGAATGGAAAAAAAATATCCAATATACTCAGTACTACCATGAAAGCAATTTATAATCACTCACACTTTCATATGAAAGATGGATCACAACTATAGTCCAGGATGAAGGAGGAAAGGGGAGAGGGATGAGAGGAGAGGAGGGTGATTCCATAGAGGGAGGGTTAATGGTGGGACCACATCTATGGAGCATATTGCAAGGGAACAAGTCAAATCTATCAAGTATAGAACACAAATGTCTTAATGCAGTGATTAAGTAAATGAGGTGAAAGCTGTGTTAATTAGTTGGATGTAAGCACTCCAATTTGTACAAAAAAAAATCAACACAATGAATCGCATTGGCATAAATGTATACATGATCTATGTATATATGACTTAATAAATGAAAAAAATAAAAGATAATTCACCCACACAAAAAAAAAGAATAAAAGAAATACTGAGGAATAAAAATATATATATCTTGGGTGTCTTAAGGTCAATAGTGAGGCAGTGAATTTGAGAATATTAAAAAAATTAAAAAGCAAAATATTTCAAGAATACTTTTAAATCCCAAAGTATACATTTTATTTATTTATTTATTTAGAGACAGAGTCTCACTTTGTCACCCTTCCGTAGAATGCTGTAGCATCACAGCTCACAGCAATCTCCAACTCTTGGGCTTAGACGATTCTCTTGCCTCAGCCTCCCAAGTAGCTGGGACTACAGGCACCTACCACAATGCCCAGCTATTTTTTTGTTGCAGTTTGGCAGGGGCTGGGTTCAAACCTGCCACCCTCCGTACGTGGTGCCAGCACCCTACTCACTGAGCCACAGGCGCCACCCTAAGTATGCATTTTAAACCAACTAAGTGTTTACTTCCACATTACCTGCAGCATTTAAGCTTTAGAGATTCGTAGTTCAAGTGCACCACTGAACCCAGGAAGTTGAGTGACTTATTTTCCTGGCCAGCAAATGGCTCCATCAAACTCTCAACCTGCCCTCCCACCCCCTGTTCTCTGCACTAGGACCAATTCCCCTCCCCTATTCTCTTGCCTCTAAAGCAATGAGGCTAAGTAGGTAACATAAAACAGGACCTAGTGAGGACTCTTAGCAGCAGAAAGGATGAGGAGACCTAGCAACCAGGAGGTGGGATGCTGGGTGGGAGTGTGAGGTCCCACCAGGAGCCTCAAAGAACCAGTAAAGGGTCTGAGTAGTCTGTATCTATCTGCTAGGGCTGCTAGAACAAAGAGCCACACCCTCAGTGGCTTAAATGACAGAAATGTAGGTGCCAGCACAGTTGGTTTCTCCTGAGGCCCCTTTCCTTGGCTTATACAGGAAAAGAAATCTCTCTCTCTTTCCTTCCTGCCTCCCTCCCTCCCTCCCTCCCCTCCTCCTTCTGTTGCCCTGGGTCGAGTGTCATGGTGTTTTAGCTCACAGCAAACTCAAACTCCTGGGCTCAAATGCTCCCCTTGCCCCAGCCTCCCAAGTTGCTGGGACTACAGGCATGTGCCACAATGCTTGGCTAGTTTTTCTCATTTTTGGTAGAGAAGGTGTCTCGCTGTTGCTCAAACTGGTCTTGAACTCCTGAGCTCAAGCGGTCTGCCTGCCTCGGCCTCACAGTGCTAGGATTACAGGCAGGAGCCACCACAGCTGGCCTTTACCTTATTGATTTTATTTATTTACTTATGTGCTTATCTGTGAAAGGTTAATATGTTTCCCAAAGTCAGAACTCTACAGAGGCAACCCAAAGACAGGTCCTCTCGTCTTCCCCCGCCCCACGCTCCACCCCATCATTTCTGTCTCCTTCCTGCTCTTCCCAGTCCCACAGGCCATCCGTCTCATTGGGATTTCTGGTTTAATCTGCCGTTGTTCCCTTTTACACAGATGTGCATATACGTGTGTATGTTTCGTTTTGTCAGTTTTTGTACAGAAGCAGCATACTATAGACACGTTTTTGCACTTGAGAGGCTGCATAGATGGTTATGAGAAATGATGTGATGGGAGAGTGATGGATGGACAGTAAGAGAGGTGAGACCCAACCCACTCGAGAGCCAGACCTTTCCTGGGAAAGGTTCTATGAAGGAGGCTGAGTTTGAGTAGTGTCTTAAGAATGAGTGATGTGGTGTGGAAGGGAGAGATTTTTCTAGACATTTATAGAGGAGAATAGCCAGTGAATGGCAGGGAAGGAACTAGGTCTAGGTCAGGGAGTCCACCCCAGAGGCCATGGACATCCAGCTGAAGAGTGAGAATCTTTAAGCAGGAATGTGACAAGACTGCGACAGGAAGCAAAACCTGATATTGGGTATTTTTCCTGGTTTATGAACTTGCAGGCGGAATTTAGAGAGCATCTCGAGATTTGTTCTAAAGTGATAGTGTGCACCCATGTTCTAGAGGAGGAAACAGCCGCGGGTCAGAGGAGCTGGAAATAAGCGTGCCCTTGACTCACAGTCCCATGCTCTTCCCTGGACTTCCTCAGGGTCTAGGGCAGCCCTAAACTTTTCAGGCCTGGCAGTTGTTTCTTTTGCCAGACTGTTCGAACCTTTCAATTCATTTAATCTCAAATCCCAAAATTCAACCAGATTTGCAGCAACTTTAAACAGCCTGCTCTGGGCCGTATTGTGACCCTTCCTTCTTCCCTGCAAATCCATGTGTTGGAGGCCTAACCCTGATACCTGAGGAGGTGACTGTATTTGGAGGTAGGGCGGTCACAGAGGAAGTGAAGTTAAAACGAGGTCATGAAGTTGGGCCCTAACCTACTATCACTGGTGTCTCCATAAGGAAAGGCAATTAGGGCACTCGCATAGGAAAGACTGTGTGGAAGGTACTGGGAGACGACGGCTGCGTAAGCCAAGGAAAGGGGCCTCAGGAGAAACCAACTGTGCTGGCACCTACATTTCTGTCATTTAAGCCACTGAGGGTGTGGCTCTTTGTTCTAGCAGCCCTAGCAGATAGATACAGACTGTTTACTCAGACCCTTTACTGGTTCTTGGGGACCTCACACCCCTGTCCAGCATCCCACCTCCTGGTTGCTAGGTCTCCTCATCCTTTCTGCTGCTAAGAGCCCTCACTGGGTCCTGTGTCATGTCACCTACTTTACCTCATTGCTACAGAGGCAAGAGAATAGTGGAGGGGAACTGGTGCTGGTGCAGAGAGCACAGGGCAGGGGCGGGGGGTGGGGGTGGTTGTGAGTTTGAGCCATTCGCTGGCCAGGAAAACAAGTCACTCTACTTCTTGGGTTCAGTGGAGCACTAGGAATCTCTAAAGCTTAAATGCTGCAGGTAATGTGGAAACAAACTGTTTGTTGGTTTAAAATGCATACTTAGGGATTTAACATTTTGCTTTCTAATTTTTTAAATATTCTCAAATATTCCCTGCCTCGCTATTGACCTTAAGACACCCAAGATATTAACAAGATTTGATAATTACTTAGGAGCTGATTAGGAGCTGTTTTAATTTTAATTTACACCTGTAAATCTCTCTGTATGTAAACTAATCAACTTTCAAATGACAATGATAAAGAAATGAAAGGTACACACATGCAAACTTGTATCATTTGGCACACAATGGGGAGGAAGGGAGGGAGGAAAGAAGGAAGGAAGGAAGAAAGGAAGGGAGGGACGGAGGGCGGGAGAGAGGGAGAGAAGGGAGCTATGGTGGGCACCTGTAGTCCCAGCTACTGGGGAGGCTGAGACAAGAGGATGGCTTGAGCCCAAGAGTCTGAGGTTGCTGTGAGATCTGACACCATGGCGCTGTACCAGGGGTGATAAAGTGAGACTCTGTCTCAAAAATAAATAAATAAATAAGAATGGGTAAAAAATAAACCCAAAGTGGAACAGAAACTAAGCAAATGAAACACCTGTATTTCAAATGAATGGCATCATCAAGAGGGAGATGGAAGAAAGAGATAGCCTTGAAGTTGGCTTCAACTAAAGAAAATACATTTTTATTTACTTGATGGAAAAACTTGCATCTGACGATGAAGATTTAATGAGGAAAAGGCAGGAAAAGTGCATTCAGAGAACGGCTGGCTGACTGCTGCTTTAGTGCATTCATTTCACAGCTGATACCACAGAGACTGTGAGGTTCCCACTCCATATCCAGCTGATACCACAGAGACGGTGAGGTTCCCA
>NW_003852461.1:10539279-10541071 GCF_000181295.1 Otolemur garnettii | reverse complement strand
ATACCACAGAGACGGTGAGGTTCCCACTCCATATCCACCTGATACCACACAGACTGTGAGGTTCCCACTCCATATCCACCTGATACCACACAGACGGTGAGGTTCCCACTCCATATCCAGCTGATACCACACAGACTGTGAGGTTCCCACTCCATATCCAGCTGATACCACACGGACTGTGAGGTTCCCACTCCATATCCAGCTGATACCACACAGACGGTGAGGTTCCCACTCCATATCCACCTGATAACCACACAGACTGTGAGGTTCCCACTTCATATCCGCCTGATAACCACAGAGACTGTTAGGTTCCCACTCCATATCCACCTGATACCACACAGACTGTTAGGTTCCTCCTCCATAGCCACTGTCTCTTTCCTCCTTTCATAACAGAACCCCAATTTTTTGGTGGAGGTTAGCAATGTGCTCTGCTGAAGAACTTTCCCAGCTTATCCTGCAGCCAAGGGTGACCATGTGACATGGTTTCAGCTGAATAGAGAATATTCGGATGAATAGAGAAGTAACTAGGTGGGGGTTCCAGGCAGTCTTCTCTCCCATTACTCCAGACACAGTCTCACTCCATCTTTGGGTAGAGTGCCGTGGTGCCACAGCTTACAGCAACCTCACACTCCTGGGCTCAAGTGATCCTCCTGCCTCAGCCTCCCAAGTAGCTGGGGCTACAGGAGCCTGCCACAACACACAGCTAGTATTTCTATTTTTAATAGAGACCTAATCTCCCACTGGTTCATTCTGGTCTCAAACTCTTGAGCTCAAGCAATCCACCTGCCTCGGCCTCCCAGAGTGCTGGGATTACAGGCGTGAGCCACTGTGCCCGGCCCCTAGAATCTGTAATCTTAACTCCTAGTCCATGTAGTTTCAACCACTCACAAGTAACCCCTAAGCTTCTGTTACATGCTCAGCACTCCAAAGACGGCCCTCTTCCTTATTTATTCTATTACTGTGTACTCAGCACGGATCAAAGCAGAATTGGGAAGTTTCCCTGGTTCTTGCTGATCCCATTAATTCATGGGAAATTCTGAATTACATTTATAACTTTGCATATGACAATTCTTCCTCCTTTTCCATTTAAACAGTAATAGAAAAAGGTTTGTTAAAGCCAAGGATATGCTCTTTTCTGTGATTATAGACCCAAGACTAAATATATTTAAAGCCTGAAGTCCAGCTCTTGAAAATAGAACTTGAATATATCATGGTTTAGATAATTCAATAACCTCACACCATTAAAAAAAAATCTTTATTTCCCACATTCATACTCAACCTTTTCCACTGAACTTTACTGCAGCATTTACAGCAGTGTATTCATGCAGAGGCTGGCGTAAAGGTGGAGCAGGGAACACCTTTACGCTGCTGGTGGGACTGCAAACTAATACAACCTCTTTGGAAGGAAGTATGGAGAACCCTCAAAGAACTCAAACTAGACCTCCCATTTGATCCTGAAGAAGAAAGAAATCGTTTTACCAAAAGGACATTTGCACTTGATTATTTATTGCAGTTCAATTTACAATTGCCAAGATGTGTAATGAACTCAAGTGCCCATCAACCCATGTGTGGATTAATAAGCTGTCATATATGTACACCATGGAATACCACTCAGCCATAAAAATGATGAAGCCGGCTCAGCGCCTGTGGCTCAAGTGGCTAAGGCGCCAGCCACATACACCTAAGGTGGCAGGTTCGAATCCCCAGCCCGGGCCCGCCAAACAACAATGATGGCTGCAACCAAAAAATGGCCAGGCGTTGTGGCGGGCGCCTATAGTCCCAGCTACTTGGG
>NW_003852461.1:10518304-10539140 GCF_000181295.1 Otolemur garnettii | reverse complement strand
ACCTGGATGAAGTTGAAACACAGTCTTCTTATCACAAGAATGGAAAAGCAGGTATCCAATGTACTCAATACTGATACAAAGCCAGTAGATGATCTGATACAGGCCCACATAGGAGAAAAACTCAATTCAATTCAAGCTGCAGGGAGGAGGGCGGGAGGGAGGGAAAGAGGGGATGAGAACGGGGCCCAATGTAAGGGTATACGCCACACCTCCTGGGTGCAGGACGCAGTACAACAGGGACTTTACATAATAAATACAAACATTGTAACCTAATCGCTTATACCCTCTTATTAATCTGAAATGAACGAACAGTGTATTCATAGTTTATTCTTCATTTATCTGTCTTATGACAAGTAAATACACAGAAGTCTGGACTCTGAGTTTTTCTCCCTAGATTGTTAGGTTGTTGAGGGCAGAGCCCATCGAATGTATACAGTCTCTGGCATAATCTCCATCTTCAGGGAGTTGTGTTCATTAGTACGTGAAGGCAAGAAGTGTGTGTAATCCTTAGAGAATGGGCTATGTTGGACCCCAGAGAAACAAAAGACATAATTAAAAGGCTTAATGTTGGGTCCTTCAGAATTTAATAAGAAGAGATTTTACTTCAGAATTTAATAAAAAGAGAGTTTACATCAAAATCTTAAAAAGTGTACATTTGGGGGCTTTGGGGGAATTAAATTCTATCTGTTGATTTAGGGCAAAATCTTCTCGTGGAAATATTTAGAGATATCATTGGAATCTGAAAAGTGGGATGAATTTTTACTGAGTCCATTTGGCTAGAAATCACAAAACTCAGGGTGGGATACCCCAGGCCCTCGGGCACACTGGTATTCTCACATCTGCTCTTAGAGCTATAGAGTTCTGACTTGGTAAAGGAGTGTAAATTCTAAGAACAACCCCCAAGGCCAAATACAAATCTGTTGTGTTATAACCTCCCCAGATTTGCAGGCTGCCAGCTGGTTCAGAGTTGGTACTGCACGGAGCTCTGATAGCCACAGAACCTGAACCAGTGCGGGGTTGTGGGCTTACTACAGTCCAGGGCAAGACAGGAAAGTCACAGCACAGGTGCCCATTCTGGCTCTGCCACTCCCTAACTGTATGACCAGCAATTCATGTAACCCCTCTGGGCCTCAGTGTCCTCATCTGTAAAATGGGATTAATACCATTACCACCATGGAAGGCTGGTGAGAGGACAGTCGGGTCAGTGTCCAGTGAGCATCACCACCATGGAGAGCTGCTGTGAGGACAGATGAGTCAGTGTCCAGTGCACAGGGGAAGCCACACTGAGTGTTAACTATTATCATTATTTGTTGGATGAAGAATAAAACCATAACATGAAGAAATGTTCATGATATAGTTTTATTTAGATTTTTAAATATCACATTTCAAAACAGATACATGTCTAGAAAGATGTCTAATTATAGTATATAATGTATATGAATAGAAAATATATGAGTGGAAAATTTAAAAAATTAACAGTGCTTTCCTCAGACATAAGATTATACATCACTTTTATCTTTTTCTCTACAGTTTTAATAGAATTTTTATTGAAAGAAAAATAATGATTGTAATTTGATCCATAACCCAGGCCTCAGGCCTCAGTTTCCTAACTCAGGGAGTGGGGCAGGTCTGCATGAGACTCCAGGCATCAGCTATCCAGACCAAGAAACTAAGTCACACCGCACAGCTAACTTTTCATTTCTATATGGTAAAAATGGCTTCTTAGAAATATCTTTCTTTTTTTTTTTTTTTTAAGAGACAGAGTCTCACTTTATCACCCTGGATAAAGTGCTGTGGTGCCACAGCTCACAGCAACCTCCAACTCTTGGGCTTAGGTGATTCTCTTGCCTCAGCCTCCCGAGCAGCTGAGACTATAGGCGCCCATCACAACACCCGGCTATTTTTTTATTTCAGTTTGGCTGGGGCTGAGTTCAAACCCGCCACCCTAGGTATATGGGGCTGGCACTCTACTCACTGAGCCACAGGCGCCACCCAAAATATCTTTCTTTAAACCAAATCAGAGTCAGTGGTAAGCATGGAAATTAGTATAAAGAGTAAACAGACTTGTCTTACAAAGTTAATCACATCAACGCCAGTCTCACTAAATCCTAAATCCCTAGATACATCTCCCAGCCTGACTGTGTGGAGCTAGACAGTGACTGGACTCCAGAGGGAAGAAACAAGGCACTGCCCTTCAAGGGAAAAAGGCCGGGGGGTGGGAAGGGGGCATCGCCACACGGTGCCCGGCTGCTATTAAGTGATTTCCTCTCATCTGACACTGATGTGTTGTTCTTCCTACCCATTTGCCTGCTGGTTTACTGTTTAAAACCAAGAATAACAGTTTATGGTTTTAGCAGTTTTACAGCAGTACCCAAACCACAATGTCCAGTTCCATGTAGAAACCAGAAGAACTTTGTAAAACCCAAGCTAAGAGAGTAAGTGTCTGTACAGAGAGCAAAGAGCATTCCCTTTCATTCTCTGGTGTTAAATTCACTATTATTAGATTTTGGTCCTGGAAATACTGCTAATGTTACCAAGTAAACCCATGTTGTTCTCAAATCTCAATTACATCTTTGATGGCAGGACTGTCCAAAAGAGGCTTAGGTTAAGGTCCCAAACAATTCAGACTGACGCCAGACTCCATGAACAAGACACTGAGCCTTTCTGAATCTCAGCTCCCTCACCTATAAAATGGGCGTATTAACATCACTTTTCATGAACTGCTATAAAAATATACATATTTAGAAAGTGCAAAGGGTGAGGGTGAAATGTCAAAGGCACCGAAGGAAACAAGAGGGGAAGACTCCACTGTGTATAGGGCAAGGCTGCAACTCCCAGCACGCTGGCCGTGCGGCGGGGCCGGCAGGCACAGGGACGCAGAGTGCCGTGTTTGCTGCTGCCGTCAGTCCAGTCACTGACAATCCAAATGGGTTCAGGCAGAGAAACTCAGAGTCTGAGGTGGAGTACACGCAACTTTCCAGAGCCTGTGAGGCTGCCTGGTCCACACACTAGGCCTGAACCAGCTGTGGCCTGTGCCCGGTGATGGACGGAGCAGGCCACACCATGACAGCTCTGCCCCTCCTGGGGCTCCGTGCTGGGTGCCGGGCACTTTAAGACGGCTTCCCTGCAGAAGCACAACTTTCCACATTTATTAACTTTACTTCCCCATCAGAGGACGGAGATATCTTCATCCTCTGTTAGGGTGAGCAGATTGTAGAGAAGTTAGGCAGTGAGACTAGGAAAGATGAGAGCCAAAGGGTAAGGTCTCTGGAAGGACGTCTCTGCCGTGGCCAGGTCAGCCTTCCTCCCCAGCCAGCCCGGTGCCCAGAACTTACCCTGCCATGTTCTTTCTCTTTCTGTCCTCTCTGTCCTCTCTCACTCCGTCCCCCTTTCTCTCTCCTTTCCTCTCTTCTTTCACCTTTTTGCAATATGTATGTCTTTACTACCTGCCACTTGGTAGACAAATATTGTAGCAACTGTTTCTTCTTCTTTAAATAGCACAGAATTCATTAAAAACATGAAAACTCACTAGAGAGAAAATGGTTGCCCCGGGGAAGGTGAATCAGCATCGCAGAGGAATGTGGGAAGGGGCCAAAGCCCGGTCAAAGGCGCCACCAAACGCAGCACCCGAGGAGAAACCTGAGAGCTGGAGGAGCGGGAAATTTTACAGAAAATACCACTAATGATAACAGCTCAACTTTTTATGACTTGGTAGAGGTTACAAACCATTCCCACACCTATTACTTCACTTGACATATTTAACAGCTCTTTGGGGTCGTTATTAACCTCAAGGAGATTAAGGGATTTACCCAAGTTCAGCAGCTAATAACAGAGAGTCAGAACTCGAACTCTGGTCTTTTTATTCTGCATCTAGAATAAGGCTCCAAGGCGAGGTGGGAGGTGCAGGGTGTACCCCGGGAATTTGCAGAAGGCAGTGTCCCTAGCAGCTGAGGGCTCAATGTGCCCACCCCACTCAACTGGGCTCCCTCACAAGGAAAACACAGGCAAGTCATTTTCTCCGCTACCCCTTGTCCTGCCAGTCACTACTGTTGTCCTGCCAACATCACCATCTCATCCAGCTCCTTGATTAGATGAGGAAGTACCACTTAAGTTCAAGTCAGTTTAAAATGAAGGGGAAGGGAGGGGAACCGTCCTTTAGTACCTACCAGGTACCATGGGACTCTTTCAGAATAAGGGAAGGACCCAACATATACTTTGCAGAACGTTTTAGGGAACATGGAATTCAAGTTATTGAACACAAATTACAAAGTACTGGAGCGTTCACTGGCCAAATTTCCAGAAATGCCACCACAATTCCATTACAAAGTCCTAATAAGCTGTGTGCCAAAGACATCACTTTAAAATTCCACCTGCTACCAAAAGAGCTATCAAAATAACTTCAGACAGAGTACTTACGTTATTTATTAGTATGTTTTTTTTTTTTTTTTTGCTGTTTTGGCTGGGGCAGGGTTTGAACCTACCACCTCTGGCATATGGGGCCAGCACCCTACCCCTTTAAGCCACAGGCGCAGCCCAGGATATTTCTTTTGATACCATGGTAGGAGTCACTGAGAAGCTAGGATTCAATACGATGCCTGCTACACCGTGAGGGGACTGGCTTCTTGGGTTGAGGAGCAAACACACTGTGAATGAAGGACTTGAGTGTGGGTGGCCACCTGCCCAGCACCCCACAGGTGGAAGCATCATTACCGAGGGGACAAAGTCCACTGGTGACCTGTGAGCACCATTACTCCACAGAGGACATCCAGAACTGGGCAGGGTCATAGCTCTGACTCACAGATGCCATCTCCATGACAGCTCCAGATAGTACTTCCCAAGCAAAGACAACCCCATTATCCAATAAAATAAAAATTATAAGACGAAATGGAAAGAAAATGTGAAGAGCACCTAGAATCAAGATGAAAAAAAATTCTAAAATTCTCCAACCATCTTCAGAAGAAGAAGGTCTATTTAAAAAAGGCTGACTGTTCAGAGCCAATTGTTTTAACTCTGAGCCTTGATTGCTTTATGGTAAAACAAGAAGGCAAAGAGATTCACAAAGCACCTGAAAATTCACTACCATCTTGAACAAGTCTGTGTGACTCAGTAACTTCAAGAAAAGCTGATGATATATTGGTACCTAGTCAAGATGTGTGGTTCTCAGCTCTTGGTCTTCACTGCTGCTGTCTGTGAGTCTAAACACACCCACACTCACCCTGACTCCATCTTACCTCCCTGTGCACCCACCTTGGTCTGCAGAAAGTTTAAGGTTTTACCATCTTCTTCATAAGACCAAGTCATGTGGTGCATTTTCTTAGGGAGTGTTAGCCTTTACCCAAATTTCAAATCCAGCAATATAAGCAACTAAAACACAAAATTACATCCCATTCCCACCTGGGAATAATGAAGAAAATGCAGGTAACTGTCACTTGCATTTCTAAAGCAGAAAGACAGTTCTGCATTTGTAGAAGACAAACTTACTAAAACATCCAATGCTCTGGTCAGTAATTCCATGGTCTTCATCAGCCAACCACCATGCTGGTGGATGCCATCTCTATCCTGAAAGATTATAAGATCTCATCTAAAAAGCTTCATAAACTTCCCTGAGCTCTGGCCAAATTACACACTTCCATAAAATACAATCATGCATATGACTGTGTCAGCATGATGTGTCATCCAGTTGTGTTTTTATAAAGGCCATTCTACATGAGGATAATAATGGGATCTGAAGGCTCCTGTAATTCACGCAGGAGAATTGTCCTCGGCTAAGGAGAAACAAATACTGGGATCCTGAAGGGCCTCAGCCTAGTTGGCAAAAAAAGAAAAGAGCACTTATGCATCAACCCGGCCAGAGAAAGGGCTTCACCTTCTGGCCAAGCAGATTCCAACCTAATGGACAACTCAAATGAAAACCAGATTTTTTTTCTATTATCTGTAGCTACTGTTTCTGTCTTTTCTACTTTGCCAACTAACAGTCCTGTGCTCTGAATTCAGGAGGGATTATGCACAGGGCAGTGGTTTTGGCACCCCAACATAAAAGAATTCTCTTTGTGCCTCCTTCCTTATATTTCTCTTATCCTCCCAGCCCAAAGTCTCTTGTGCTTTGGGAGACACATCCTGAACGTGACTGGAACAAACAGGTTCACAGAAAACCGTCATGTGAACGTAACATGTATGTGCTGCCTGAAGGGGACGGCAGGCCGTGTGTCTGGACACATGTGCACCTCTATGCAGGGTAAATGTCTCGACAGGCAGAACACTGCACTGCCTTCAGCACCACCAAACTGCTTTTTCTTATAAGTTGTTAACATACAGCAGTTTCCCCCCTCTCTTATCCACAGTTTCACTTTCTATGCTTTCAATTACCCACAGTCAACCATGGTCTCAAAATATGAATGGAAATTTTCAGAAATAAACAATTTAGAAGTTTGAGATTGCACACTGTTCTGGGTAGCATGCTGAGATCCCCACTGTCCTGCTACGTCCTGTCTGGGACATGAATCATCACTTTGTCCAATGCACCCATACTAGGCTTCTGTTTTGTTTTGTTTGAGACACAGTCTCACTCTGTCGCCCTCAGTAGAATCCTGTGGCGTCTCTACCAACTCACAGCAACTTCAAACTCTTGGGTTCAAACAATTCTCCTGCCACCCTACCCCCACCCCACCCTGAGTAGTTGGGACTACAGGCCCTCACCACAATGCTCAACTTTTTTCCTATCTTTTAGTAGAGACCGGGTCTTACTCTTGCTCAAGCCGGTCTCTAATTCTTAAGCTCAAGGGATCCACCCACTTTACCCTCCCAGAGTGCTGGGGTTACAGGCACCAGCCACGGCACCCACCTATCCACACTGTTTGTGATCCCCACCAGTTAGTCTCTTAGTAGCCCTCTGAGTTATCAAATCAACTGCCTCACAATCAAAGCAATTATGTTGAAGTAACCATTTTTTACTTAATAATAGCTCCAAAGTATGAGAGTAGTAATGTTGACAATTTGGAGACAGATCCACTGAGTGCTCTAAGTGAAAAGGTGAAATTAAGGAGGAAAGGGGGAAAAAGCATATGCTGAGGTTGCAAAGATCTACAGTAAGGACTAATCTTCCTTCCATGAAACTGTGAAAACGCAAACAGAAATTCACACTTAGCACATCCAGAGTTAGTGTCACGTGTAGTTTTAGGCATTCACTGAGGGTCTTGAAAGACATTCCCTGCAGAAAAAGAGGGGGCTTCTGTACATCTCTCACCCACTTTGGCTTACACCATCCAGAGATGGCAACTCTTCTGATATTCTTAATTGACAGGAAAACCAGTGCTTCTTTTGTTTCCTAGAAACACTGAATTGAAGCCTAGAAATTTACCAAAGGCAACCAGAAAAAGGAAAAAGTCCATAGTCAGTAAAACATAAAGAAACCACAAAAAAGAAAAACCATTTAATCTACACATCATGACATTCATGAAGGGTACACTTGAAAAAAAAACTATAAAAATCAGCCTCTTTTCTCTTCACCTCAATATAAGCCATCACAGGCAAACCGCCTTTGGGGTCAAGTTTAATGGATCCTTTTTCCCACCTCTTTGGCCCCGTCTATCTGTGCCCTTGTAGGATTCTCTTGTGCCTGCTCCTGCTCTTCCACACCACACACACAGGGCTTAAGAAACGGGCCAGGGCTGGGAATTCTGCACAGCAAGCCTCTGGCGTCACTCTGGAAGCAGGAAGTACCACAGAAGTCTGAGGTTTCGCGCCTCACTGCCCTCTTCATACAGAATCCTCCTGGCAACACTGTGCCCAGAAGATGTTTACTGCCTAAATGCACAGTCAATTGCCCCTCAAAGAAGCATGCCTGCCTCTGTAGACTGTGTCCACCACGGCAGAGATGGGGAGGCATCCCCCTGCAGCTGATGCCACAGAAATGAATCCATCTGCACATGCGCCGTGCTGCTTCATGCCTACTCCTGCCCAGGGGGCTTTGGCAAAGGTGCCTAAACACATCCAGTACCAATAGACCTCTGATGAGCCTGGGGCAGGGTTAAGGGGGGCTGTGCCTCAGGGAAACCAGGCTTGCCACAAAGCCAGTCTCAAGGACGGCAGCTGCTGGTCTCTCCTGTCACTCATTACCCTTCCCTGTTCTGTTTCTAGACAACACAGACTGCAAAGCTGGGAGCACCTTGAGTCCTACTTTGTCTACTCTGTAGATGAGAAACGTGAGTTTATGGAAGTCTGGCAACTTGTCCTGAGTGGTGGCAGAGCTGGGTCAAACCCAGGACTGCTGTCCCACACAGGACTGCACAAGCCTGGGTCACACAGTAAGAGAAGCACGCTGGTTTTCAGCCCTAGAGTTTCTGCTCACCAGTTGGGGAAACCTTCCCGGTGACCTTGGGGAAATAACATGTACCTATCTATGCCACTCAAGCTTTCACATCTGTAAAACAGACAGTAAATATAGCTACGGTTGTGAGTTCTGAAGTGCTTAAAAGAATATATAATTTGTGCTCTTTGTACCAGTCAAGCTTCATAAACCACCCACAAGCCTCTTTTAGGTGTTCGGCGGCCTCTTAGAGCTCTGGGTCGCACGACTCTCAATCACCTTTACAGCCTCCAAGTCTCACAGACACATGGAGGTGTTTGGCTGCTCCTGCATGCATCTGTGTGCCATTGTGTACCTGTGTGCCATTGTGTACTGAGTCCCGCATGCGTCTGCGTACCTGTGCGCCATTGTGCACTGAGTCCCGCATGCGTCTGTGTACCTGTGTGCCATTGTGCACTGAGTCCCGCATGCGTCTGCGTACCTGTGCGCCATTGTGTACTGAGTCCCGCATGCCTCTGCGTACTATGCGCCATTGTGTACTGAGTCCTGTGCTCTCCCCATCTGACTGTGGGTGTCGAGTGAATGGACGACCCTGAAGCACCTTTGCACTTCCAGCACCTAGGCCAATTCCTGGCCCTAAGAAATGAATTCATGAATACTTACTGAATGACTGCAGAAGTGAACAAAATCACTGAGGGACAGAGACGGACTGAAGTTGACTGTATCTCCTTTTGATTTGCTGTATTAGTCAGGGTTCTCCAGAGAAACAGAACCAGTAAGATACAGACCCACACCTAAAAGCTGTATGATGGGAGCTGGTTCGTGCAAGTGCAGTCCCGTGACACAGCGTCCACAGTGGGAGAATGAGAAAAGCTGGGGTTGTGGTTAGTCCTGGTATGAAGACCTGAGAATCAGGGTGGGGGCCGCTAAGTCCCGGAGTCCAAAGGCCCAAGACCCAGGATCTCCTATGTCCAAGGACAGAAGAAGTTGAACTTCTTGGAAACATCAAATTTGCCCATCTCTTCTGTCCTCAGTGGGCTGGGTGATGCTGGCCCACACTGGTGAGGGCAGATATACTTTATTCAATGTACTGATTCAAATGCTAATCTCTCCTGGAAACACTCTCAGACACAACTTGTTCCCAGATGGACCAGGCAGTCTCTAAAGCTTGTGCCTTTGTGAATGATTCTTTCCCAGCAAAATTCTTACACCACCATCCTTATCTTCCATTTCCCCTTCCTTGCTTCTGCTTTGAGCAGACTCCTCACCCTTCTAGACTCAGTTCTAGCATCATCATCCCTGGAAAATCCTTCAGCACCCCCCATCCAGAGTAAAGTACTCACCCTGGGTTGTAAACATCTTTATCTTTGCTGAGTTTCCCATTGGACTGTGAGCTCCCTGAGGGCAGGAAGTTTGTCTTTTTTGTCTTCTCATTCCCAGAATCTATTATGGAATTTTATACCTATTACTTTCAGTGCAGCACAGCTATGAAATAGATGTTAAGTGAATGGATGACTGGAATAAATAATGATTTCCCTTGAGGTTTGAAAGATTGGCAAATTGACAATAACAAGAGGGACTGGTGAACAGAACTAGGAAGGGAAGGTGACATTCTCCTGTTTCCAAGCTCTTCAAAGAAAAGGAACTTGAGAAGTATGTGCAACTTATATTATTTGCTTGGTATGGACACTAAAAAGTAGATAAATGTTTACATTTTTAATGGGCCAGCTAGAGAACATATAATGTTCCTGAATTCTTTCCCTATAATGAAATTCCCATAAGTAGGTCATGACAGAAAGATTTATCTCAGTGGTCAGGTCCTCTTGCAGTGAAGGCAACTATAAAAATACCCCTTTCTGGATGTGGTGAGCCAGGGTGGCTTAGGATGGTCTGGAAAACACCATCTACACACCAGCCACCTGGAATCTAAAACAGGACTAGACTTTCACATGGTTTATTAGTATCACCCGTGGAGCTCAAAATATTTTAAAATAGGATTTAGCTCCACATTTACCCTGGAAGAGAAAAGTCACATGTTTCTTTCAGGGTAGTTTCATTCATACATAATTAGAATAATACTGGTATACTCTAATATCTGAACATTTATTTAAAAACCAGTTATAAATTCCCAACAGTGATACAGAAAAATGTAAGAATAAGTCCTTTAAATACTGAACCTCTATCATACATTTCAAATGAACTGAACTCACCAATCTCTCACTAATGCTCAGCTTCTCAGGGACGTACTAACTACTCAAGGCCAGGTCTGCTGAGCTTGGTCCTTCCTGGCTCCCCACATCAGGCCCTGAGTCAGGAAAGCATACAGGCAGTGTCACTGACCAGATCATGTTCAAACCCCAGCCTGCTCACTTCCCAGATATGTACTGAGCCTCTCTGAGTATCCATTCTCATCAGTAAAATGGGGCTGATGATGCCCACGGGAACTAGCCTTCAAGACGCCCCAGTGCTGCCCTGCTGTCCTCACACCTCGGGCAGCCTCCTCTAGGACCAACGCCTTCTGGCAGGAGTGATGCCACTTCCATCTTAAGGACTCTCTCTCTGTTCCTCTCTCTCTTTCATCACTCCCTCTAGGGAAGCCAATAGATGCTACCTTTAAAATAACCACGACCTCTGCTTAGCTGTCAGCTCCCAAGAGTCTATCACTCACAGGCCTACCCTGGGCGAGGCCCTGGAAACGAAGGCTCCTGACTTTGAATTACAACTGACGGCTCTGTGGCCCTGAGCAAGCCTCAGTTTCACCATGTGTTAAAACAGAAAAACTGTTACATGTCGTTTTGAGGATTAAATAAGATAGTGAACTTGAATGTTTAGAAGAGTGAATTAAAGTGTTTAGTAAATGTGTGCAATCACATCACTATTTTCTGCTGTGCGATGGGAATTGATGTTATACTTGTTTTAGAGATGACGCCATCAAGGCCCATCCTGATTCACTCCTGACTTGTGAGATTTTAAAGAAAGTCCTGAATGAAACATAACTCTTCCTGAACTTACACAGTGAATACATGTATTTAAAAATTGCCCTGTATATAAACTATGATGATAAAAGCCAGAAAGTGATTGCCTCCTGATAGAGGTGGGGGGCAGTGATGGAAGGGGTATGACTGACTGCAAAGGGGCATGAGGGAATTTTCTGGAATGATGGAAATATTCTATAACTTGCTTCAGGTAGTTCACAAATGGACACAACTGTTAAAACTGATGGAATGGAGGCTCGGCGCCTATAGCTCAACTGGCTAAGGCGCCAGCCACGTACACCTAAGGTGGCGGGTTTGAATCCCCAGCCCAGGCCCGCCAAACAACAATGACGGCTGCAACCAAAAAACAGCCGGGCGTTGTGGCGGGCGCCTGTGGTCCCAGCTATTTGGGAGGCGGAGGCAGGAGACTCGCTTGAGCCCAGGAGTTAGTTGGAGGTTGCTGTGAGCTGTAATGCCACGGCACTCTACCCAGGGGGACAGCTTGAGGCTCTGTCTCAAAAAAAAAAAAAAACTGATGGAATGGAACACTTATAATTCATCTGTGTTCATTATACCTCAGTAAAGAGAATAAAAGTAAACAGAAGTAAAAAAAGTTACCTTATGACTTGACGCTCATAGCTTAGTGGTTAGGGCATTAGCCACATACACTGGGGCTGGTAGGTTTGAACCCAGCCTGGGCCTGCTAAACAACAATGATAACAACAGCAACAAAAAAAGTTGCTGGGTGTTGTGGTGGGCGCCTGTAGTCCCAGTTACTTGGGAGCTGAGGCAAAAGAATTGCTTAATCTCAAGAGTTTGAGCTTGCTGTGAGCTGTTACGCCATGACACGCTACCCAGGGTGACATAGTGAGACTTTGTCTCAAACAAACAAAAAAAGAAGTTACCTTACATATTCCAAAACAGCATTGGCCCCCTGCCACCACCTCAGACCCAACTCTCCCTTCCTCCCTGTATATTCTCATGGAAGAAAGGACAACTCAGGGACAAGCAATAGCCTGCTGCATTTTCCCAACCAAGCCCCAAACACAACAGGAGACAATAGCACAGAGGACGGCATGCTCCACGGGGCCTTCAGACATGCCTCTCCGCTCCCTTGGAGGTAGTCTCTGCCCACTCTCCAGAGTCAGCTCCAAGCCACCCACATGGACTGTGGCCTGGCCAGCCCAGGTAGAGACAGAAGGTCTCAGTCTCCCAGGGTATCAATCTAGCACCTAACAGGAAATTCATTTGGGAAGAAGGAGTGTGGATAAGTCAGACTCCTTCCATCCTTTTTCTTACAGAGCAGAAAAACATCATATATCCAGGTAACTGCAGTGACTCGGACTTGCTCAAATGTCAACCCCTATTCCCATCCCACCCGCCGGGTGGTGAGCTGTGCGGCCAATGTTAATGTCCAGTGCAGCTGGACATGTGCCCGTGTGGAGGAGGGAAGCTGAGGATGGAGTTGTTGCCCCCCATTTTTATTTTGGGGGGGTTATTTCATTTTTTTATTGTTCGGGGATCGTTCGAACCAGCCACAATTCGGCTTTGTACCATTGGAAAAGAACCAGGTTACACTGCTTGCCTTTGTCAGGCAGTCCCTCTTGTATTTGTGTCCCACCCCCAAGAGGTGTGTCACACGCTGTGACCCCCCTACCCCCAACCTTCTTCCCTCTCTCCACTCCCCCTTTCCCCTTCGGAATGGGGTGGAACAAGATGGTGGACCAAAAAGAGTTCCACAAAACACCCCTACTACAACTGAGGAACGGAAGAAAGCCGGGCTGAGCCTGGCTCGGCATCCTTGCCTGGACTGTGGCTCAGGGTGCACAGCAAGGGGAAGAGGGGCTGGTACAGGACACGAACACAAGCAGAGGGGTTCTGACACACTAGGCAAGTTCTCACCAGCAGGAACCACCAGCCCCTCCAAGGAGGTCTGGGAGGAGAGGAAACCATGTTGCAGCTTTCAGTTGTCAGGGAAAGTGCAGATGAGGGGAAAGCCTAGAACAGTGAGCACACCTGAACAGCATGCAGAAGTCAGTTGTGAGGGCTGGTCAGACTGAACTTGCCACCAGTTCAGTGGAGGCAGAGATGGCCATACTGAGATGGTCTTGGCAGCCAGGGGTGGCCATTGTGGGAAGGTTGGGAGGAGGTCGTGAGGCCTTCTTAGTCCCTCCTGCTGGTATCTGACCTCCAATCGTGACAGGCTCAGGGACTCCTGCATCCCACGGGAACTGCTGTCTGGGGGCACAGTGAGACCTGCCTCTGAAGGGTTCTGGAGAGCTTTGAGAACCCAACCCAGCAGGGCCTGAATGCTGAGGAAATAATCAGGCCATCACTGCAGACAATTAAGTTGGGAGCAGGTCTATGCCTGGGAGCTAAAAAGAGGTTACCAGTGGTGTGGTCTGTCCCCTAAAGCTACACTGCCACCTGGTGTCCTAGCTATATTTTGCAACACAAATATATTCCTACTAAAGTTGGACCCTTCTGCCATATATATACATGTACATATATATAATATATATATATAATATGTAATGTTTTAAATTTTGTATCTATTCTTTTTTCTCTTGTTGTTAGTATTTTTTTCCTTTTCCTTTTTTGTTCCTTCATTTATTAGTTGTTGAGGTTGCTTATTGCTGGTTGTTAGAGCTTTTTGTTATTTTGTATTGATGTGTTTGGGTTCCTGCTAATTTGTTTGGTTGGTTCTTTTCTTAACTTCCATTTTACTTTCATCAAGAGCAAGGGATCCTGTATTTTTGGGTTGTAGTATTGTAGCCTTATCTATTCTCTCTCCCTATCATTCCTCGACATTCTCTCTTTGGATAGAGACTCTTCTACGTTTCTCATCTCTCCCTCATAAATTGCACCTGCAACAGCTAAGCTATCCCCTCCCTTGTGGGGAGACAGGGGATATTTTTTCTTTTTTTTTTAAATCCCACTTCCCTCTCTCTCCTTAATTTGATACAACAGTATTTTTAATTTCTTTTATCTATTCTTATTTCATTCTTACTTCTTTTATCTTTCTTGTTTTTCTTTTTCTCTTGAGAGCGGGCGTGACACAGATGAGGTCTGGCAGGTGGTCTGGCTCAAGGGGGCTAAGAGACCTTTCTACCTTTGGCCTTAGGAAGACAGTTTTGGCACAACACTGCAGAATTTTTCCATTTCATTTTCATCTCTACTTAAATTTTTCCTTCTAATTTTTTACTTTTGCCCTTTTTCTTCTCTTCCTATTTTTGGCAGAGGAAGAGGCTGGCTCCACTCAGGCTGGTAAGAAGCCCCTGAGGAACCTACCGAGCTCCGCCCCTCCAAATCCTTGCGTTACAGGCGTGGCCACTGTGCTGGTCAATACCATGTCTTCCATCACCCTCATCCTCTCTTCCTGACCTCCTTCTCTCCTACTCTTCAAGTCAGTCTTTTTCTGTTACTCCCATTTTTTTTCTTTTCTTTACTCTTCAAGTCAGTCTTTTCTGTTACTCCCATTTTTTTTCTTCTCTTTACTCTTTCCTTCTCTGTGCATCTTTCTTTCTTTTCCTCTGGTTTCTCCCTGCTCACGCTTTACCTTTATCCTCCTTCTAGCCTCATACCAAGAGGCCTCTTCACCCCTAAACTCTGAGACAAGGTAATTTGAAGCAAAGGAGGAAGTGAGAAGGAAAAGGAGGTGAATAAGAAGAAAGCACATTGAGGAGGAACCACAGAAAAATTCAGGTACCATGAAAAACCAAAATAGAACAACTCTGGCTCGCCACCCATAGCGCAGTGGTTATGGTGCCAGCCATATACACAGAAGTTGGTAGGTTCAAACCCAGCCCTGGCCAGCTAACTGACAATGACAACTTCAACAAAAAATGGCCATGCATTGTGGTGGTCACCTGTAGTCAGACCCAGCTACTTGGGAGGCTGAGGCAAGAGAATCACTTGAGCCCAAGAGTTTGAGGTTGCTGTGAGCTATGATGCCCCAGCACTCTACCCTAGGGTGTCACTAGGGTGACATAGTGAGACTCTGTCTCAAAAAAAAAAAATACAAAATAGAACAACTCCTCCAAGGGATCACGAGGCAGCTTTTACAGAAGATTCCTCCTATAAAGAATGGATCTGACAGAAAGGGAAATTAAAATATGGATGATTAAGACAATAAAGGGAATGGATGAGAAAATGGAAAGACAGAACCAAAAGTCAGATGAGAGGTGTGTTGAATACAGGAAGGATGTAGTGGAGCTTAAGGAAATGAAGGAGACAGTCAGGGAATGTAAAGATGCACTCGAAAGTATCAAAAACAGGTTAGACCATGGAGAAGAAAGAACCTCTGGACAAAGTTTTTGAGTTAATCCAGGTAGTTAAAGGACAGAAAAGAGAGAGAAAGCAGAGCAGGTGCTTAGAGAACTACAAGACTCCACAAAGCATTCAAACATACAAATGACAGGGATTCCTAAAGGGGAAGAACATGGTTTCAAAGGAATGGAAGCCCTACAAAGACCATCATAAAGGTAAACGTCCCAAGTTTTACTAAAGATTCCCACACATTCCTTTCAAATGGATATCGAACCCCAGGTCATCTCAACACAAACAGCTTCTCCAGGACACATTGTAATGAACCTGTCCAAAGTCAAGATGAAGGAGACAATTTTGTAAGCAGCCAGGAGTAAGCGCCAACTGACCTACAAGGGCAGAGCCACTAAGATGACAGCAGACTTTTCAACTGAAACTTTCCAAGCCAGATAAGCAAGACCATCCACCTTTAACATCCTTAAACAAGATAATTTTCAGCCTAGAAAATTCTTTATCCTGCTATACTAAGCTTCAAAATTGATGGAGAAATCAAATCTTTTGTAGATATACAAGCACTGAGGAAGTCTGCCACAACCAGATCAGCTATACAGGAAATACTTAGACTTATTCTCAGCACTGAACACCACAGTGGACCACCACCAAAGTAAACACCTAGAAGCCGAAGGACTAAACCTAGCTTCCACCGTGGCACAAGGAGCAAAACTACACAACTACACAATCTTCTCATAACAAGATGAATAAAATTCTACCACAATTGCCAACACTCTCAATAACTGTCAATGGAATTGAATTCTCCATTGAAGAGGAACAGGCAGGCTGGCTGGATAAAAAAGCACAAGCCATCCATATGCTGTCTCCAGGAGACACACCTAGTCTGAAGGACAAATCAACACTAAGGGTTAAGGGATGGAAAACAGTATTTCAAGCAAATAGAAATCAGAAGACAGGAGGGGTCGTAATCTTATTCTCAGATACAAGATTCAAAGCAACTATAGTTAAGAAAAACAAAGATGGACACTTCATACTGGTCAAAGGAACAATACAACAAGAAGTCATCCTAATTTTAAATAATTGTGCCTCTCTCCTACCCTTTTTTTCTCTCTTTGGAAGAAGAGAGAAATATGAGCTTGAGGAGAAAAAAATTCTTCTTCCCTAAATCTAAGGGGAAATGGTGCAGCCGCCGACCTCCAGCATTCTGAAGGAGACCCAGAGGCCTTGGCAGCCCTGGTTTTTGAACACCATGAGCGGAGTGTGGAGATGGGGTGCTCGGCCACGGGACTCACTCTCACCAAATCCTTGCCTCAGCAGAATTATAGATCACTATGTGCCACCAATCACCCCAGATTCCCAGGCAAGTAGTAAAAACAATGTATGTAAAATCCAAGATGCCAAGACCCAGGAATAAGAATGTCAGGGCTAGAAGGGACCTACTGCAGCCACCTCATTCCTCAGAAGAGGAGCAGCCCACAGTGAAGTGCCCCAACACAGGGGAGGGCACAGTGCAGGGGCGCCAGACCAGCTCTGCTGCACTGATTCTGTGCCTAAGGTGTCTCTGAGAGTCTACCCCTGAGACAGAATGCTCGCAGGCAACAAACAGCTCAGAGACACTAAGAGACAGGGAGCAAGTAAGATCCTGCTCTGCCCCCTCTTTCCTGACCCTGCAGGGCCCAGGCATCTGTGGACACACCTGTCTCCACCCCTGAAGAAAGCTTCTTTGGAGCAAAGGCCACACCCAGAAGCTGTCATTGGTCCTCCAAAGCCCCCCACACTGCCATTACTTCCCCCCATTCTCTCAATGGAATAATACCCACCCTTCTGCGGCCCCCACTTAGACAAAACCATAAAGGGAAAAGGTACCAGCCTCAGGCTTCCTTCCTCCCCAAAGCTACTCACGACTGCTGGGCTGTGCCATCACTGTCCATCACATCGCTGGCTCCCCTCAGAGGAACCCACAGAGCCAGCATCTTTCACTGACAACTATGCTAACATTTCTGGATCTTTGGTTACCCCTTGAAAAATGAGATCCTGTCTCCTTACTCAGCATGTTATTTCAATGCAGCTATTGCTATTATGTAGTTTTTCTATATGCTAGTACACTCTTAAAGTACTTTACCTGTGTGAACTGGTAACTCCAGGATTGAACTCTTGCAATAAATCTAGAAGATAATTTTCCCACTTTCCAGAGTAGAAAGGGACATAAAGAGATCAGACAACCTGCCCGAGGCTACTCAGTGCCACAGCTACACAGGCAAAGTTGGGTTAAAAGGCAGGCAGTCTGGCTGCAGAGCACATCCCCTGAGTCACTATGCTGTCTCATCTCTCCAAATTACCTTGGTGCCGTTCTGCCCCTCCACAAAACAAAGCAGATCCATCAGGCACTTTCCCCTCTGTGTTCTCACAGCATTCTGTTCTTCCTGCTATTTTTGCCAGAACTTTCCACACCAATCCAAAATGTTTTGTATAAACACCTATCTCCTCCCCGGGACTATGAGTTGCTTGTGAAGATAGACTTTATCTCTGTTATGGTTAGATATTTGCTAAACCAATGAATGAATGAATGAATAAACAGATTCTTTTCCAAAGGGGAAACGCTCTAATCTGAGAGATACTAAAAGTCCCTCATTTACTGAAACCCAGGAGGCTAAGGTTACAGGTCCTGCCACCCAACTAACTGTGTGATCTTGAGCAACTTCCTTCACCTCTCTGGTCCTCAGTATCCTCCTTGCCAAAATGAAGGGGTTGGGCTTGATAATGCCTGAGTTCCCTTTCAGCTGTGAATTCCTAGGATCATGGTGTTAGGGCAGATCAGTGAGAAAAGAGCCCACAGACAGGCTGGCCTTCCTAGATCCCTCATGTCCCCCTCAGGTGCAGATGCCACCAGTCTGACTTGATCTAGAGCAGGCAGGAATGTTACCCAGGAAGGTAAGGCAGCAGCTGTAACCAAGCCTGGGAGTGGCCCCTCCATGTGGGAACCACAAAGGCATAGCAAGAGTCCAGGTGCTTTCTGGGGCCCACTGGCCCCCACTATGAAAGGAATGAGACCAGCCACTGCTGTCTACACCAAGGCCACCGAGTCACCTGCACATCAGGAAGGGGTCACGCCACTTGAGTCTAACCCACACTGTTCCTCTCAGTGCTTCCCCCTCCTGTGACTGCCCCGTGACACTCTTGGCAATGTGTGAAGGCCTCAGCAGGCAGGTTCAGGACGCAGCTCCCCGCCCCTCCACTCAGACTGCACCTTCTTCCTCATGGGGGGTGGGTGGGGGTGTGTGGTGAAGCAGCACTCTCACCCACAAGCTCTGATCCCTCTGGACGAACGTTTCTCCCAGGGGCAAGGGAAGGAGGATAGCGATGGTGGGAACCTCGTTTACTGAGCAACAACGAGATGAAACTGGCATGAGAAATCAGACTCAGAACTGGAGCTGGCAAAACATCTGACAAACTGTTGGCGGCTGGAGACGACACAGGCACACAGAGCCACGGGCGGCACAGAGCACCAGTCAGCAGCAGGACTCCCTGTGTTTTCTGGCCTCTTCTCTGCAGCCAGCTCATTTCACCCAGTCATAACACAGGTTTTAACAAAAGCTCAGAGCTGGGAAATGAAGGTTTTCTGTCTTGTCTCCCAGGTATCTTTATTGGAAGGTATCTTCTTTCCCGGGCAAGTATTTTATGGGATATCTTTGAGTGAGCAGCCCAGAAAGCAGAATAAGGAGGAGATTAAAGAGGGTGAGAACTCTTAAGAATACAACCAAGAAGGTCCAGCTAAGGACAGAAAGGCACCGCCGTCACTGCAGCAAGCCAAGAAGCCTGCCCCAACACGAAGTCAGCGCAACCTAGAAACTCAGCTTAAAGGCTGGGCTCACATTCATGGATGTTTATTTTCTGGTTTTAGCAAAAACAGTCCAGTGTAAGAATATGTTTTTTCCCTAGAATGAAAAAATCTGAGTTAAAGGGCCTTTGGGCCAAACCCCATCTCAAACTTAAGTCCCTTCTACAATAACTCCAACAAGTGTTAACACATCCTCTGAGTGAAGCTCTCATCATTGGAGGCTTCACCTAGAAATTGAGCTGAAATCTGCTCTCCAGAAATGTCTACCCCTTTTTCATCACTCTATAGGACATAAAGCTAGTTTTTAATCTACCAATGATCTTTAAAATATTTGAGGACAGTCCTGTGTTTTTCTCTCTCCAGGTTTAGCAAACCTAAAATCATCAACCAAAATACCTCCCCATCCTGGTTGCTTTCCTCTGGACACAGGTCAGCTAATTTTTACCTTTAAATTCTTCACATGCCTTTTTATAGTCTGATCTTGATAGAAGCCAGAACTATTACGCTTCTTCTGGAACACTCTATGCCCATCACTATTTTCTCAATGTGGACATCTCACACAGTGGATGAGTGAAGTCTGTAACCAAAATATGACCCTTTTCACGCTTAATATACCGAGGGTTAGTATTTCTCCACCCTGTTCTTGTACAGTTGGTTGTTTGAGCCAAAGTACAGAATTGCACATTTTTCCCTGGTAAGTATTCTCTGGTTTGGAGTCATTCAAGCTATTTAAGACATCTGGGTTTCAGATTAACTCATCCACAGTTTCACAAACCTTCCAAAAAATGGGTCTTCTGCTAATTGGAACAGCACATACATCATCTTTGTCTAACCAAGTCACTGAATAAAGGTTAAACAGAACAGGCCAAGGCCAGTACTCTGAAGGGTGACACTAGAGCCTTCTCTCCAGACTCTTATTTCTCAAGGCATCAGTGTGGTCTGGTGCTATCTCAGTCCTCCTGGGCTTCCACATCCAACCTCCTCAGTGGGGAAGAGCAGAGTGATTTGCCCTGCCTCAGACACATTTCACGGCTCCTGCCTCCGTGTCCTCAGTTTGCCTCCTCTGCTTGGAATGTTCTTTTCCCAACTGTTCCCCTGGTGTTCCCCTACTACTAATTTTTCAGTGTCAAATCAGAGTTCCACCTGCTGGTGATGTCCTTCTCTGCTCCACACAGAGTTAGGTGCTCCTGGAGCACCTGCACTACTGTTCAGCACGGCCCCTGACATACTGAGCTGCAGCTGCCTGCTCTCCCCAGAAAACCAGGGACAGAAGACAGGCACTGTACCGGCCAGCGTCCTCTCTCCCAGCTGTACCCGCCATCGTCCCCTCTCCCAGCTGTACCCGCCATCGCCCCCTCGCCCAGCTGTACCCGCCATCGTCCCCTCTCCCAGCTGTACCCGCCATCGTCCCCTCTCCCAGCTGTACCCGCCATCGTCCCC
>NW_003852461.1:10511897-10517979 GCF_000181295.1 Otolemur garnettii | reverse complement strand
CAGCTGTACCCGCCATCGTCCCCTCTCCCAGCTGTACCTGCCATCGTCCCCTCTCCCAGCTTCCTGGAAGATTGGACTAATAATCAATCACTACATCCAGATGAAGCTTCAGAATCCTTCCCAACCGTCCAGGCAGCCACTCCCTGAAATGCAATTAAATAACTGGCGCTGACACTCAAGTTGAAACCTTACACCATATTTTAGATTTCCTTAAGGGCAGAAACCATGCCTCATTCACCTTTGTATGACTAAACCCAGCAAAGTGCCTGGCATAAAACTAAATCAATCAATGTTGGTTGAATGAATGACTTCGTTACCAAAGAGCTTGCATTTAGAAAATGAATTTTCCCACGTGCACACGTGTATAAGATCCCTGTATACAAGGCCAGGTGCACCAGTCCATGCCTGTAATCCCAGCACTTTGGGAGGCTGAGGTAGGAGGATCAAAACCAGCCTGCAGATATCGTTTGTATAAAAAATAATTTGAAAATTAGCCAGACATGGTGGTGCGTGAGTGTAGTTCTAGCCACTTGGGAAGCTGAGAAAGAAGGATCTCCTATAGCCAGGAGGTGGAGGTTGCAGTGAGCTGTGACTGCTCCACCTCACTCCAGCCTGGGCAACAGAATGAAATCTCGTTTCTTAAAGAACAGTAATTTTGTTTCACTGGCCCCATATACCAGAAGTGGTGGGTTCAAACCTGGCTCTGGCCAAAAACTGAAAATAATATAATAATAATAATTTTTTAAATATCTATATACAAAACAATCCCAATTATTTTGGTAGTGGCCAAAGGTAGCCATTGGCACTAATTGTGATTAATACTAGAGAATAATTGACCATTAGGTAAGAATTTTCTCCACCTGATTCTGAGCAGAGTCTCCTGAAAGGCTGGCCTGATTGGTCTCGGTGTTCACAGCCCTCACTTCACACCCACATGTGCAGGGCCTTAACAGCCTGGAAACAATTTGACTGTTTTCTCAGATTTATGGATCCTAAATATCTATTAGGTGATACTAATTTTAGGAGATCTGAATGCCAGCACTGAAAATGGGTCTGCCAAAGTTTTATCTGTAAGAAATCTGTGTTATGAAGATTGCTTCCCCATGGAAAACTCTTCACAGACAGCTGCCTAAACAAAAAGACCAAAAAAAAAACCTAAAGAAAGTCACTGATTATCACACCCTAGAGCCAGCTGTGCTTAAGTAAAGGTCAAACAGGGGCCAGCACCATTAGTAACTATTATTAATTATTTAGTAATTAGCACTCCCTTGCATCTCTATCTATGGAAAGGATATTTAAGGTCTTAAATTTAATCTAGTCCCCAACTTTACTCTTATAGATTCCCAAGGTATACAGAACAGAACTTGTAAATGAGGAAAATAAGAAAATTAAGATAGACCAGTCTCCTTCATTTTCATAAGTAACTTTCAGAGGTCTGAAGAATTCCCAGTACTATATTCAAACCGCATTCTGGGGCTTTGTGAAGACACTTTGTATATTGTGAGTGGATGGTAGTACTTGGCTACTAGTAGGTGACCAATAAAATTTAATGAATGGATGGGTGTGTGGATGGATATGTAACTCGGCCTATGGAGTAACTAGAAAATCAAATCTCCTGATCTAACTGCCTAGAAACCAAAAAAGAACCTGGCACAATCAGCAAGAAAGCCAATACCTCAATCACAGCTCAAATTAAGTTATTAGATTCAGATTCTTTTGTGGGCAAAAGAAACAATTTAGAAGATTATAAAGGAAGACTTGGGGTCTGACCATCACTGACTTGGACATCCTCATGAGAACATGACTCCACATCACGGCAGGACACACGGGGTGGGCCTCTCTATTCTTGTGCAGCCTTGGGTTTTTCTCCAGCTGGGAAACTATTACCCCATCAACTTTAAACATATCACTTGCCTCAAGCTGGAAAGGCCCCATGAGAAAAATAATTTGGCTGCTAGACGTTTCTAGATTTTGTTCTGAGTAAAGGGCTCCAATTTTTCCATGCTTATTAATTTCTTGGCATTGTTTAATCTGCAATACTAATAACAGTATCCAACATTTATTAAGCTCTTACTTTGAACCAGGCACTGTTCTCAGCATTACACAAGTATCGCCACATTTAACTCTTACAAGAGCTTTTATAGGGCAGGGCCCGCAGCTCAGTGGTTAGGGTGCCAGGCATGTACACCAGGGCTGGCGGGTTCAAGCCTGGCCCGGGGCCTGCTAAATAACAATGACAACTGCAACAAAAAACATAGCCGGGCATTGTGGAGGGTGCCTGTGGTCCCAGCTACTCAGGAGGCTGAGGCAAGAGAATGGCTTAAGCCCAAGAGTTAGAGGTTGCTGTGAGCTGTGACACCACAGCACTCCACTGAAGATGACATAGTGAGACTCTGTCTCAAAAAAAAGAAGAAAAAAAGAAGAGCCCTTACAGCATCCTATTATGACCCACATTTCACTGATGAGGACGTGGGCACAGAGATGGTAGATGATTTCCTACATCAGCCGGCTAAGACATGGCAGACTCTGAATTCGCACCCTGCAACCTGTCCACCTGACACCAAAACCTCCCTTAGATGAGTGTGATCCATACAAGTTTCATGAAGAGAAGACCTAACCCTTACCTGCTGGGCACCCCCCCCAACCCCCCCCCCAGTCCACTATTTTGAAAAATCAAAATTCCATTCTACTTCTCTTCTCAACAAAGCAGATAATTTAATTTCTCTGTCTTGATATCATGCTGGGTTGTTTTTCTCTCCTCAACTCCTAAATTAGCATTAACCCAGGTCTGCTCTGAGGGAAGCTCTATGATAAAGTTTTCTATATTCGAAGAAGTTTTAAAAATGGGGGGTTAAACAGTTCAAGAAGACCTCTTCTCCAGGTCTCTCTGTGTTGAAGTCTTCAAGGGCAGGCCAGGACAGAAGGGCAGAGTTTTGTAAACCTGAGTAGAGAACCCTTTTGTCACACGAGGTCCCCCAGAATACATGTAAGAAATTACCAGAAAGGAAGGTGGCTCCCACGCCTGCGGCTGGGCCTCATCTTAGAGCACACGCCTCTCCCTAGAGTTCCTAAAGCTCTAAGTTACACACAGCCTTTCATTTCCACCTCGCCTCCACTCACCCCCTCTCACAAACCCTGTCCCTCTGGCCAACCACGACAGAAGACTTATCATCCATAAGGGGAGCAAGAGGGTGTTTGGTTTTTTTCTTTATTAATTTATTTCCTAATTTCAGGTCAAACGTAGTTCCAGGAAATAGTCCTAACTCCGTTGAATGCCCTTTCCCCAGGTAACAATAATAGGAATTAAGAAATCTGGCTGGGGGTCCTTTTATTTTTTCCTCCTTCCTTATTATCAGGATGTAATAAAAATAAATAAATAGGTGGCACCTGTAGCTCAAGCAGCTAAGGCACCAGCCACATACACTAGAGCAGGTGGGTTCAAATCCAGCCCGGGCTTGCCAAACAATGACAACTACAACCAAAAAACAGTCGAGTGTTGTGACAGGCACCTGTCGTCCCAGCTACTTGGGAGACTGAGGCAAGAGATCACTTAAGCCCAGGAGTTTGGGGTTGCTGTGAGCTGTGACGCCACAGTACTCTACCCAGGACAATAGCTAGAGGTTCTGTCTCAAAAAAAAAAGAGTAAATAAAGAAAGAAAATATACAGTAAAGAAATAGAAACAAAAAGATAAAGGTTTGCTCAAAGTCTGTGCTCCAGCTCAACTGTCCACCTGACTCATTCCAAGTTGCTCGGCTTCTATTTCTCCTTCCTCTGCTTACTTTCTTTTAAGTTAAATTTTCCTTTCAATGTAAGTTGTAATATTTTAGGTTGTCAAACTGTTTAGAGAGGAAGCAGCTAACTAATTAATGATGTTATTCAACAAACGGCTCCTCAGGACCTACGACGAAACAGGCTCCATGCAACAGACACCGGGCAGGCCACAGGCCGCACCTCATGGAGTTCACAGTCACGGGGGAGACTGGCAGGAAATAAGCCTGGGACTATGCATGTGTTTATATAGAAAAACTGCATCCAACAATTAGTAGGAAATTGTAATGCAATAACAAATTGTGACAGAGCTCTAACAGTGTGCAGGAAGGTAGAATGGACGCCCCAAGCAAGGGAGCCAGGGAGGAGGGTGAGGCAGAGATGAGGGTGAAGGATGAGAAAGGCTGGCGCTAAGGAACCGGTCAGCCAGGCCAGGCCCACAGTGTCCACAGCCAAGCCACGGTTAGGATTCCAGTCCCCAACTTGTAAGCAAATGGAAGCCATGAGAGTTTTAAGCAGGAGAGGCTCATGATCAGATTTCTGTTTTCAAAAAAAAAAAAAAAAATTTCACCTACGATGTGGGGAACAGATTAGAAGACAGAGAAAACATCCAGAGGCTGCTACAAGCTGCAGGGCTTGAACCTGTTAAGCATAAAACAATTAGGTTTATTTCCAATCAGTTCCTCACTACTAAGGAATGCGAATGGTGTTTTCAGAGCAAAGGAGAAATAAAGGAATATCAGGAAGTGTGAGAGAGCCAAGGCATGTTAGGGAATGTGCCCTTGGCCAGCACTCCACACTGGTCCTACCAGAGCCCTTCATCCCCCTGGTCCTGCAGACCCCACTGACTCCGTGCTGGCAGGGAAGCGCAGCACGGCCTTTCTGGAGTCACGGAGGCCACACCATCTGCCCACAGTCCAGCTGAGTGCTAAAGCGGAGTAAGAAAGCAGATGTAAAGGTGGCATGAAATCAAACCAGATGCCAGGGAGGTCCTTGGAGGAAAGCCCCCTGACTGGAAGAACCGTTCACCTCGGGAGGGATGTTTCTGTGCTAAGAGTCCAGACTCGAGGCTAAGGGAAGCTTTTGCTCACCCACAGTGGCCTGCAAGGCTCTACCTATACATTTCAACGAGGACAATCTTTGTCTCGTGACATGCTCTCACTAATTCATCAGCTAACTTATAAACAGCACACATCAATCGGGCCCAGTATCATTCCTTCACTGCTTCCCCCTCCTCCAAAAACTGTCCAATAAATTGTTTCTTTAATAGAAGCTGATAACATTTTCCTCTTTAAATTGAAAGTCTAAGTCTTCCCTAAGGGGAAAAAAAAAACAATATCCCCTAAATTTTCTCTAAAAACAGTAAGGAAAAACGCACAAGTCTCCTCTGGCCGGCCCTGAAAAGCAGTGCTAATTCCTCAGCACTCTCCACGCTGCACCGAGCACTTCTGTCCTCCTTACCCGCCCAGCATCCCCTTCCACAAACTCCACCTCACTCTGCCCACTCCAGGGCCAAACCTTTAACCATAATTTTACAAATAAGAAATAAAAAGTATAGTTTACTTTGTATTTTACTCTTACCACCCACCAGATTCCACACACACTGTCACGCAGTCCTTACAACGTCAGGTTAGGTAGCACTGTCACGCCCACCACACATCAGGAAACGGAGGCTAATTCAACATCTGCCCTCGTCACCCTCTGAGTCCCAGAGGCACAGTGTGAACCACTGCCAAGGCCGAGTGTCTCATCACTATGGCCTTCCCCCCACAGGAATTCAACTCTCCTTCTGTGTTAAATTTCCTCTTTTTCTTTCAACTTCATGCAGGTGTTTAAGTCTTTCCATCTTGCTGGTTGAATGCTTGCTCCCACCTCACTGGGAAATCAAGAGTTGAACATCTGAAGAAAAGTTAGGGGACAGTGGGCAGAAGAGATAGGCAGATGCCTTGAGTTCCGGAATTTGAGACCAGCCCACACAAGAGTAAGACCTCATCTCTACTAAAAGTAGAAAAACTAGCTGGGCCTTGTGGCAGGCTCCTGTTGTTCCAGCTACTCGGGAGGCTGAGGCAGGAGAAATCAGTTCAGCCCAATGGTTTGAAGTTGCTGTGAGCTATGATGACACCACAGCACTCTACTCAGGGCAACAAAATGAGACTGTGTCTCAAAAACAAAACAAAAAAAAGAAAAGAAAAGAGAAGAGGCTCGGCGCCTATGGCTCAAACAGCTAAGGCACCAGCCACATACATCTAAGGTGGTGGGTTCCAATCCAGCCCGAACCCACCAAACAATAATGACCACTGCAACCAAAAAAAA
>NW_003852461.1:10496046-10510966 GCF_000181295.1 Otolemur garnettii | reverse complement strand
AGAGAGGAGGGGTAGAAATTTTGGAACTCACAGTTGATGAATAGCAAACGTGTGCAAGTGATGCACAGGGTGTGAGGAAGTACGAAATGAGATTCTTCTGTGAAAATAATGCATCTGTCCCAGAGAAATCAGCCACACGTTTTTTATGAATCAATAGACCAGAGCTTTCTTTCTCTGTGCGCCAAGCAGCATTCCTGGGCAACAGAGGTGTAAGCCACTTCACTCCATCTTATTAGAAACATTCAAAACAAGGCGAGGACTTTGAAACCCATAAAATTTATGGAATCCTAAGCACACCAAAGACAGAATGGGCAAGAGCCTCCTCTACTTAACTGGTTTTAATTTATATTCACTTTAGCAGTTTAACCCACCTTTTAAATCCAACCAACATTTGAAAACATTAATAACTATAAACCATTTTTTAAAATAATCTCCCACCTTCTGAACAACTTTAAAACTCACTTGTTTAAAGCTTCAAGGACACAAGAAAAATGAATCCCAGAATCCTGGGAAAATTGGCTATAACCTTTGTCACTCTCCTGATTCCTTACCCATCTCACCAGCCATTTGAGGGACTGGTAGGCAGTGCAGCTACCAGCCTAAATATTCCCCCAGAAATTCCAGATGAGAGAAATAATCAAACAAGCCTATTTATCCTGAAGCCCAAGAAAATGAGAGACAGTGCCTAGTGGCAAACAGAACACACTCAGAACCACCAGCAAACACCACCATGAACTTGAGGAGGCATGGCTCTAAGTAACAAAAAATCCCATTTCCCACTACGAGGTAGACTCAAAGGGAAAACTCAGCTTAAATCTTTACTTCTAATGCAGCAATGATTATACGATGGCATACCAGTTAAAGAGGTTTTTTTTCACTAAAAAAAAAAAAAAGCAAAGAAGTATAAACCATGACTCTGCCCTCAAGGATTTTTTTTTTTTTTTTGCAGTTTTTGGCCAGGGCTGGCTTTGAACCCACCACCTCCAGCATATGGGGCCAGTGCCCTGCTCCTTTGAGCCACAGGCACTGTCCCCCTCAAGGATCTTAATTAGGGTTCAAAAATTCAAATGATTTGATTCTCTTATGCCGTTTTTTCAGATGAAGAAACAGAAGTAAGTAACTTGCCTAAGGACACACAGTGGCAGGGTTTAAATATAGTCCCGTTTCCAAAGCCTCACTGAGAAAGTTAACTGCACTTCCAATACTAAGACAGATATTCCTCACTGTGAGTTTCAGAGAAGCTAAGCAGAGATACTCCAGGCACTGTTACAGGCACTTAGCATAAACCTAGTCTGCATCCTTCTTATAATAACCTTACAAATAAGCACTATGATTATCCCCAACTTTACAGAGAGGACACTGAAGCACAGAGAGGTTAGGCAACTTGCCCAGGGTCAAACATTTCATAAGCAGTAAATCTGAATTCAAACCAAGGCTCCTAGAGCACCTTATTCAGATTTTTTTATGGCATTTTAAGAAAAATATTGATAAACTGAAACTCAGCCAGTGGAGAACCAGGAGGAGAGAAAATGGGCCACAATATCCCAAGAGTACAGAGTAATCGAGGCCACTGGTGTACCAAAGAAGGAGACATCCGGGCATAAGGACAAGAGGGCCTGAACCACCTAAGAGGAAGTGAGGAGCAGCCCTGGAACCTCGTCCTGTCCTTCTCCTGATTCCTTACCCACCTCTTCCAGATGAATGACCTGCATCTGTCATTTGCTCTTCAATTTTCACTGAGTGGGCAATAGGCCAAACAGAGAAATGCTCTTTAGCTTAATCCCTTGTGCTTTAGAAGAGGCAATACAGCTTCATCAGGGAGATTCCTCTTCCAGAATCCACCCACCAGAGGTGGGAAGGACAGACACAGAGAACACTCCAGCACTGGGTGGAAAGCCAGCTAGCGACCTGTGACACCCTGCTAATAATCAGAGCTACGACCCATCTATCCCGCCCTGCTCCACAGCTGCCCAAGACTGCCACCAACATCCTCACACATTCCAGCTTTTTGTCATCTCCAAGAGACCAAAAGAGGCAACCTCCCTCTGCCGCAATTAAAAGAAGAAAAAAAAATTTAAGTTGGTTTTCCATTAAGAATTTTACAGGTTTGAACAAAAGTGAGACATACCACATTTGTAAAATAAGCCAAAGCACTCCTTGCATTCTAAAACAAGACAGTAATTAATAAAGGGGAAATACAATTTCTCCCCTGTTTCCTTTTCCTCAAGTTTCTCTTTCATTAATGAATTCATGAACATAACTCAGTAGTAATTTTCTTGGACTCAGAGAGTTTCTTGTCCATTTTTTATGTTTTTACACAAATAAGAAACAGCATCACGGTCCCGCCTGAGCGATAGGGCCGGCTCTTAACATGTCAACCTGGGCCCAATTTACAGGGCCAGCAGGCACTCACCATTGGCTCCTTAGCAAAATGTTTTCCAATCTCTGAGTCAAGAGAAGCATCTGAGGTCAAGATCTATAAACACATTCCAGAACATGAGCACTTCCAAGAGAACAAACCAATCAAAACCAAGGAAATGGTTTTAGATTTAAGTCAGACAACATTTCCCATGGACTACCATGTTCTTTGTAAGAACAAGATTCATATTTATTTTCAGTAATGCTACTAGTACGGCTTTTTAAAAGATTTTTTAAAATCTCTTCTTTTCTTGAACAAAGTGACACTTGTGAAAAGACAGTAAGAATCTGCTACTTTCAAGGCACCCTTCCACATAAGACAATGAATTTCCCACAGATGAAGAATATTTTTTCCTGAACTGATCCTGGGAGTTTTCAGTGATACTTTTTCTTTTGTCTCCATCAATAAGACTGGGAGATTGGCATGAGTCAGCAAACCAGTGATTAACTTACATGAAGATGGTAACAGGATTCTATCATGTGTGAATAAAGTTCCAGCCCAGGCCTGGATGCTGCTTCAGTGTAAGTTTTTGTTTGTTCATTGTGTCTTGTTTTGTTTTTTAAAGACTTAGGAGGAGTAAGAGTGAACAAGAAGAGAACAAGCTCTCCCAACAAAACCAGATCTTTTACAGTTTGTAATACTTTTTTTTTTTTTTGAGACAGAGTCTCACTCCGTCCCCCTGGGTAGAGTACTGTCACAGTTCACACCTCAAACTTGGGCTCAAGTGAACCTCTTGACTCAGCCTCCTGAGTAGCTAGACTACAGGCAACTGCCATGATGCCCACATAGTTTTTCTATTTATAATACTACTTGAAACTGACACACCGTTAGCCACAGCCAGATCCACTCAGACAGGCACTCAGCCCCAAATCAAGGAGCAAACCGATGACGGAAGGCCAAGGCCTCCACACAGCTTTAGTTCCTCCAGAACCAAGTACAGAGGGAAGGCCGAGTGGGATTTGGTGAGAGCAGGTCAGAGTCTGTCTCTCAATCCCCTACTTCCTCAGCTTGGGCAGCTGGCCTGTCTGCCAGAGAATCAATCACAAAAACATCCTGGTGACCCTGGAAGGCCAAACAACCTGCCGTGTCATGGCCCACCTCTCACTGTCCTTCTTTGGGTTTGGGGAACCAAAAGAGGTCAAAAAAACACAGCACATGCTTGGCTATTGCAGGATTTAAAGAAATCAAGAGATTATGACTAGCAAAGTGTACAAAGACAATTATGCCTCCATTACTAGTACTTCTAATGAAGAGAAGAAGTGGAAGATAAATAATAATCCAAGAACCATTTGTGTTGGATCCTGCAGCAAAATACACAGTTCTTTTGCACTAGGACTGCCTTTCTAAACATTCCCCTTGGAGCTAATGAGAAAATCAGACTGCCTTTAAGAACACACACCAACTGATCATGAGAGAGAAGGCCAAGAAAGGCTGGGTGGCCTTGGACAGACCTGGCAGAGGTTTGGTTGGATAGTGCACGCCTTTGAATCTGCCAGGCTCTGCGTCAGCTGCTAATACCACCTCTACCACCCTCTGCCGCACTGCCCTTTAAATCCCACCACCCCACATGACAGTGAAAAGAGCAAGACAGAGGTAGGCTAATGAACTCACCTGGCCACTGACCAGCAGAGGAAGGAGCTGGAGCCCAGATCTGTGTGGCTCCCAGGCCTGTCCTCTTTCCACTGTGCTTTGCATCTTCCCAATGTCAGGAGACAGTTCCCGTGGTAGACAGGTCCCATGGTAGACAGTCCTCGTGGTAGACAGTCCCAGTGGTAGACAGTGCCCATGGTAGACAGTCCCCATGGTAGACAGTTCCCATGGTAGAGAGTGCCTGTGGGAGACAGTGCCCATGGTAGACAGTTCCCGTGGTAGACAGCTCCCATGGTAGACAGTGCCCATGGTAGAGAGTGCCTGTGGGAGACAGTCCCCGTGGTAGACAGTGCCCGTGGTAGACAGTCCTCGTGGTAGACAGTTCCCATGGTAGACAGGTCCCGTGGTAGACAGTGCCCGTGGTAGACAGTACTCGTGGTAGACAGTTCCCATGGTAGACAGGTCCCGCGGTAGACAGCGCCCATGGTAGACAGGTTACATGGTAGACAGTCCCTGTGGTAGACAGAGCCCACGGTAGACAGCTCCTGTGGTAGAGAGTGCCTGTGGGAGACATCTCCCATGGTAGAGAGTGCCTGTGGGAGACAGTCCCCGTGGTAGACAGTCCTCGTGGTAGACAGCGCCCGCGGTAGACAGTACCCCCGGTAGATAGCGCCCAGGGGTTTCACAGCAGGCACATAAAGTAAAATGTACGACTTCCACCTGCTTACTGATGGGAACTGCTATAAACCTCTTGGTAGAATATGAAACATATTTACGATGAATTCCTTCACACACATGTACGCTGACAGTTTCTGTTGAAACCAGGCAGTTTGTTTGTTTCTATTTCTCCACCAAGTTTAACAGAGTATTTTGCAAAGCTCAACAGGGTCTCATTAGTGTAAATTAGTGACTCGATGTTGAATGAGAAAACAAGTAGTTAAGAGACCCCAGCTAAGACAAGTTTCATTAAAACAATAATAAAGCACACACTGTGCCCAGTTTCGGAAAGCTTCAAACTCTCTAATCATTTTCTGGATGGTTTCCATTCTAACCAGCTTCCATGTTGGTATGAATCCATCAGTCTCCAGGAAGGATGGGCATGGGAAAATGAACACAGTGTTCAGTCTGCAGAGACCTTGCTGTAATGTCAAAATCATGTGATGTCAGTTTAAATTACAGCTCAAAAAAAAAAAAAAAAAGAAGAACAACTCCGGTAAAGACACGTGTCTCCTGGAGCCTGTCTGGCTGCCTACAGCAAATGCTCCACCAAGCTGAGCAGAGAAACTGGTTTCCATTTGTCTGACAGTCTTCTTACTGCTTCGATGCACTTGGCTGTGATCACAGGCTCTACAACCCAGTAACTCTGACCGAGCAACTGAGGACTCCAGGGTGTATCGGCTCCTGATGCCCCACAGGAGAATGCTCACACGTAGCAACCAAGCCAGCCCTTTGCTCTCCACGTCACCTCTACTCGCCCCCATGACTACTGGAAACCCCCCAGCTTTCCCCAGACAACTTGCTAACTTCCTCAGCCAGAAGTTCCAACTTTTTCAACACCATGAACTACCCTTTCTATTGCTCTTTCCCGTGGGTACCAGGCTTCAAAGACTCTATCTTGGGCGCTCATTATAGTGACCAGAACGATCTTCTTATAGATTCTGAAGTGCAGAAAACAGTTCACATACCTGACTAGTGCCTAAGTCCAGGGATACCAGTTTAGAGAGCAATAAATTATTATGTGAAGTGACAAAGAACCACAGTAACAATGCCCATCTACTGAGTGCACACTATTTATGCCAGGCATTGTATTAAGTGCATTATTCACATTATCTGGTTTAATCCTCACCACAACTATGTGAGGTGGGCACTGTATTATCTTCCTCATAAAAAGATTCAGAGATGTTAAGTAATTTGCCCAAGGCCACCAAATTTCATACCAAAGATTTGAACCCCCGCTGTGACTTCAGGCCACTGATTTTCCCTGCCCATTCCCCTGCTCCCACTCCCAGCAGCACATCCAGCTCCTTCTACTCTGCCAGAAAATGCAAAGTGCATTGAGCACCCTCGGGGGACTACTAGAAAGCATCATGTTTTCATCTTATACACCTAACACCTGCATCCTCCGTCTGAGAAGCGACGCTGTTTATCTTCAGAATGACAGACAATCAGACGCAGAGACAGAGGCAAAGAGAACCCTTCCTAGGATGTCAGGAAGGGTTCCACCCAAGAAGATACACCAACATGCTGGGTGTGTCAGTCCCCATTTACCTGCACCTAACTTCCCCCGCTAAAACTAATAATGTAGAGAACTTTCTTCTGGACATCATAGAACTCTTTAAACATTATTTCCTTCTCAATTCTCATGTTAAATGTGAAAAGCAAAGCGGTTTCCCTCTAATAGGCAATGCATTTAGATTTCTGATGAAATTACCAAGACAGCCTTGAACAATGAACTCTGGGCACTCTTGCTATGATCCATAATTTCTACTCTTAACACAAAGAAAAAAGAAAGTACCGGGGCAGATGGGGGTGGCAGCTTATTCTAGATGCTGCAAGTTCAATTTATGAGTTGTTTAAGTATAGTTAAATTTCTGCATGCAGACATGATTAATTTTTATAGCATGTGTGAATAATATCATAGTGCATGTAAAAGAGGCAGTGAGGGGAACAGAGCACCAGATGGCATCTACGGTATGATTTCCACCATGTGCACAAGTTACAAATTCATGGATAGGGACTATTAGTGCACCAAAAAATATATTAAAAGTTTGACTTACACAAGTGGTGAGCCCACACACATTTTTCCTTGTGTCTAGAGTTCAGTTTTTGTTATAATATTTGTATAATAAATAATAATTTCAAAAGCATATTATACGTAGAGTGTATAATTATGTGACACAACTATAAACAAATTAGCTTCATGACATGTCAGCCAAGCATTAACCATTTAGAGAAAAAGACTTAGGATACTTGTTTGAGGTCACTTCCTTGCCTCTCCCTCCCTCTTTTTGATCCTTCTCTGTGCCTTCAGGCACAAATCCTGTGGATAGCATTTCACCTTCAGCAGGAGTCCAACACGTGTTCTGGAATAATGGAAGGAGCCTTCCAGGCACTGTTTTCCTACTCAGAGAAAGACCATCAAGACTACAACTATGGTGGACATAGGTTGGGTTTCTTAACAACCCAGCACCACAAAGTTACGTTCTATACAAAAAATATATATGTGTGTGTGTGCTGAAAGGTCCAGGTTCAGATCAGAAAGTGTAAAGAGCAGAGAACACGGCAGACGAGGTTTGTGGTGGGGGCCCCTCTGAGGACTTGTTCTGTAAGACACAAGCCCCTTCTCAGCAGGTCTGACAAGACAGAAAGGTTCTCACTATCTCAAGGGCTCGGCAGCCTGGGCACACAGACACAAAGGGTGGGCACAGATGCCAAAGTCCAGCCCAGCCAGAACGAGCTGTGGGCCAGTGTGGAGAGACTGGGAAGATGCCGGGGTATCCAGACTCACCAAAGACCAAGGTCTTTGACAAATTAAAATTCCAGATTATTGGGAGTTACAAATAACAGTCTCGAGTATCCATATCATCATTCTACTCACTTTCAAAAACACCACTGATCCAGGTAGAGACTCGGAAGGGTGCTTCTCTAGTGCACAGAGATCGCAGCCCAGCTAGGTCACACTTCTGTGATGACTCGGCGGATGCTGTGTACAAAGGTTGTGAAGATGACAAAAGAAAACAGAAGAAATACACAATTCTTGGCATTGGGATTCACGCTAAGGCTTAAATGAGCTATCTGATTCACACACTGCAAACAAAAATGACAAAAATGATGCAGCATGGGTGCCTACATGTAAAACATCCCAAATGGTATAAAAATACGAGTTTTGAATACAGCTTGCTCTCTATTCTTCTCACCACACTCCCAAATCCCAGCCTCAGCACAGATGTGTGTCCCTGTGAGACTCCTGGTCCCCTTTCCAGCCTCCTCATGCCCCTTCAGATGGCCAGTGGGTCCTGGCCCTCCCCATGCCCCTTCAGATGGCAAGCTCCTCCTCTGAGCTCCCGTGGTTCTCTGTACCTTGGCAGAGACCATGAAAATACTAAGAGCGGCCAGGTCCTTCACAGTTTATTTCAAATCCTAAAGCAGTCCTTCCAGGAAGGTGTGTATTATTTACAATTTAAGGATTTAGAAACTGAAGTTCCAGATTCAATAACTTACCCAAAGCCAAAAGAGCCTGAGTTTGAGCTCACATGTACCAGACCCCAGAGTGCTTTCCTCTGTTCCTGCCTTAGCCTATGGCAGCCTCTCCAGGCCTCGCACTTACCTCTCCTGCTTGCTGACAAGACCTTTACGTATCAGACTCATTGCTGTGTCACCAAACAATCATTTGTTAGCTGTTTTAAGTACTCCCTGAAGTGTGTGGTGCATAGAACAGAGCAGATATTTAATAAATAATTGTTGAATGGATAACAGAGAAACTGTAAACCCACAGGAACAGGTAGAAAGAGCAACATCACAGCGTTAGCAATGCATTCATATTTTTCTGGGCCTTTCGTTACAAAACATCCTCTTTTTCACTCCGCCCAAGATGGTGTGTCCTGCCCTGCTGTGACTACCTTTCCTGCAACCACGCCTGGGACCACTTCAGTGACAGCCAAAGCCTGAGAACTAACCGCATTGCCACCGTCTGCAGCAGCCCTCACCTCAGGTTCAGTATCCCCCAAACAGCCAGAATTAGGGAAAGATAAACAAAAACCAAGGTAGATGGAGCACTGGGCCTACCCACCACTCACATGGCCCAACAGTAACCTAACAAATTTTATTCTTTCTTGCAAAGTATAAAGGACAAGTGGTCAGAAACAGGCTCATAAATTTGCTCTGACTTTTACTGAATGGGGAATATTTTCGTCTGAGAAGTCAGAATAACTTGAGGAAAAAGACAAAAAAACTCTCCACGAGGGAACCACCATGCTACCTCTGACATAACCCAGGCCCCCTCTCTGCTGACAAGGGAGTCATTTGCTATCGTGAGCAGTTAGAACTCCTTAAAAGCCATCAAAATAGGTTAATTTTTCCATTCAACATTATCTTTGCATGTATTTCACATCTCGTGGAGATTCTGTGAGTAAGCTAGCTGAATTCCTCAACTCCACTGCCCGGTAGGACCAAAGGGGCTCCCAGATATAAGCTAAGGGAAAGGTCGAAGGCATTAGAGGAAATCCAATAAACCTAGTGTTTTATTCTGTGAGACTACCTGGTCTAACACTCAATTTTGCGCAAATGTCTTATTCATTTGTTCTTTTCTAAAAAATATTAATTATTGTCTAATGTGGTGGAATACCATACCAAAAGAGGCACTGTCCCTGTCCTCCAGAAGTTTACAGTCTAGCACGAGTGAGACTGTCTGAGAAAACAGTCCCTGCACAGTAGAGTGAGTGCAGGAGCACAGCCGTCTGGTGGTCACTACGTCCCAGCATTCACCTGCACAACCGGCTGTACGATACAGTGCACTTAAGTTAATTAAAATAATGGTTTTCACTATGCATGCCTCGTGATTTCAACAATGTTATCTGATTTCATCCCAAATTAATCCACCACAGAACACATTATTCTTAGAAGGAAAAAAAAAGCCTGAACTGAAAATCAAATCTGTTCCTTTCAAGTGTATATAAAAGAACACCTGCAATTTCACAGAAAATAAATTTCTGTGCAGAAAGGAAACCATTTATGACAAACTCAGATATTTCATGAGATAAACCATCGCTCCTCCATAGACCTTTCTTAACAAAATAGTTTCCAGCCCCTGTGGAGGCCTAGTCTGAAACAATAGACCCACAACCGTGACTAATGAAGGACACTCTCTGAGTCCAGAAGGAAATTTGTGAGGAAAGGAGAAGGATACAAAACAGAGCAAAACCAAAAACGAAGGTCCCTGGAACTTCAAGGGAAGGAGAAAGCTTTCTTCTCCTAAATTTGACTGACAAGAGGAAATTCAGTCACTCCTCATCTCTATGTGGGATAGGAAAAGTAGAGCCCTTATTTTCAAAAGAAAACACTTATTCAAGATGATCAAGTGGAAGTAACATCCTGAGTCATTTGGGGAGAGGTCGTAGACACCTTGGTGGGTTCTGCACTCAGCAGCCGCATTCTCCATGCCCATATTTCTTCATGTTTGATACTTGGATTACCCCAGCAGGAAACAAGCAGTCTTTGAATGGAGGGTTTTGTTCGGCATTCTAATAGCTTCCAGCATTTGCCCCAGACCACAAGGACTACACCAAATTTACTTAGACATTCAGGCCAGACGTGAAGAATTTCTCTGTCAGATCTAGTAAGCTCCACCAATTTAACATTTTGGCTTCTCCAGGGCAAAGAGAAGACCGCCAAACAGCGCTGGTGCAGGGGGGGCAGAAAGGGGTCTGGGGACATGTGGCAGTTCTTGAAAGAAAATTAATGAACACGACCAGTAACCTTTCTGTCCCTTTCTAGTCTCCTCATTCAAGGGAGAAAAGGAAAATTTTAGCAATTGGGGTGACTACGCAACTGCTGCTCCTTAAAACAGCGTCAGTGTTGGTTTGGGGTTTTTTTTTTTTTTCCTCCCCCAGACTTGCCACATCCCATTGTCCGCATCCACCACCACCTCGTTCTGAAGTCTGCTGACTTAAAGATAGAGCCGTCATTTGTCTCATCAACAACTTCCTCCTGGCTAATCTACTGAACAAAACGCTGCCCTGGCAGCCTCTGACCCAGTCACGAGGGCTGACTACGTGCAGCCAAACCCAGGTACTGCGCCTGTGCAGGGCCACTGCGTGCCAGGCACTGTCACCAGCATGTCACGCACTGGAAATTCAGCAGTGAGGATAGTGACCACCACTGACGAGAGAGACGTTGATCAAGGGCTCACTCTGCAAAAAGCCAGTGGGAAACATACAGACATGCGATGTCACTCCTCACAGAGCTGGCCAACATAAAATTATGACTTTACCCTTTTGTAAGGAAAAAAAGGACTCCAAGAGATTAAATAAACTTGCCCAAAGTCACGCAGTTTGTGTGTAAGTGACAAAGCTGGAATTTGAACCCAAGCCTTATCAAGGGTAATGCATGAACTAATTGAAAAAAACATTAAAAGTCTGTTGCAGTATATACCAATGAGAGAGATGATAAAATTTTCTAGATCACAGCAAAAGAGAAACACTGGTTATGTTACTCATTTGGACCAAAAGCGTAACAAAACCACTGTGAAACAGGACCTGATTTTGTCATCTCTCTAACATTTGGACCAGCGTAAGATCTATCACCTATTCTCAGCGCTTAACACGACCTACCTGCAGAAATCAACTACAGAGGCAGACGACAACCAACAGCTAACACAAATAATGAAACCATCAATAACATTTTTTAAAATTTCTCTTGCAGATGCAATGAACTGCAGATTCTATGAACTGAATTTCTATGAAATTGCCTAGGAATATGTGTGTGTGTGCACGTGTATATGTGTGTGTGCACGCTTCCAGTTGAATTTTCTAGTTTTAACACTCCATTCTCGTGTTTGTAAATGGTAAAACATTCTTACAAGGTTTGAAAGGACCCATCTTAACAAAGAAAACATTCATAAAAGTTAAATGGGAAACTGAACTCCTAGATTGGATGAGCTGTAAAAAGTTTATTGATGTCTGATTTCTGAACAAAAGCAGAAGGAAGAGGGAAAATGAAACAAAAAAAATCTCCAGGTTCCAAAACTTCACAGGGGAAAAAACAACTGAAAAATTTGGAAAGCTTCATGGAGAGGAAAGGGCATTGTCCAACTGGACCTCAGCAGCAGAGGGACCCATTGGAAAGTCTGGCTCCTCAAGGTTCCTGTAGCCGCCCACTGGTTCGAGGGGCAGTTTTGTCCTAACTTTAGCCCTGGACATTAATCCAGATTTAGGGCTGACAAGAGCCAGCATGGCTAAGTCCCTGCCAGTGACAGAGTGGGAGCCCCTCTGATAATGTGCAGAGAGCCATTAGCACCCCATCCCCAGCCACTCCAGCACAGCACACACAGACACACAAAGGCAAGTGTGCACAATTTTCTAGGGTTTGTGAGTCACCCGAGATTGGAATCCACACCAACAACCCTGTACACAGTAAGAATCCTTATGCTCAAGGATCTGGCTCAGATTAGAGCACAAGATGACTCAACTGCTTTCTTGATCTGTGGCCTCATGAGACAGGTCAGTTTTTCCAGGTTCTAAGACAGGAGCTGAGAAGGAGGAGCTCTCATGTCGGTGATGGTCCAGACCAGGCGTCCTCAAACTTTTTAAACAGCGGGCAGGTTCACTGTCCCTCGGACCGTTGGAGGGCCAGACTGCGGGCCCTGGGACGAGTTGGCTGCTAAGCAGGACAGGCAGTGGTGGCAAAAACACCCGACGGGCCAGATAAATGTCCTAGGTGGGCTGCATGTGGCCTGTGGGCCGTAGTTTGAGGACACCTAGTCCAGACATTGAAGTGTGGCTGCATGAGGCTATCTGCCTGCATCTCTGAATAGCTGCGTCATTTCTCTTAAGACATCTCTAAAATGATAGTGGCATCTACTTCCAAATGTTAAGAAGATTAAATGAGCTTTTATGTGGGCAGCACATAGGCAAACATGACACAAATGTTAGGTGCTATTATTCTACAGTTCTTTCTAAGGAAAAGGGAAGGTGAACTAAAACTTTCTAACAGAAAAGCACTGCAGACTGGCAGAGGAGAGTAGTGAATGCCGGCATTAATTCCTGTGCCCTGTGTTAAGTCATCATAAGACATCTGTTTCTGCTACCTCTGCAAAGTTGACAGTTTGGTTAACTGAACAAGTATTGCCATTATGTTCCAGTACAATACCAAACCACACCATACTAGCGTTGAGTGTTAGAGAGTGTAGTTAGCTTGTGAAATTTATCACCAATAATGGCTAAGAAAATATGCCATCAGATCAATGGCTTTCCTTCATTTCCATCTGTGAAGGCTTGGCAGATAAACGGTGACTCATAGAAGAGACCTCAGTGATCACAGTCATTCTGTACCCTAGTCTGGGACCACACTGTGCAGCTGGGAACCCTATGCCCAGAGAAGGACAAGACCTGCCCGGGCAGACCCTGTTTTTAGGAGGGACATCTGTTTGCTTGTTGGTCTCCTCCTCCTAGACTGTCAACCCCTGGAGGCCAGAATACAGTCACATCTGTCTCCCCACCTTCACACCAGCCCAGCACATGTGGGCACAGATGGCAATGCCAGTGGCATACTACTCTCTGATTCTGCCACTCTGACCTAAGAAAGGAGAGAGAGTCATCACATCTGCTGAAAAGATGGCACAAAGGGGAGGTGGAGCAGAAGCCACGACCGTGCATCCCGCTGCCAGGCTGCACAGGAAACCTCAGCTTCGCTGCACTTCACCTGAATTTGCTTTGTGACTGGATGAGCATTTAACACTGCCCTTGATAGAGCTGAAAGGGATCAAACTTTTGAGGTCAGCATGAGGTAAAAGTCGATAATTAAGGTAATACTTAACCATATGTCACTGCCTGTTTGTGCTACACTTGCTACTTCTCAAAAAGCCTCTCTGTACATTGCCACGTCATCCTCACAGAAACCTTCAGAAGGTCAGCAGCACCTGACATGACAGCATCACTTCACAGATGAGGTCACATGTTTATACCCGAGCTAAACAACAAATACCCGCCACGTTAGAGGCAGAATTCACACCAGCAGCAAAACAGACATCCTCAGAGGTAGCTGAGGGCCAAGAGAGGCAGCAGGAGGTTCTGAAATGGAAAATGACAGGGAGCCATGGATCCTGGCCACCCCTCCCAGACGTCCAGATTTCTCTGCTCAAAACTCTACTTTCAAAGAGATGCCTCTCCCACGTGAAGCCACAGGAAGAGCACATGGGTTATGAGAGATGTAAAGTCAAGATATTTGGCGGATAGATCAGACAGAGAAGGGAAAGCCAGCCTCTTGAGATGTATCCTGTCTGCAACAAAGCAAAATGTATTTTTAAGCATTTTATTGAAACTTCATAGGAAGAAAGATCCTGAAATAAGGGAAAGAATAACAAATGGAAATTATGCAATAACCTTTATTTACTGTTTATGCTGACTTAACATGTCATTAATATTCACTTTCCTTATAGGAGAAGCCATTTTTAATTTTTTAAATAAATCTCAGCAAATACATAAAACCAACCTTAGACTTTTCAGGAAGGGCCACCCCATACCAAAGTCCTAGACTATCATGGAAAGCCCCAAAAGACTGACCTACCAGCTTAACTGAAATGGACATTTATCTTTCAAGATGTCCTAGGATCTCTTGAACACATCATGATGGTTTCCCACTTTATTGATGATGACAGCCATCATCTCAAGGCACAATCAAAAAACAGAAAGCTCCCCAGGGTTCCCGAGCAGGGCCATCCTAGACCTTTTGTGACTCCTGGGTGCAGAGAAGAGTCAAGTGACACAGAAACTACTTTGAGAGAGGCAGATCTCCCAGCCTCCTGGTGAAGGAGGAGCCTGGGGGGCTTCTTGTATATAATTTATTTTTGTTGTTGTTATTCATTTTTTTGAGATAGAGTCTTGCTCTCTTGCCCAATCTAGAGTGCTGTGACGTCAGCCTAGCTCACAGCAACTTTAAACTCCTGGGCTCAAGCCATTCTCCTGCTGCAGACTCCTGGACTACAGGCACCCACCATCAGGCCTGGTTAATTATTCTATATTTAATAGAGACAGGGATCTTGTTTGGCTGGTCTCAAACTTCTGACCTCAAGTGATGCTCCTGCCTTGGCCTCTTGGAGTGGTAGGATTACAGGTGTGAGCCCCCACACCAGCCTCTGTAGCTTCTTTCTGAGCACAGCTGATCTGATTCTCTGAGTGCTAGGATTACAGGTGTGAG
>NW_003852461.1:10488819-10495737 GCF_000181295.1 Otolemur garnettii | reverse complement strand
CTAGGATTACAGGTGTGAGCCCCCACACCAGCCTCTGTAGCTTCTGTCTGAGCACAGCTGATCCAATTTGCCGGGCAGCAGTTCAGCACAGCATCTTCTTACAGACCTGCCTCGCAGGGTGGGCCACTGCTGCAGAGTGTTCTTGGCTATGTCATGTCATCCAAATCTGGTTTTCTGGCCCTCTTAGAGCTACAATACAATATAAAACTATGATAGAGCAACACCCAAACAGAGAGAGAAATAAAATAGATCCAAGGGAAAACCAAACAAGTGACTATTAGCAGAATGGAAAACGTTCCTCCCAATATACATTCGCAGCTCTGAACTGTTTCTCTCCCAAACTCAAGAGAACCATAAAGATAAAAAGTTCTGGCAGCCACATCTCAATGTGCAGCTTCGTTTCATCACAAACTTTTATTAGCATTCTTTTTCTGCTGGTGAAACGCTAGGGAAAGGGTGGGGAGGGGTAGACGTTCCCAGACGCGGCAGTTCCAGATTCCTCCTGAACAGCTGTGGTCTTCCCTGGAGTAAAGCCCCTTTTCATAGAGAAAACATTTTATTTTCTGGTCCAGCAATTTTCAAGACAGTCTGACTTAATGTACTAAAAACATTATCAGGTAAAACAGAATCTACTGACCGTAACCAATTGTGTGTCCAGGGAAGAAAAGGATGGCAGAAAGACAAATTTGTTTTTAAACGTTAACGACTGCACACCCCCATCTGTCCACCACTGCTATAAAGGATGCCACGTCCCTGAGTCACTGCCTCTGGTTCCTTTGCTCAGAAATGCCACCTGCCAGCCAGGTCACTTTCAAATGTTATCTACCACCAGACTGTACCCTTCCATTTTTTAAACTTCTTTCTAACTTTCCAATACCCAGTCTCATTAATTGACTTGCCTCTCTCACTAATATTTTATATTTTCATAACTTCTCCCATTTTAAGATATTCCACTAAGCATCTCCCTTTAGAGACAGGCAAGTTATGCACCATACACAAAAATTCATAATCGATGAAATTTAATACAGTTCATTGAACAGCTACAATGTATCTCACTCAGTAACAGTGCAGGGAAGAAGGGCCTGAACTGGGAACAGCAGTAATGATAACAGCTACTGTCTGCTCTGACCCACGTGGCAGGGACACTGGCACATCTGGGCATGTGACATGGGTGACACGCCGTCACACTGAAGAACCCAGCCCCTGCTCCCAGTCAGGCCTGGACTCAGTTCAAAGCTCTATAGCATGGACCAGTTTCCTAACCCCTCCATGCCCCAGATTCCTCATCTGTTAAATATGAATGTTAACAAGATACACTATATAGGGCTATATCAAGGATTCTATAAAACCCCAAGTATAAAGCACTTTGGCCGGAGCCTCATTCACAATGACATGTGAACGACATGTGGCAACCACTTTATTACTCCCATTTTAAAAGGGAGAGACTAAAGCTCAGAGCTAGCCCACGACACAGCTGGGATTCAACCCCACACTCCTCAGTGGCGAAGCCCGTGCACTTTTTCCTAACACACCCTGAGCAGGGAGGGACAGAGAGGAAGGTTACATGTTGCCCAGAGCTCGGAGACTAGGCAAGCTCAGCAGAGTCAGTCCAGCCTCCCACGATAGCATCGCCCCAGTGACCCAGCAGGCTGTCAGTCCTGCTGTCCATACACTCGGTCCATGTCTGTATCCCCTGACCTGGAGCAGCACCTGCAGAATGGACATCTGCTTGTTGAATGAATGGTTAAAGCAATTTAAATAAAGTAATACTACAACTAAGCATTAAGCATAAAGTATGTGCTACATACAGAGCACGACACGTACTAACAGTATTTGTTATTTAATTTTAAAAATCGAGAAGCTCTGTAGAACGATCAGAGGGGATACATATTTTCACTGAATCTGACTTTGGAGAAGCAGATGGAAGCACCACAAGAGTCTTGAAAACAGAATGGAGGTATCTTAATCTTCACAGAGGCTGTTCTTAAGGAAACTTGGACTGGGATAAAGGTGACCGCCCTCCACAGCAGCAGCCCCCAAACCCACACTCAGTCAGAGATAAAGGTCAGCAGGTTGTCACGTGGCTGGCTGTTCCCCGCAGAAGGGCACCCACGCCAGCAGCACATGAGGGCAGGAACGCATGCAGGGTCCTCCAGCAACACGGAGCATGGGCGTGCGGTGGTACGACAGAGGGCACCTTCTCTAATCTGAACAAAGGCACTATAAGGTGCATGGCTACCTAACCAAGTACACTCCACTTTCTTTTTTGATTATCCCATCTCACATCCCTACACTGTACACATTTAAACTAATAACCTGGAGATATTTAAACAAGGAATTACGAGAAGGGATCACCTGCTCACTTACACACTCAGAGATGGATGCATTTCTTTATGAATGCTACCCTCATAAGAGACAACAGAGAACATCATCTAACAGATGTAATTTTAAGTACTATAAACAATAGGACAAAAGAGAATAACTGTTTAATTAGCACTATGGGCAGCATCAAAACACTTGTGGCCAGGTCACTGCGGTGCGAGTCAGGGCACAGCAGCAAGGAGGTGCTCCCATCTAAACAAGACCAAAGGAAAAAACACAGTGTCATCAGATTTAAAGACCAAGTCCACGGGAAAGTTAAACTCAACTAGTTGTTTTGGAAGCAACACAGTCTACTCTTTAAGCAAAATGTCAGATTTTCAAAAGTAGCAGGGTCTAATCTTGGTTTAGCCACAGAATCACAGTGTCGTTCTAGGACAATATGCAAAATACACCCAGTCTTCGTTTGTGTACCCCAGAGAGGTAGAGTGAGGAACTTAACTAACACAGAATGTCCTTATTAACTAAATCTACCCGCTGCCTGAGCCAAAGATCCAGAAGGGAAAGGATGAGGAAGGATGGAGGTTTCTTTAAACAACCTGATCGCCAGGCAAAAAATGGTAGGGGGGTGTGGGGAGGAAAGCAGCAAAGGCTGTATTTTAAGTTAAGTAAACACCATTTCAGGAAACCAGGCATTTGCCCTAAAAGCAAAGGGACACACGGTAAATCATCAAAGAAAAGCAGGTAAGTGAGAGATACCAGTGCAATAACTTCACGTGTCTTTAATATGGGCACCTAGTCAGCACAGCTCAACCTCAGTGGCAGACGGCTATCTTTTAGATTATGTTGGGGGAAAGTAGAGAGGGTTCCTGCACGCCTGGAACTAATATTTATGACTTCATTTCTTCCTCATAGCAACCTGAAAAATCAGGTCTCACTATCCCTACTGCACAGAGGATAACCTGAGTCCAGAACAACATAAATCTCCAGCCATGGCCATGAGGCCAGTGCAGGATGAGGACCTGGGGTGGGCCCCACATTCGCTGTAGTAACTAAGAGCCTCAGAGGAAATGGCACAAGATAGTCTTAAGAGGCTTACCAAATATAGTTCCTGCTCTGGACTCATAAAGAACCAAATATAGTAGGGACTTGCACTTGACCACAGACCCCGCAGCACACACCATCAACTGATGGCACACACCATCCAGTTGATTAAAAAAAAGCACTGATTCACAGCTATCCGCAGACCAGCTGCAGTCTACCTGGGTAAAAGACAACCAAGGCTGTCTGACACGGAAAGGGCCCTTGAGATAACAATACCTCCTCCGTAAATTATGGATCTGGGATACGCCACACCTGAGGGTCAGCCATGGCAAAGGTCATCTAAAAGTGAGTCTTCATTTTGTTTGTCTACACGATACGGCTATTCCATTCTTAGTTCCTCTATTTCTACGTGTTCTTTCAAGTATCAACTAGGTGGCTTTTCTTAACCACTTTCCAATGACAGACTATAAATATAAATGCATAAAATCCATGTCTAAGCCCCCTCCAAAATAATTGAGTATCTGGAAATTTAGAGAGACTTTGATTGCATATGGAGAGATGCACATTTAATCTCATTTCTATAAATCTCATTTATGTTTCTAAAAGTATTCATAGGGAATTCTGGGAAGATGGCTGACTGGTACCAACCCTCAGCAGAGGCTCCTGACCAGAGGGAGAAAAATTAGATGGAATCAGACTCTATGAAGCCAAAAGAGGGAAGGTGAGCCAAGAAACACGTTCAGAAAGCTGTAAACTCATAGGAAGAGCATTAAAAAAAAAAAACAAATTACAGGACAAAGCCTATGGACTAGAGGACAGGAGACCCCTCCCCCAAGCAGGAGGCCCACCACAGGCTATCTACAAGCAAGCAGGAAACAAAAGACCTCTCATTTTACCTCGCTAGAGAGAGCCACTAAACACAGGTTTCTTTCTCCAGGGAGGTCCCATTTATGAACCTAGACACCAACCCACCAGGCATAAAATTGAACAGATATTTTCCCCCACAAGTCCAAACTTACAGTCCAACCTTCCCCCCCTTGCATGGCGGTCTGAAGATCTGCCCCCTGCAGAGTGCAGAGTGTTTAGTCTTTTCCTGAAAGATCTGGGCATAGTGTGGACCACCTATCATCAGGACAGAATCTGTGACTAACAGGGAAGAAAGGAACGCTTGGTGAGAGGAGGAGCAGCCCCCTGGTTATGACTATGCCCAGCCAGTGGTGGTGTTGACCCTTGGTTTGGGCTGTGTCTGGTGGGATGGGATATAGAACCCCCAGCTCTGATGGCACCCACAGTGGGAAAAGTGGTTGCCCCGTATTGGACTGAGTTCAGCAGGCAGGACTGGTCCCCAGATTCTGCTGGGTCTGCTCGCAGAGCCTTACCAGGCATGGACAGAGACCTGAGGCCTAGGGTATGGTTCCCTGACTACAACAGAACCCTTGAGCAGAGGCTTACTGCGTGTGAACCAAGACCTGAGGGCAAGGGAGTGGTCCTCTGTCTCTAGTGGGGGCCAGTGAGCAGAGGCTTACTAGGTGAGGACTGAGAGATCTCTGGGCAGAGTATGGTACCCTGACTCCAACAGAGCCTGCAAATAGAGGCTTGCCAGGCAGTAGACTAAGACTGGCAGGTGGGGGTGTGATCCCCTGACTCTACCTGGTCTGGCAAGCAGAGGCTAGCTGGGTGTGGACTTAGCTGGGGGTGGGGGGTGCCCCTGGCTCCAACTGGGCCTGTGAGCAGAAAAGCAGACAACACTGTGGACTGAGTTTGGCAGGCAGGAGTGTGGATTCCTGGCTCCAATTGTGCAGTTGGAGAGTCTTGAATTCCTCTCTGTTGAGCAGGGTTTGCACTGCCTGAGACAATTTAAAAGGAATGCATGTCTGGGGCTATCCACTCAGGGACATTCTGAGATTGACCTTCAAAGTTCTGTAGCAGAAAACAACTGAAGGGTGGGGGCTGGGCACTACAGCTGTTTGTATCTCTTCACAGCCAAGATTAAAACTAATACCATGGCTTCTTAGGATAGGGTAGAGGTTGGCTGATATCAAAACAGATCTAGCTTGTGTTATCTCACCAAGTAGGTCCTCAGAATCTCTGGCCAAAACTCTGAAAGGGGCCTTTGTAAGACTGTAGGAGATAAGCCACTATTGCAAAGCCTAGTGTTTTGGTAAAGGGCTATCTCTACTACCTGGGAATCCCAATTCAATCTCACCTTACCAGTTCTAATAACCAAATGGTAGAAAATAAACATGATGCAGACCCAACAGAAGAACTCTGGCAACATGAATAACCAGAGTAGATCAAACCCCCCAAGGAAGAACAAAGGAGATACAACTGAAGATGCTATGCATAGACAAATGGCAGCAATGTCAGAAATCTAATTCAGCATATGGATGGCAAAAAAATAGAAACTGAATTCCAAAGAATAGTTCTAACATTGTCTCAAGAAATTAATGAATTAAAAGACAAAGTCACCAAAGATATGGACATAATGAGAAAAGAGATAGCAGAGCTCAAGGAAATGAAAAGGTTAGTTGAGGAGCTCCGAAATACAGTAGAATCACTCAGTAACATAGTTGACTAGACAGAAGAAAGGATCTCTGAAACTGAAGACAAAGCTTTTAAACGTTCCCAAATGCTCAAAGAGGCAGACAAATGGAAAGCAAAAACTGATCATTCCCAGAGAGAGTGGTAGAATCACTCCAAAAGATCAAACATTTGTCTTATAGGAATTCCCAAAGGAGAAGAGGATGGTGCTAAAGGTACAGATGCTCTACTCCAAGAGATTATGGCGGAGAATTCCCCAAGCATTGTAAGAGATAGAGAACTTCAGATAGTAGACAGTTTCAGAACCCCAGCAAGACTCAATCCAAATAAAGCATCTCCTAGACACACTGTGATCAACTTTGCCAAAGTTAAGATGAAGGAGAAAATTCTGCAAGCAGCCAGACATAAGAAAAGCATCAGCTACAAAGGGAGAAATAACAGAATGACTGTAGATCTCTTAGCTGAAACATTTCTAGCCAGAAGAGGATGGTCATTGACCTTCAATCTCTTAAAACAAAACAACTTCAGCCCAGGATCCTGTATCCAGCTAAACAGAGTTTATTTGTGATGAAGACATCAAATACTTTAATGACACACACACGTTGAAAAAGTTTGCCATAACTAAACCAGCTCTCCAGGATATTCTCTGACCCATCCTCCACAATTACCAGTGCAATGCTCTATTTCCAAACTAAACTCACCCAGAAATTTTTGAACAAAACCCAACTTCCACAGTGGTGAAAGGATTAAAAATGTTCACTGGACATCTGAAAATCATGACACCCAAAATACAACCAGGCTTATCAATTCTCTCAATTAATGTGAATGGTTTAAATTGTCTTCTAAAGAGGCACTGGCTGGTTGACCGGATACATAAACTCATCTGCTGTATACAAAAGTCTCATCTTACCTTAAATGATAGAAATACACTTAGGGTGAAGGGATGAACTTCTATAATACAGGCAAATGAAAACCAGAAAGAAGCAGGGATTGCAATTTTAATTGTAGATACAA
>NW_003852461.1:10486796-10488191 GCF_000181295.1 Otolemur garnettii | reverse complement strand
CAAGTAGCTGGGACTACAGGTGCCCGCCACAATGCCCAGCTATTTTTTTGTTGTTGCAGTTTGGCTGGGGCTGGGCCTGAACCCACCTGGTATATGGGCCAAGCGCCCTACCAGCTGAGCCACAGGTGCCACCCCAGAAACTAAATAATCTTAGGCTGAATGATAGCTGGGTCAAAGACAAGATTAAAAAGGAAATCACCAAATCATCATTTTGTTTTAGAACGAAATGATAATGAAGACACAAATTATCAAAACCTATGGGATACTACAAAGACAGTCCTAAGAGGGAAATTTATAGCATTGGAAGCCTTCATCAAGAAAACAGAAAGAGAGGAAGCTAACAACTTAATCATCTCAAGCAACTGGAAAAGGAAGAACATTCCAACCCCAAGCCCAGCAGAAGAAAAGAAATAACCAAAATTAGGGCAGAATTAAATGAAATTGAAAACAAAAGAATCATTCAGAAGATCAACAAAACAAAAAGTTAGTTTTTTTTGAAAAGATTAATAAAATTGATAAACCTTTGGCCAACCTAACCAGAAACAGAAAAGTAAAATCTCTAACATCAACAGAAACAATACAGGAGAAGTAACAACAGACACCTCAGAAATTCAAAAAATCCTCAATGATTACAAAAATCTCTATTCCCAGAAATATGAAAATCTGAAGGAAATAGACCAATACCCGGAAGCATGCTACCTTCCTAGACTCAACCAGAAAGAATTAGAAACCTTGAATAAATCTATATCAACCACTGAAATAGCATCAACAATACAAAATCTCCCAAAAAAGAAAAGTCTGGGACCAGATGTCTTCACATCCAAATTCTATCAAACCTTTCAAGAGGAACTAGTACTTATATTATACAATGTTTTCCAAAGCATAGAAAAAGAAGGAATACTTTCCAACACATTCTGAGAAGCAAATATCACCCTGATGCCCAAACCAGGAAAGGATCCAAGAAAGAAAGAAAATTATAGAGAAATATCATTAATGAATATTGATGCAAAAATGTTCAATAAGATTTTAGTAAACAAAATTCAACAATACATCAAAAAAATTATACACCATGATGAAGCTGGTTTTATTCCAGGGTTACAGGGTTGCTTCAACATACACAAATCTATAAATATAATACACCACATCAATAAAATAAAAAACAAAGACCATATGGTTCTCTCAATTGACACAGAAAAAGCCTTTGATAATATCCAGCATCCTTTCGTGACCAAACACTTAAGAAAATAGACATAGAAGGGACATTTCTTAAACTGATAGAGGCCATCTACAGCAAACCCACAGCCAATATCATATTGAATGGTGTAAAATTAAAAACATTTCCACTCAGATCAGGAATGAGGCAAGGATGCCCACTGTCTCCACTGCTATTCAACA
>NW_003852461.1:10483609-10485650 GCF_000181295.1 Otolemur garnettii | reverse complement strand
ATCATCAGAGAAATGCAAATCAAAACCACTTTGAGATATCATCTAACTCCAGTAAGATTAGCCCACATCACAAAATCCCAAAACTACAGATGTTGCCATGGATGAGGAGAGAAGGGAACAATTCTATGCTGCTAGTGAGAATGCAAGCTAATACGACCTTTTTGGGAAGAAGTTGGGAGAACACTCAAGGAACTACAAGTAGACCACTGTTTGATCCTGCAATTTTTCTACTAGGTATATACCCAGATGATCAAAAATTATTTTATAACAAAGACATTTGCACCAAAATGTTTACTGTAGTCCAATTCATAATTGCCAAGACATGTAAACAGCCCAAGTGCCCATCGACCCACAAATGGATTAACAAATTGTGATATATGTATACCATGGAATACTATGCAGCCATAAAAAAGATGTGGAGACTTCATATCTTTTATGTTTACTGGGATGGAACTGGAACATATTCTTCTTAGTAAAGTATCTCAAGAATGGGGAAAAAAGTGTCAAACGTACTCAATACTACTATGAAATCAATATATAATCACCTATACATTCATATGAATGGCAAAACATAATTATAGTAGAAAGGAAGAGGGGAGGGGAGGGGGGATTTTGGAAGAGGGAATGTATTTGGGGGGACTTCACCTAATGCGCATGATGCAATGGTACATTTCAAAACTATTAAGAAATGAGTATAATTGTGATGGATGTGTTATTTAGCTCAATGTAAACATTTCACATTGTATATATATCAAAGCAGTACACTGAACCCCATAAATGCATCAAGGTACAAAGTTATGATTTAATAAAACATAATAATAAAAAAGGTAAAAAAAATACTGACGGACCCCTAAAAAAATAAAAATAAAAGTGTTCATAAACTGATTCTTCAAAAATTGAATCCTATTTGATCATTTATTCATTCAACAAATACTCAACTGAGTGTCAAATACCTGAGACTATGTCAGGTGTTAGAAATCCAGAGATAAAAAATATTCCCGGCCCTCAAGGAAATAAAATCTAATCAGGAAAATTAAAACTGCACTGGCAATGGAGAGAGATGCATGCTGTGCTGAGTGGGGTGAGCAGAGGTGTGACAGGAAGTCACATGGGGCAGGGGACAGCAGAGTCGGCACTGGGGAGGAAGAATAATTCCAGCCAGAATACAGTGGATGACTTCCACTTCTGGCTAAGATGGAGCAGGATGATCGTCAAGGCCAGGATAACAGGGAGTGAAAGACAGTGATCACTTAGAGAAGGAAAACTAATTAATCAAGTCCTGGGATCCCTAGCTTACACGCGGAGCCTCCAGGTCAAGATATATGGAGGACAGGAGAACTCAGGCAGAGCTCGGTGAACTCCCTGAGTTGAGTAAATGGAGCTAATGGTCCCAGAGACCAAGGCAACTGGAGGTGCAGGCAAAGTGTCAGAGAAAGGAGCTGCAAAGAGGCCGCAGGGTCCTCCTCACAGGTCAGCAGAGCACTGACCAGCTCACACCTGTTGGGCAACTTCGAAACACTGGATCTTTCTCCAGATTGGAGACGGTAGAGTACACAGAAAGGTCTTTTCTCTGTCCTGGGAAGAAGTAGCTCTAGAGCGAGTATAATATTCCAATTCTTCAGCCTAACAAATCTTCAAAGCCAGACTGAAAAGATTCAAACTGTTCTAAGCAATTTAAGTGCATCCCAGAACAGAGTCCAAGAATATTCACAGGGATACACTAATGTCCAACACCCAGAAAGGTTTACAGAAACACACAAATGTCCAGCACCCAGCAAAGCAAAATCCACAGGAACACACAAATGTCCAGCACCCAGCAAGGCAAAACTCACAATTTCTGGCATCCACTCAAGAATCCCCAAGTGTGCAAAAAGCAGGAAAATATGACCTGGATGAGCAGGAAAAAAAATCAATCATTTGAAATTAACCCAGATAGTAGAATTAGCAGACAAGAACATTAAAATAGTTATAGTAGCTATTAAATATATTCCATATGTTTGAAAATTAAATGTACATTGACAAAAAAAAAACAAATCAAACT
>NW_003852461.1:10471143-10482974 GCF_000181295.1 Otolemur garnettii | reverse complement strand
TTATGGGGCAGTACATAATTAATTACCAAACAAAGAGTACATGTAATTGTTCAGAGAGAAAAATTTTACTCCAGGTTGGGAAGGTCAGGTTAAAAATAAAGAGGAGACATGGACAGTACCTGTGGCTCAGCGAGTAGGGCGCTGGCCCCATATACTGAGGGTGGCGAGTTCAAACCCGGCCCCGGCCAAACTGTAACAAAAAATAGCGGGATGCTGTGGGGGGCGCCTGTAGTTCCAGCTACTCAGGAGGCTGAGGCAAGAGAATGGCCTAAGCCCAAGAGCTTAGGAAGTTGCTGTGAGATGTGATGTCACAGCACTCTACCGAGGGTGACAAAGTGAGACTCTGTCTCTAAAAAATAAAAATAAAGAGGAGACATTTGCATCGTTCATTTCATAGAACGATGGGTATTTTCATAGAATGTAAGGCGCTCCACCCATGCGTTCAGCATCCAGGGATTCAACCAGCCATGATTCGGAAACATTTGGAGAAGAAAAACAAGCACAACAATTAAAAATAACACAAATAAAAAACAATATAGTATAACATTTATATGGCATTTATATTGTACCATTTTAAGCAATCTAGAGACAATGTTAAGTATTCAGGATGATGTATGAGGTCCAGTGATTAAGTTTGGGAACTCATCCTGAAAACAGTGCTACACCCCTTACTGCCAAGCATCCCCGTGTCACCTTCAACGTGCTCCCGTCAAAGCTGTGCACCGGCACCAGCACCTAGTCCCCTCTTCAAAGCAATTTTGGAATTCTTTTTCCAAAACGGCCATCAGAGCTGTCATCCTAAGAGGTCTGACAATTTCTCAAACTCGGCCTAGAAAAGGTGCTTTGGGCTATCTGTGAGGTCCTGGAAGCAATCAATCCCCTGTGGATGCCAAGGGACATCTGCATTTGGAGGCTCAGCTTTTCTTCTTCCTTCCTGATTCATTCATTCCTCGTTTATCAAGCAGCATGGATGTGCTAAACGCTATTCTGCCTCTACCCTGACGGGCTCATCACCCAGAGCTACAGACTCTGAAGGAAGTGAGTTCCAAGAGCTGCAGGGAGGGGGCAGTTACCTCTGCTAGGAAAAGGAGACAGACAGAAGGCATTCATGAGACACACAATGGTCACCTGTTTCTAAAATCTCCTTCCTGCCAAAAAGAACTGCTGGAAAATAAGAAGAAAACCTACCACGGAAGTGAGCAAGAAGCCAAGTGATTTTTCTCTTGATTTCAATTAACTAATACACGTGAGGACAAAGGAGGGAACAGAACCTGGACAGACAGACAGCCACACTTGAAAGGCGCTGCAATTCATCACAGATTAGCCCCAACAAGTCTGCTGAAGAATGCCTAAAATGAATGGGCACAAGGGCAGTTAATATGTCAGACCTTCTTATAATAAAGCCTCAGTAAATGTAAAATTTACAGCAGGACACCAGTATCAGGTGGGTTGTCTGATATTTTCATTAACAAAGACGTTTTATTTTTCCTGAGCTATAGGACTAAGCAATATGCAAATCTAGAGGAGCCTTCATAACCGCAGAGTACACTGTCCCCATTATACAGACAGGCCCACTGAGACCCAGCGATAGCGAGTGCCTTACATGGACGGGCCCACAGAGACCCAGTGACAGTGAGAAGCTAGTCCAAGGCCACAGGGAGGGTTCATGACCATGCTATTCAAACTTCCTGTCATCTCACCTCTGGGAAGCTAGCGATCTTTACATCAAATCACGTAGCCCTTATTCATCTTTTACAGTGAATGGCACTTGATTTTAATAAAGAATTATGCTAATACAGGAAGAGGATAGTGGGACACAGAACAAATGCTTTTTCACAAGCTTTGGTTAGTAATCTTATGAGAATGAGGTCTTACTAAGGAAATCTGGGTTTGGGGAATTTTTGCTCATATTCCATTTACAATGGAAGATTCTCTAAAGTGCCCCCAGCACATGGTTCAATGTTCAATTTATAGTCCGTTGTGCTGAGGACAGAAGCAAGGTGTGAGGGCAACGCATGGACTGAATTTTCACCTGAGCGACACACCAGATATGAGAATATTTCATCAGAAATGCTTGAGACCAGAAATGTCTGAAGTTTCAGATTTTTTCAGATTTTGGAATATTTGCATTTAAACCAGCTGAGCACACATAGTCAAAACATTCAAAATCCCAAATGCACCTAACAATAGTACTTCCTTCCCAAGTTTTGGGAATTCCATGAGATAACCGGAGTAAAGTACGTGGCCAGGTGACCATAGGAACTCAAAGAACATCAGCAGTTGATGCTACATTTGGTGACTGTGATGGTGGGGACAGGGGTTGTTATTATTGTTAATATCTTAAGGTTTAATTACATTCTTGACGAGAACTCATATATACATTCCGGGTACTGACAATGTAACATCCATCTTATTGGTATAGAATTCCTTTCCTTGAGAATTTGTATTTTTCCATGCATTTAAACCTTCCTCACAGTAATCATAACAGTTACTCTTCTAAGTCTGAGGGGGGCTAAGTTATCTGTCACCTTGTGCTATAAAAAGCTGGGCCACAGAACTTGGTAATAAAATGTAAGTGTACACACTCTCTCCATCTGTGTGAGGCCCTTTCATGAAAGCTGGGCTCTATTACAGATGTCACCCTGAGTCTCCCATGGTTAATGCATACGGTAACCCTGAACTGTCACACTGCAGATCTGACCTAAGAGTAGAATGTGAATTCTGAATTCAACAACAACTTCCCAGTGAAAATGATCTGGTTCATTTCTGAACTTTTTTCCTCCCATCAATACCCAAAGGAACTGGTTTGCATTAGCGAGTAAGTGCCTACAAAGGTTTCTTCCTCTCCTGGACAATTAATTTATATCACATAAGGCACATATTGGCACATCTGGACAAAGTCAGCATGAGTCTAAAAACCATATAATTTCACAAAGCATCTGTGAATAAAAATACCTCTCCAAGCTTTTCAGAAATGACAGACTGAGAGCAGAGAAGCAGAGACATGGACACGATAGCTGGACTGCTCACTTCCATGATCCGACGGGCTGTCATGTAAAAGAGGGGCAATTCTGAGGCTGAGTGTGGGGGTGTGGGGGGGAGGATGAGAACAATGTGGGCGAGTGGCAGGGGGCAGCTTTCAGCTGGAGAAGAAAGAGCTTGTGGGGCAAGGGTGTGCACACACAAACCCAGCAGAGTGAACAGACTGGGGATGTGTCCAGGCGGCACCACGGATGAGCTCTGCACATGGGCAAGGTTCTTAATCCACCTGAGCACTCAGCTATAACCCACCCCTCAATGCCGCCCAGAACTGAGAGAAAATAAACATGTTTAGGCAGCGCCTGTGGCTCAAGGGGGTAGGGTGCTGGCCCCATAGACTGGAGGTGGTGGGTTCAAACCCAGCCCCGGCTAAAATAAATAAATAAACAATAAAAAGAAAATAAACATGTCTGATGCCCACTGTGTGACAGGCATTATGATGGGGACTTGCCAGACACCTTTGGAATGAGATCACCTACATGACCAACTGTTGCCATCCCTCTGGTTCCACCTTTCACCTTCTCTTTGGGTCTTAACAGTTAGAGAGAGAGTCACCCTGCTCTGCCTTTTCTTTACGTTTATAGAAGATGCTGGTCTAGCTGTCTTTCATCTTCTCTGAAACACCTATAGAAAAACATTTATCATCCACCAACCTTAAACCAGGGAAGGATTATAGGGATTATCTAAGAAATTTTTACAAATCGTTTTTCATATACAGGTGTTTCCCACTCTGCCCAGCACATGTTTTGTGTAAATCACATTCCTTTTTTGCTACCAAATAAGCTCATAATTGTTAGCACATGCTTATTATTTTATTAAAAAAATATTACTCTATGGCCATTAAGGAAAATTTAGAAAACAGAAAAAATGAGGAATAATCTTACTCACAGTCTACAATTGGTTCTTCTTCTTCCCTGCCATACGTGTATGAGCAAGGGTGGTCTGTCTCTACCCAAGTTTAATTTAGATTGCACTCTGCCACACATGCCTGGGTGGCGAGGTCTGTCTCTACCCGACTTTAGCTTAGTTTTCAACTACAAGGATAGCTCTTTATTATTTTCAATTGGTCTTTGCTTAGCAGTGGCTTCTGCCTTAAGCTCCTCTGTTCTCAAAATAAATCAAGCATTAGTGATTCAAAGATGCTTTAAATCGTCAAGGCACATGCCCATTTATAAACACGGGATTTTGAAATGGGAAAAGAAGATCAGCCCCTGAAGGAGGAATGACTAATGCAGCATTTCATTTTATAGACACTCACTGCTGGCAGAGAGGCCGGGGTCCTTGCCTCCCTGGTCAGTACAATGAACCCACTATAAACAGTGTCTCCGGCCTTTGGGCTTTGTGTCTTCATTTACTTACAAAGGTCCGTAATGGGTTATGTGCAAAATGGTGGCAGAGCAGATTAAGGCCAAAGTAGCCCTCAATGAGGACAACACTACCCTGTCAGAAACTCAGACCTACAGAAGAGCAGGAATGGGAAGAACTGGAAAGATCCGCAGTCTTTGTTCCAACATCTTTATTCAACTTTTGACATATCTTCATAGACCCAAGCTATGATAATTTATTTCATACACAAGCAAAAACTAAAAATACTTCCAATGTCAAGAGCTGGAAAGAGAGAAGGAAGAACAACAGGAAAACGTATACCGTAGGGAGGAGTTCATGCTGGCACAAGATGTGTGGAGAGGAATTCAGCAGCATCCAGGTAGCTGAATACATATCTACACTATCCTATTCCTAGGTACAGAGCCTGGGGAAATTTCCCCACCTGTTCACAGAAACATAGGCCCAAACCTCCCACCAGAGAACTGTTTATAAGTCAGAGTAAGATAAAAACAGGAGGACAGGCACATTGAGTGCACGGTGGTTACAAGCCCACAGCAGAATAGCCAGTGTGCAGCAGCTGCAACTGCCTAGAACGCCACGTACCTCCTAAATTAACAAGGTCAAACATCTAGAACATGACCTTGAGCAAGAACAAGCTGTGGAAGGACAAGGACAGCAAGTTACCATTTCATGAAGTTTAAAAATAGGCAAAGCAGGGCGGCAACTGTGGCTCAATGGAGTAAGGCACCAGCCCCATATGCCGCAGGTGGGGGGTTCAAACCCAGCCCTGGCCAAAAACTGCAAAAAAAATATATAATAATAATAAATAAAAATAGGCAAAGCAATAAATATCATGCAATGTTAGTGGGTTTACACGCAGCAAAAGTGAGAATGACAAGACGTCAAATTTAGCTGAGACACTATCTCTGGAGAAGAAAAGAAACAGAATTTAGGAAGAGTGCAGCAGAGGCTTCAGTCGTATCTATAATGTTTTATTTCTTTCTAAAAATCTGAAACAAATACGTTAAAATATTTTGTATCTATACTTGATCTTAGCCAAAATGCAGAAAAGCAATAAATATTTGTATCTGAAAAAGGTTTCATCGTTTTCATTTGTTTCTCTGTATATGTAAGAAATTTCAAATTTACTTTTAAAAACATTTTTAAAAAGCATGATGGCTTAGCCATGAATTGGTCTGGATCCCAGGAATCTGAAATGGCAGAAATAACAAAGATTCATCCACTATTTCCGGCATTTTTAAAAGCCCAATGGCCAGGACACAGTCCTTTGTATCCCTGTGCCCAGCATAGCACCCAACCAAAAGCAAACATAAATAGTGAACTAAGAAATCAGTGACAAAACTGAACAAATGAATGGTTTTTATGCGTGTCTTTGATTAATTAAAAATGGGAAAAACAACTATTATTGTTAAGAATTTGAAATTCAAACTCTTTCTAAATATGGATCCATGGGCAATTCTTCTTAAAGATAGAAAACAAGCAGACAAAGTAACCTTTACAGATTTTTCTACCCCTAAAAGTCAGTGTTTTTTCTTTATTTCAGAACCAGGCATGGCTCACACTTGTCCCCGCCTTACTACCCAAGGGAATAGGAGTTTGTTGCCATGACAGACCCCAGGACCTTGCCAACAGCCTGAAATACAAGTAACTTTTAAGGTTACTATGTTAAACAGTTATTCTGAGCCTTATGTGAAGAATTCCCAGCATTTTTCTGCCCTATTTACTCTTTTTTTTTAACTAGGTAAATTAGGATCCCAAATCATTCTGTCTTCGCAAATGTGGGCTATTCCCAAACAGTCCTCAAAATGCTAGAATGCAGCATGTTGTAACAAACATTGCCAGGGTAATAACTGTGACCTCAAATTCCTGACCATTACAGGGAAATATACAGGCTCAGTGAAGTAAAGAAAAATCACCACCGCACAGTATCACCACTACTGATTTTTCACAAAAATCTCAAATGAATTTAAAAAGAACCAAAATATTAATAAGATACATGATACATTCATCCAAACCTAGTAATTAAACCCAAAAAAAGTAGTTTAAATAGTTTAAGCAAAAAAGTACAAGCCTCCAACTATCTGAAATGAAGTAGGGATTTTTTAACATCTTTCTCATGTTATTAAAATATTAATTTACTTTTAAATATAATCCCAAAGCTTCCTTCAAAATACCTTTTTCATGGAAGGGGGCATGTATTATAGAGTTCCTTTAAAGTTTAACAAAAGAAGGATTCAAAAAGAGTTTCCTACACTCTGCAAGCCTCTTTTTTCAAATGTGTAACAGGATCTTACTGCAGCCACTTGGTCTGCCCTCCACACAAAGAAAGCTGGAAAACATTTATATTATGCTTCTGGAGTTAAAAAAATGAAGAAGCCCTTTCCTTTCCATCAGTTCTTTTTACGGTAGCCACACGAAGTCAGAAATTGTAACCATCTGCTTCACCCATTAAATGCAGATTCAGAGGCCTAGTGATAAAGTGACCTCTTCATTAAGAAAGTGACATATGGCCACTTTCTCAGTGTTCAAGGGATACCTCAATCCACAGGTCCACATCAGTGGCCCACTGTGATAGCATTGCCGCTTAAGTCTTCTCTGCTATTTTGCCTTTATTTAGTTTTTAATCACTAGGGAAGCAAGTGGGAGCTCTAAGCCACCTGAACACCTCACATATTTGGAAGCCACTGTTTTGATTTCTCCACGTCACAACAGAATCATCACATGATGCATCATCTACCCAGCGAGTGGACACAGGGGACTGCAGTGAGTATGTCTGAATCAAGGCCTCAAACAAAGGTGTGTGAGGAAACCACGGCTCTGCAAAAGGAAACAATCGTAGGTTCACTGCAGCTGTTATTTTAATATTTCAGTAACGTGGCCCCTTGTTTTCTTTAATTCATATATTAGAATTTTAATTATCCAGTTGCTAAAGCATAGTCGCTTTCAATTGAAGTGGGTTTTACCGACCGAGCCTTGCAGGGCAGACAGAAGTCCTTTGTTGTGGTGCCAGAGGCACAGAGACGCCAGTGCGGCACCGGCACCATCCATCCCTCTGCCTGGGACCCTTCTGGCAGGAAGCTCTGCCACCACCTAGAGCACAGGACTCTCTGGAAGGTGAATCCCCCTGGTCTTGCTCCAAGTGGCCTTGTTACTGGAAGTACCAGAAAGACCTCTTTCCAAGCCTGATGTTTCTCCGCACCCAATCTACAGGCTTTGTGTGGAGGGCAGACCAAGCGGCTGCAGTAAGATCCCAAACCACAGGCGTGTACTGTAAGAAGCGGCAGAAGAGCGAACCTGGTAGGTCAGGAGGTGTGGGGGAGCCCCTGTGTGCAGCACTTAGTGAAGATGTGAAAAATACTCCACTCCCCCTAAGAGAGAGCTCCCCAAGTCCTGTCCTTACCCCAGAACAATGAGCACAGCATGCCCAAGCCCCACACCTCTTGGCTCACTCCCTGGCTGCTGTCTTCCTGGAGTCCCCTAACTGGTCCTCTCACCCCTACCACTCTGGAGGAGGCAGTCGCCATCTATCAGGTGGAAGAAGATCTCTGCAGGGCCACAGGGGTAGGGGCAAGAACAGCAGCCTAACAATTGTACAGAGGCCCGTGGGAGCCAGCATGGAGGGGCAGGGACAGCAGGGAGCACTGGTTACCACAGGTGCACTACAGTGACCTACAGGCAGGGCAGTGACTCCACCCCAGGTGCCTTTCCTGGGCCTGCCCCAGAGTCCAGTCGGGAGTCCTCACTCTGAGGTGACAGCTGTGCAGCATCAAGAGAGTGAGGGAACTTCCGGAGACTTCACTGCCTTCCCCTATAATAAGAGGGCACAGCTACGTCATGCCAGAAGTCCCTTGAAGGCTTGGCATCTGTAATTGTATATCAATTGCTTTATCAACTGCCTCAGTTTCATCCAGTATCAAATCGAGCAGTTGGAGCAGATGATTTTAAAGTCCCTTCCAACACTGAGGCTCCATGATTCAGCCTGGATCACAGACTAGGATCATGTTAGTAATCTCAGTTGCTCTTTCTTTGCCAAATAATGACAGGAATGTACTTCCATTGAATGCCCCCGTCCCAGCTACCAATACATCTGGAAGGGAAGCCTACAGTGACTTCTATGTGCCCACTTGCAAACAAAGAGGGGATGATTAACAGCATCTCTAATGGAGTCCCCACCTTGACACTAAATCTCAGGCTGAGGTTACTGAAAACATCAAGCTCACAAAGGACCTACTCACAGCCTTGAGAGCAAGCCAGAGACCATGCAGGTGGCTGAAGGAAAACCGACATGAATTACAAAGAAAAGGTGCATTGAGTTAACAGAAAATAACTGTGGTATTTAGGGATGACAGCTGAAAACAGATGTGAGGGGCAGTCACCTCCTCAGAGTGAGGGGTGAGAGCAAAGCCACAGCTTTTCTCAGTCACACACACACACACACATATTCTCTGTCTCTCCTCCTGTCTCTCTTTTTCAAATAAAACATATGAAGTTCACTATGTTGGCCCAGGGGTGTGGGCTTGGTGCCCTTGCAGGTGTATGGTGGAGCTGCAAGCTGACAGCCATGCCATGTAAAAACCAGGAGGGTTTGCAGCTAAGGAAGCAGAGCAGAGAGAGGATGGTCACTCTGCACACCGAGGCAGAGCTGGGCATAAAGACAGAAGTTCGAGATCCACCTAGAGAGGTTGGTGGTCTTTCATAAATTACTAACCCTCTAGATCAAGTTCTACAAAATAGAAACTACAAATATCCAGTCTATCAGAAAACATTGTTAAAGTGTGTAAACATACACATAAGTATTTGGACAGAGCAGAAACTCTCCCCAAGATGGAATTTACTACAAAGATGTTTGCAGGGATCTGAGATCAGAACACAGTGGGCTAAGCCAGAGAGACAAACAGAACTCATAAAAGGACCAGTAGTGACAAACGAGGCAGAACGGGGGTCCAGGGCCGAACACCAACTGTAAGAGCCACTACCTGTCAGCACCACTGCCTTCAGGGAGCAGCCAGGGATGTCAAGGGCCTGCTGTGAGCGGTGAAGGATGACTCCAACAATGAGGGAGAGAAGACAAACACAGAGGGAAGGACAGAGATGGCAGGAACAGACCCACATATTACCAGGAGCTGTCACTGCCAGGGGCACTTCAGGATTTTTTGTTCATGTATCAATATTTTGCAAATTATATCTGTATATTTCAGTTTTTATCTCAAAATAATAAACATGGGACATTAAGCCTTTGGTAATATGCACTGAGTGGGTGCTATAGAAGCTTCTCTGGAGAAGACAGTGGGCATTCTCAGATCCAGCTGTATTCCAATCACATGGATACAGGATCCCAGTCAGCCAACACATACACAGGAGGCATTCTTCATTCAGAAGCAAGACACTGACCATTTCAGAAAAAAAAATGTATCAATTCCCAAAGAGCCTCAATCTCATGAGGGAATTAGACACCCCTACAAAATTGTTAGTCACAATGCAGGGTGCCCCAGTGGGACAGTAAATTCAAGAAGGGTGATTTGAACCAGGCCATGGAGAACCGGGAGACTTCAAAGGGAGGAATAAAGTCACTCTCTGATGCAGAGACCAATTTAATTAAAAAGAAGTTCCATCCTACCCACTCTGCCAGGTAACAGAGAATTCATTGTATTCTGAGGAACTAAAAATCTCGCAAGAAGGCAGATTACAGGACCTTCCATTTGCAACAGCTTCTTTCAGGAAAGGGAATAATTAGGATCACACAGAAGGGGCTGTTTTCTTTCTTTCACTGAAAAGAAAACTTTAAACAGGCTTCCAAACCACATGCAGCACACTCAAAGAGCAAACTCCCTGTGTGGATCTTACAGAGCTTAATTCTCACGTAGCCCCCATGCTCACCAAGCTTCTCCTTCCTCCCCGTTATTGTCCAGGGTGTGACTGCTGTCTACACACCTCCTCCCCAGCCCCAAACACCCAAGTAGACCGTGAACCAGGCATCCTCAAACTACGGCCCGCCAAGGACATTTATCTGGCCCGCAGGTGTTTTTGCAGCTGCTGCCTATCCTGCTTAGCAGCCGACTTGTCCTGGGGCCCACAGGCCAGCCCTCCAATGGTCTGAGGGACAGTGAACTGGCCCCCTGTTTAAAAAGTTTGAGGACCCTGCAGCCTTTTCTTCTTTCACTTACTCATTTGCCATTTTTCCAACACACACTATGTGCCAGCAACACAGAGGTAAACAAGACAGCCCTACCCCCGAAACAAAGCTGACAGTCCCGTGACAGTGTCTGACTCACTAGTCAATCCTTGTGGTTACTCACTAGTAAATCCCCACCCCCACGGTGACTCACTAGTAGATCCCCCCATAGTGACTCACTAGTAGATCCCCCCATAGTGACTCACTAGTAGATCCCCCCATAGTGACTCACTAGTAGATCCCCCATAGTGACTCACTAGTAAATCCCCACCCCCACGGTGACTCACTAGTAGATCCCCCCCACGGTGACTCACTACTAGATCCCCCCCACAGTGACTCACTAGATCCCCACCCCTCACGGTGACTCACTAGTAGATCCCCCCATGGTGACTTACTAGTAGATCCCCACCCCCACGGTGACTCACTAGTAGATCCCCCCAAGGTGACTCACTAGTAGATCCCCACCCCCACGGTGACTCACTAGTAGATCCCCCCCATGGTGACTCACTAGTAGATCCCCCCACAGTGACTCACTAGTAGATTCCCCCACAGTGACTCACTAGTAGATTCCCCCCGTGGTGACTCACTAGTAGATCCCCTCCATGGTGACTCACTAGTAGATCCCCTCCCATGGTGACTCACTAGTAGATCCCCTCCCGTGGTGACTCACTAGTAGATCCCCTCCCGTGGTGACTCACTAGTAGATCCCCCCATGGTGACTCACTAGTAGATCCCCCCTGTGGTGACTAACTAGTAGATCCCCCCCTGTGGTGACTCACTAGTAGATCCCCTCCCGTGGTTACTCACTAGTAGATCCCCACCCCACGGTGACTAACTAGTAGATCCCCCCCACGGTGACTCACTAGTAGATCCCCCCCATGGTGACTCACTAGTAGATCCCCCCCCACGGTGACTCACTAGTAGACCGCCCCGCAGTGACTCACTAGTAGATCCCCCCCCACGGTGACTCACTAGTAGATATTCCCCCCTCCCTGCAGTGACTCACTAGTAGATCCCCCGCAGTGACTCACTACTAGATCCCCTCCCGTGGTGACTCACTAGTAGATCCCCCCCACAGTGACTTACTACTAGATCCCCCCACAGTGACTCACTAGTAGATCCCCCCGTGGTGACTCACTAGTAGATCCCCCCGTGGTGACTCACTAGTAGATCCACCCCCACGGTGACTCACTAGTAGATCCTCCCGCAGTGACTCACTAGTAGATCCCCCCGCAGTGACTCACTACTAGATCCCCCCCACAGTGACTCACTA
>NW_003852461.1:10470473-10470673 GCF_000181295.1 Otolemur garnettii | reverse complement strand
GTGACTCACTAGTAGATCCCCCCGCAGTGACTCACTACTAGATCCCCCCCACAGTGACTCACTACTAGATCCCTCCACAGTGACTCACTAGTAGATCCCCCCATGGTGACTCACTAGTAGATCCCCCCGCAGTGACTCACTACTAGATCCCCCCCACAGTGACTCACTACTAGATCCCTCCACAGTGACTCACTAGTAGA
>NW_003852461.1:10468819-10470453 GCF_000181295.1 Otolemur garnettii | reverse complement strand
ACAGTGACTCACTAGTAGATATTCCCCCCTCCCTGCAGTAACTGACTAGTAGATTCCCCGCCCACGACTCACTAGTAGATCCCCATGGCTGATTCTGAGACACTCATGGAGCTTCAAAGAGAAGGGAGAGAGGACGCATCCAAGCTGCCTGAAGCTTGGCGACAGGGATGGGGACATTCCCAGAAGAGGGGTGGCAGGGACAAAGGCACTTCCCTGGGGGAAAAGGGATTCAGAGTGAGCAGAAAACCACATGGCCAGATCTTAGCATGTGAGGCCGAGAGTGGGAAGACAGAGCCGTAACTGGGCTGATTCTGAAAGCTCAGTTAGCGCTCACGGTACCCCAAGACAGGTTTCATCTGCCTCCTGTTAGAGACCAGGAAACCGATGCCACAAAAGGTAAATAACCACTTTGAAAATGCCACCTCTGAAGCTGGAGGGCTCAGTGCAGCTGGCCAGAAAACTCCTTTGGTGCCTGGTTGTTCCCACAGCAATGCAGGGGCAGTCAATGGTTTTAAGCAGGAAAGAGACAGAGTCGGATTTGTGTCTTGGGAGGCTACTCCAGCAAGGGGTAGGGAATGACCTGAAGAGGCACCCAGCCAGAGTTAGGAAAATCAGCTAAAAAGCTGTTGCAGCATTCCTGTGAGTGGTGGGCACCCTGATCTAAGGGTGTAAGGAAGGAGCAAAGGAAACACGTGCACATTTGTTGGGAGACAGTTCACCACGATTCCCTTCGATTTATCCAAACCCCGTGAGCAAAGAAAGCACTAACTGCTCTTAGTTTCAATCTTTTCAAAGATGTTTATGCAGAGATCACCCTTGGAAGAAAAGATTTCCCAAAGGGGAAGCATGCTCACTGCTCAACACAGAAGATTTGGGACCCCGGAGCTCAGGGCTGGTCTCCTGTAACACAGTGCACTCCACACGGGGCGCCTGGCCCCTTCACGACTCCTTAGAGAGGACAGTGCAGGAAGATGCTGGTGCTCTGGCTGGCTACTGCTAAGCAGCAAGCCCTCTGTCTCTAACCCAGGAATCTTGTGCCAGCATCCACAGAGCTGTAGCAGGTAAGTTTGTCTGCACGTAGAATAAAGTCTCAAATCCTTCTGATTCTTGATGATCTGTAAGCAGAAGAATCAAGCTGGATTGGTCACTAGAAAAGAAAAGGAACCCAGGCTCTGGTTTTTCAGTCTGAGGTTTGTACAGTGGTTCAAACTGTTAGTTTAGAGAGCAATGCCATCAGGGGAGATGGAAGGTGTAAGGACTCTGCAGGAGGTACTGGAGATGAGACAGTAAATTCAGTTTAGAGGGCTATGAGCCCTCCATGCAGAAATAGCCAAATCCAAGCTCAATAACGGGGTAAAAAGGGAGGGGTTGTGTTAAAGAGATATAGCGGTCATTAGCACTAGGGCAGCTAAAACCATGATAGTGGATAAAGCCCTCTACCCAACATATAAAAAGTTTTTCAGGCCCTCCTGGAGCCAAGGGCAGACCATTCAGTGGAAGGATCACGTTCATCCTTAAGCACTGAGTGCCTAGCAAAGGACTCTGCACAATGTGCATGCCAAATAAATATCTGTTAAACAAGCAGGCAAAACCAGACCTAGACTCCGTTATGTAGTCTTTGTTTAAATTAAAGT
>NW_003852461.1:10466468-10468426 GCF_000181295.1 Otolemur garnettii | reverse complement strand
ACCAAACTAGAATTTAGTTCTAGATCCACATTTAACAATCTTATGACCTTAAGCAAGTGACTTAACCTCTACGACCTTTAGGGTCCTCACCTGTGCAAAGAGAATAATAAAAATGCATGCCTCAAAGATAGTGGTGAGATTATACTTTATAATACACGTGGACTACCTGACGCACAATACTCCCTGGGAAAGTGGCATCTAGTATTGTTACCACCATCATAACCAGGTAGGGGAGAAGTATTCATACAAAGGACACTCTGCGGGGGCCAGTGCAGAACATTCTAGAAGCAGCTGGGCACGCCAAACTTCCAGGACTGAAAACGGTAATAGTTAACACTGCTGAGTCCACACTGTGTCTGAACTTACAAAACTCTGTGAATGACAAGTATTATTCCCATTTTTCTGATTAAAAAACTGACACCGAGGCAAGTGGAGTGTGTGCAAAGTGCTAGAGCAGGAAATAAACCCAGGCTGACTGGCTCAGGGTCTGAGGCCAAATGGGCTTCTTGGGGAGAACAAGACTGCATTTTTTATGACTTATATTTTTAAAGAAAAGTTAAAATCTGTGAAAGCATTTATTAAAACCTTCAACTCACAACTACAAATACTATGATACTCAGTATTGAAAGATTTTTTATAAATATCTAAACAGACAAGTGGACAGATTCTTCTAGGTTGGCCTGGGTCCTATTTCACAGATTCTGAAAACTAGTAAGAATGACCGAACGCCTGGCTCCAAACACCACATAAGACAGAATCACAGCACGTCACCAAGTGACCCGTGAAATCCAACGTACCTCAAAGTCAAGGCTCAGGGGTTAAAGCTCTGAGGCAGTTTTGTGAAATAAAATGATTGCATTTTCCAACGTCCATTTCCTACTGTTCATGTCCTTAAATTTCGTTTAACACGCCCTCCACCCAGATGCAGGGTTTGGGGTTTTTGCTTCCCCATGCTGTGTGAATCATGCATTGCCTGCTAAAATACAAAGCCACTGGGCTGGGCCGCACTGAACTTCATTCCAATCTTGCTTTGTTTTGTTTGTCAAAGAAAGTGGAGATAAAATACGCTAAATATGAACCCATTGAGGGATGACTAAATAATCCACGCAAGCTGTGCCCACTCAGTGCACTATCATACAAACATTCAAGGCAGCATTTACAGATGTGGAGAAAATAATGTATCAAGTGGGGGGGAAGCTCGATACAAAATATTGTATACAAGATGCTCACATTTACGAATTTTTTTTAAATCTATGCACACAGCAAAAAAACCGGGAAGGAACTACATCAAAGTATTAAAGGGGATCACTGTGGTTATACATGAGCAAAGGAAGATTTAATCATTTTTCACTTTCTTTTTATTAGTCTATTTTCTGAATTTCCTTCAATGTACATATATTATTTGTACATTGCAAAATTGCAGTAAACTAATTAAAAAACAACAGAAAAAGAGGAAGTACTGGAGAGGAGAAGAAGGCCCGAAGACCAGCTCATCAAGATCCCAGTGCTCTGTCTTCCTTCACTCTGTCAGAGCTCTTTTAGAAAGGACCGCTCTCTTTCAGGATCTCTATTCCTTATACATTTCAGAAGTCCAATGTGCTATATCCTTTGTACTACAGAGCCTTCTTATACTTTTTAAATGTTTGGAATATTTGCTTTACAGATACCTTAATAGATAAACAGATATAAGAAAGGAAAGGAAGGAAGAGACAGAGACAGAGAGAGAGAGAGAGAGAGAAGGAAAGGAGAGAGGGAAGGAGGGAGGAAAGGAAGGAAGGAGGGAGGGAGGAGAGAGATACGGAGACAGACATTACTTTACCAAAAACATTCCAGTTGTAGCTCCTCTTAGAAACAGGCCAGGTGCAGCAGCTCATGCCCCCATTGTCCTAGCGCTCTGGGAAGCCAAGGAGGGAGGATTGCATGGGCTCAGGAGTTCAAGACGAGCCTAAGCAAGGGTG
>NW_003852461.1:10456834-10465266 GCF_000181295.1 Otolemur garnettii | reverse complement strand
TACTCTGCTAGCTAGAAATGACTGAATTGAGTCTGGTAAGATGAATAGAATAGCAGTGCAAACGACATAATGAACTCTCAGGGCTGTTTACATCTGGGAATGCACATCACATACACATAACTCCATATGCAACCAGTAATCTTTTAACCACTTCCAAAACACCAGTCATAATACAACCCAAGAAAGAATAATGACATGCACCTTTTTTTTTTAAAGAAGAATACAACTATTGGAAGAGCTTTGGGAAATTAACACAGCCCCACTGCCGAGGTCAAATTCATAGGTAGCATATAAGCAAAACAGGCCTGGTAAACTGGCTCAGTCACATGGCCCTCACTGACAGAGCCAGCAGAGTTTCAAAGCAGCGTGGAAACCATGGGAAGTACGATGCCTGACTACCTTTCTTTAAGGGGTGTAGAAACACCTCTTGGCTCCTGCTGCTTCAGGATACCAATGTCTTGATTTCAGTTAACAGAAAATTCGAACATGCTCACACACTTCACTGCTGTTAAGACGGAGTGTTTGTGTGTTGTCAGCCTTGAGCAGCACCGACTCAACAGGTCCACAAACTTTTTACAAAAGTAAACACAAGCTAATTGAGAAAGATAGAAGAGTTGGGGGGGGGGTGCTCAAAGGGTAGAAAGTCAATTATCCGTCACAAAAGAACCAGAGGTGTTTGGTTTGGCTGTGAAGAAGCCACTTTCAGAATGTCAAGCCCTTTAAATAAGGCATCGATGATTCTAAGAAATTAACTTCCGGTTTGATCGGAGCCACATGCAGGAATTCAACAAAAGGTGTGTGGCGTAGAGGAAACTGCACTGCCAGCTCCTCCCCGTCCATGAGCTCTGGACCCCAGTGTCATCTCTCAGGCGATCTACAGAGGCTATTATTCTCACCTGCTCAGAATTCCTCCCCTGATTACAAAATTTTAAGAAACTGGGTGTAGAAGAGCATCACTTTGTGTTGTAACTTTTTTCCTACCTAGATGTTGACTCACTTGGCATTCCAACACCTATAGACCTTATCCATTGTTCATACATCTAGCTTTCACGCTGGTTCAGCCCTAAAAATGATTCAAGATGTGTCTTTTCTACAGACTGTCTTTAAAAGCCCACAATAGCCCTCAGATCCTACAATGAACATAAATGGGGTATAGTGCTACAGTAAAGGCTAAGACTCTGGAATCAGACAGACCCAAGTTCAAATTCTGACCTTGTATGTCAAGTTGTATGACCCAGAACAAGTTCCTTAAGCTCAGGATGGTCCTGACCCCAGTGGTGCTGTTGCGAGGACAGGAAAAACAAGGAGCAGATCTGAAAATCTACCTCCTGGGCTACCTAAGGAGAAACATTTTCCAAGTTATAAAATCTCCTGCTGAGGATGACAAAGTATCAAGAAGAAAGAGAGAGTGCGTTCAGCTTAGTCACTACACTAATAGAAGTTGCTGTAGGAAAAAGGTTGCTGTAGACCCTCCACAGCTGACCACTCCCTACACTGACCACCTTCTTACACTGACCTAATTTTCACAGACCAGACATGCACCATGTGTAGGTATCAGTACAGTAGGCCTAGTTCCTTATGGCGACCACCTCCCTCCGTATGTTAACCAGTTTGTTCCAGCCCCTTAGGTGGTCACCTACAGAGGCTCTGCTCACATGAACCACTCCCAGGCTCCCAACTCCTCAGCTATAAAATGAGCAGGCTGTCTCGGTGAAGCTCTTGAGTTTCAAGATCTGAAGACGTGAAAACTGTAACTCACATTACCGTATACAGCCTGCATCACCTAGCAACAGACATGCTTTTTAACAACCAGGTCAACATATTCTCTTTCCAACTACTTTTTCCACACTTAGGCATATTCTGCTGTTTTATAAGCTCCTCAAAGAAAGGGAATTCTTTTTCCTTTTTTTGAGATAGAGTCTCACTTTAGAGACCCCTGGCTAGAGTGCCGTGGTCTCAGCCTGGCTCACAGCAACATCAAACTCCTGGGCTCAAAGGATCCTCCAGCCCCAGCCTCCCAGAGTGCTGGGATTACAGGCATGAACCTCTGTGCCCAGGACTTTTCTGGCCATAGTGTTATAACAGTATCTGGTATACAACAGATGACTTTTGAATAAATCAGTAAGTGAATCATCTCTGTATATTCCCCAAGGGCATAAGGAATCAAACCCTGTTTATTGAAAAAAATGGATTTTCACTGTCTTTCTAGGTACGGATGACTTCTTACTCATCTCTGTAGCCCCTGGGCAGAGCCTGGTACATAGAAAAAAGGATCAACTAATCTTTTTACTCTGGAGACATGCTGACTAAAAAGCAAATGACCTATTCAAAAAAAGAGAAAAAAGGTAACTGGCGAAGTCTGTGGGACCCCAGACTTCTAGAAGCCTTTCTGTATGTCAGGCACTGAATGAGATGTCTTCTCAACAGCCAGACAGTTAGAAATGACTGACATCCTTTTAAAATGAGTAAGCAAGAGATTAAACACTTATCCAGAATCTCAAAGCTGACGAGCAATAGGGCTGGGCTTTAAACCGAGGCTTCCATGTTCTTCCTACCTTCCACAATGAGAGGCTAAGGAAGAGGAAGAGGCATGAAAACACCAGCTGCTCCACACAGCCGAAGTGATGCAGCTTCAGGGACGAAGGTGGCAGCAGCAGCAGGGATGAATGAGGCTTCAGGAGAGAGGCCAACCAGCTGGCTGGTCTCCAGTCCATGGCTTGCCACCTGCAGCCACGTGCAGCAGGGCTAGATGGGAAGAATGCTGATGCGAGTTAGTGCTCAGGAGCCATCAGTGGCTGGAGGGTGACAACAGAGCCAGGACAATTCCTTCTGCTCCTGATGGACAAGTGCAGGCTGGCCCAGAGGAAAACCTCAGGCCTAGATCTCAGAGCAGTGTCCTCAGAGCTGGTGGGTACAGCGCAGGACTCCCACATGGAAAGACTGCACACATTTTCCAGACAGAGATAGAAGTGGAGGAGGCCTGCACATTTCTTCTTGGAGGAAGGAATTTTATGACCCTCAGGTTGGGAAAATCAATTTAAGAGCAAGCCTAAATTCATGTGCTCTTCATGGAAACACAAAAGAGAGAGCGTTCATTTTTAAAGCATCAGAGCAGGATAGCTGCTATTTTTTTTAAATGCTATTTTGTTAAGTTCTTTTATAGTTTTATTAAGAATCAGCATGTGAACAGCAATAACCCCCCTATGATGACAAGGAAAACCAATGAAACATCTGTTTCACTATGTTTGGAACATCTCCTATTCTCATATTTTTATAATAATAATAATAACATCAAATAGAAACCTAGAATCTTATACATCTCTATAAAGCAGCGGTTCTCAACCTGTGGGTCACGACCCCTTTGTAACAATGAAAATACATCCTGCATATCAGATATTTACATTACAATTCATAACAGTAGCAAAATTACAGTTATGAAGTAGCAACAAACATAATTTTATGGTTGGGGGTCACCACAACATGAGGAACTGTATTAAAGGGTTGTGGCATCAGGAAGGTTGAGAACCACTGCTATAAAGACAAGATAAAACACTCAGTATAGCTACTTTTTAATTTTCTAGGGGTACAAAAATAACTCTCCTAGGGACACCACACTAAGCTCCAGCTCGCAGGCTCAAAGAAACCCACTTTAATACTTGAAGCAGACCCTGCCAGCCTCGGTCTACATGCCCACTGCTTCCTGGTGCCTCTCCATCTCAGCTCCATCCAGACGTTTAAGGCTGGTTGGAACATCTTCCTTATTACCAGAGCTTAACAGCCTGCTAAAGTACAGAGGACAAAAGACTATACAGGATGTTGGAGAGAAATCAAAGCCAGATCAGCAACTAATTGAGCTTTCTCCTTGAGTTGAAAAAAAGAAGAAAAGGGAAAAGTGCACTCTGGATGGAAAGCACTGGTGTGACTTCACTATTCCTGAGCATGCCAGAAGCCGTAACATCTGTAAAGTACAGTCTTTACATTTTCAGTATTCAAGGGCATAACTAAAAAAATCAATGCGTAAATATGCACATGTGCTAACTATTGTCTTTCATCGCTTAAAAAAAAAAAAAACAGCAGCAGGAGTCCAAGTTTTACTGGAAAATTTTGAGTTGTCTCTGTCTGAAATTTACTCTGGTTGGCCCTGAGGATCTCTGCACACTACCCTGAAGGGGGAGAAGAAAAACAGAAACTTTATAGGTAGAAACTCCAAACCCACGTTTGACCACTCTCCAGCCTCTTCCCTTCCAGAACAGCCAGACAGAACATGGAGAACACATCACTCCTGAGGACATACCCAGTGTGCCACTTCTAATACTGATTCCTGCCCCAACCCACAACTCACACTTAAAATGGATTAATATTAACACAGCTACCTTTTAGTGAATTAGCGAGTGTCTATTCTCTGCCAGGAATTGTATTAGATCCTTTAGATAGAGTCAGTTCTGGTGTAACACAGCATCCAAGTTCCAAAAATCACCATGCAAAATCATGCAATAAAACCCACAGGGCTTATGATGAAACAGGATTGGGGGACATCACTCAAAAACTGATCAGTGACACAAAATTAAAAAAGACAGAATCCCATAAAAATAGTAGCATAGTTTTCCACACATTAAATGCTTAAGAAATGCATAACTACATCTATAAATTTGCTACTTTACCTTGAGAAAAACCTGAAATTTACTTGTAGAAGTAGGTATCAGAGAGGCAGAAAAGTGGCTGGTTACTGGAAACCAGAAAGGTGAAGGAGCAGCCAGGGTGTGAGTGACCCCTGGTGAACCGAGGTGCTGTGTGTGCCCATGCAGCCTGCTTCAGCTGGGCACTGGCTTTTGGACACATCTTGTATTTCTCCTGGATAAAATCATATATGCAAACACGAAATTTGTGTTTTCCTCAAATTTTGCTAATATATCAATCAAATTTGAATAAATTTGCCTTTTCAAAACAAGTGTCACGACAGAACTAATTATACTTTATCTCCCTGAATCCTAGCAACATTGAAACAGAACTGGTATTAATTCCATTTTCCAGAAAAGGAAACTGAGGCTCAGAAAAGTGATTCCACCAGTCGCATCAGTGGTGATAAGTTGTAGAGCAAGGACAGGGCCAGGTCTGCCTGGCCTTCCCCACCACCACCTTATGCCCTAGAGCGCTAGAGCTGACAATTTGTTTTTTTACTTTGCAGACTAGTGCTGGGAAGAAGGTGTTCTCACACCTCCTGGGCAGATCAGAGCCTGCTCTGACTCTCCCACTCGGGCTCTCCTTGTCTGCACGACAGTGGTGTGGAAATCACCAAACATCTGTGCCTGTGGCCCCACCATGTCCCTTACCTCAAGCAATGAGTGCCATGGCCACACGATAATTATTAAGCTTTTAACGAAGCATTGGTGTTTTTTGTTTTGGCCTCATTTCTGTGACACTCCCCAGTCAGATTCAAAAGAACTTCAGCAGATTTCATGGAGCTTAAGAACTTACTTTCTGGAAATCCCTTTTGCTATTTTCACAACCTCTCTTCCTGGGAGCTTGTGTTCAAATTCCTTGGCAAGGGAGAACTAAGCTGTCTTACTCCATAAAACGCTGCAACTCAAGTCTGACCCAGCCACCTCTCTCCTGAAGCCTTTCCATGGCTCCACAGTGCCTGTTGATCCAATCCAAGCTCCCTGGTAGAGCCTGCAAGCTCTCCCTAACCTGTCCCCAGACTATATCCTAAGCCACATCTCTGTCCCCTTCTCTCCACACCCACCACCACCCCCGCCCTGGGCTGGCTGTCCTAGAAAGAATGAGCTCAGTCCCACTGGCTCTCTGCTCCGTACTTCATCAGTCCTCCTGCCTGGAACACTCTCCACACTGCCCCTCATGTTACTCTCTCTGCCTGCTGAATTCCATCTCCAGATCTCAGCCTGGATATCCCTTCCTCCTGGGAGCCTTTGGGGTCCTGTCCCCCCATCATGGTTTAGGAGTCCCTCACAAGAGCTCACAGCACATTCCATCACAGCTGCTGCCCCACTTTACGGAAATCACCCATGCACATGTCCAGTGATTAAGTTCTATGAAGGCAGAAACTGTGTCTATTGGTTAAATAAGCAAAAGAATGAATATATTTGCTAACATATAGTGTGAAAGGACTGTCATGGGTCACGTCTCATCTGATCCACACTTACCATTTTATAAAACAAATGGAGACTCAAAGGGTGCGAGAGAGCAGACAGGTCACCCACTGCTGCAGAGATAGCAGGCAGCAGGCAGGCATTCCTTCACACATTGGTTCAACCAAGTTACAGCAACGAGGGTGTTCTAGACAATGACCAAATCATACAGAAAACCCCACCCTGGTGGCGCTCAAAGGACAGACAATAAATAAATAAATAGAATATACAGTACATTAATGTATCCATTTATCAGATGGTGATGATACTTTGGAAAAAAATAAAGCAAGGAAAGGTATCAGGTAGGGTCTCACTGACAGAGTATAATTTGAACAAAGACCCAGGAAAGGGGAGGGAGCAATCCATGCTGGTGTCTGGCCTCCAGGAAAGGACAGAAAACGCAGAGGTGCCAAGGTGCTGCCATGGGAGCAGGCTCGGAGTTGAAGGAGGAGCAGCAAGGTCAGCAGAGCTGGAGAGGCCTCAGCTGCATCTCAGATCTGGGGGGTGAGAGGAACAGCTGGTGTTTCCTGAGCATCTGCTATGTGCCCAGGGGGAACACAGGCTGAACAGAAAGATGTGCCTCTGTCCTTAAAGACCTCGCAACCTGTCACCCAGGTTTGAATATCCTGGAATCAAATCGCACCCTGAAATACGACAAGCATGTAAAGGTGGCCTCACTCATTAGCCCATCACAAGGGTGTCGGTGCCCTGGAAACTGCTTTGCCAGTCCTGCTGAAAGAAGCAGCAGGTGGTGAGAGCTGCACCCACCAGTGCCTTCTGTGATGGCTTCCTAGGGAGGAACACAAAGTCATCTTCTGTCCATCAAGAGCACTGGCAGCCACATCACAAGGGTTTATGAACTTCTGATCAAGTGTATGAAATTAACAGAAAAATGTTTCAAAATGTATTATTCTAGGGAAATTATGTAATAAAGACAAAGCTTCCCTATTACTTAAAGTAATGAAAACAAAAATAAGGATTTATAAGCTTCCCAGCTCTGACCTAAATGTGCTATACATTACTCCTGCGTCGCTCCTACTTTGGAGAAACCACTACTGATCGCATCACATTACAAAGTATCAACCAAAACCAGGTTGGCGTTCCCTCCAAGACCACAACAGGCTCAAGTTACAGCAAGCTTATTAAATGGGATTTTTCCCTCTCTTTTATATAAAAACTAGAATGATTTTACCTTTCGGGTGACCAGATTAATGCCTGAGACATTTTTTAAAAACCCCTAACAAATAAGAGGAGCATGCACATTTTCTCAACTCACAAAACAAGAGATTTTTTTAAAGCCTGCAGTTTACTGGTGGGACCCTAAAGCTAAAGAAAAAACATTTATGAGTTTAGTTTCCACAATTTTTCTTCTGGGCTCTCTGGTGCAGAAGCTCCTGGCCGTACTCTAGGGAAACCTGGAAGTCGCTGGAAACAGGACAGAAGGGTTTGGAAAGCAGGTCAGTTTCACCCAGTTTAAGCTTCCCTGAAGCCCAGAGCACCAGCTTTCCCTGGGAGGGAACACAACCTCTCACTGTTTTCATGACAGCATCCAGCCTCAGCCTTCTTCACTGAGCTCCCTCGTGCTTCGGAGCACAAAACCTAGTCTCTTGGAGACTGAATCACCCAACTTGTGTGTCATCAACATCCTTGCTGTGGCCCACCAGAATGCTCTACATCAACTACAGCTGATCCTTCATCATCACTGCAGTATCTCTTGAGTCCCCTCCATTTCTGTATCTTCTTTGTATAGGTCAGAACCCCTCAAACAGTCCTTACCCCCTTCCCACCAGCACAGAAAAGGGAAGGGGTGTGGGGCAGAGGTGGGAGGGATGTAGGGTGCAGGTGTAGGTAGGAGAGGTGTGGGGTGTGGGTGGGGGCAGGAGGGGTGTGGGGCAGGGGCAGTGGCTGGGGTGAATACTCGGTGCCCGCCCTCCCACATCTATGGACATCTATCTTAGCACCATCTCCACTACTGTGCTCTCTATTCCATTCCTCTGTCTTCTGGGGCCCAGGGTCCTGAGTCCACGACTTTTCTAGATTTTCCATAGAGGAACCTGAGATCCACTCAGCAGGAAGCCGAGTCGGGATCATATGGGGTCCTTGACAACCGGATGAAGATTCGTTCCACTGAATCACTCTTATAAAGTCCAATAGCTTAAATCTAGCCTCCTGAATGGATTTTGGCTAAAAATGAAATAAACATTGTGTATTTCTCAAGTTGTGCAGGATAAAGACGAGAAACATTGACAGAAAGAAGTAATATCACTGTTAAAAATTCAGATTTTA
>NW_003852461.1:10455221-10456432 GCF_000181295.1 Otolemur garnettii | reverse complement strand
ATATATATATATATATATATGTTTAACAGTGATTTTGAGGCGTAATTTACATAACATTTGCCCCCTGCAGACGTAAGTTTCAACTATTTTTAGTAAACACATGCAGCAAGGCCAATGTTCTGCTCTTAGAACATTTCCATCAAAGGCCTGCTGCACCAGGATGGCAACTGCATCCCCACCTGCCCAAGGCAGACACAGGTCTGCTTCTGGGTCTAGTTTTTTGCCTTTTGTGACAAAAATGGAATTGCACAATATGTGGTCTTTTGCTTCTGGCTTCTGAGACTTAGCATAAGGTCTTCGGGGTATAAACGCATTGCAGCCTCTATCAGTACTTTGCTCCTTTTTATTACTGCGTATCAGTGGTATTCTATTGTATAGATAACACCACGTTTTGTTTACTCACTAGCTGAAGAACACGTGGGCTGTTTCCATTTTTGGCCATCACTAATAATGATGCCTTGAGCATCTGCACAAATGTCTTTGTGTGGACACATATTTTCATTATTTCTTTTGCATAAATACCTAGGAACAGAGCTATTGGCTCATATGGTAAGTTTGTGTTTAATTTTTAAAGAAATTGTCAATCTTTATCCAAAGTGGCTACACCATTTCACCATTCTTATCAGAAATGTATGAGGATTTCAATTTCCCTACATCTTCACCAATACTTGGCGCTGTTAATTTTTGGTTTCGGGGTTTCTTTTTATTTTAATTATAGCCATTCTGTTGGATATCTTATTGTGGTTTTAGTTTACTTTAGAATATTCCACAACACTGAGGAATATTTACCATATAATATTAAGATAAGTAAAGCAAAATTCAACATTGTCTGCACAGAAGGACCTCACTCATACATGAGCCCTATACATATAAAAATGCCCCCTAAAATCAAAATGTTGACAAAACAGAGCAATTTTTCTTCTTTACTCTTAACTATAAATTTTTATGAGAGTAAATGTCTAATAAAATATATTTTAGAAATTTAAGATACTATTCAAACACAGAGAATTATGGTTCGCAAGTCATTGAGAGTTAGGATTTATATAGCCAAGCCTCAGCTAAACGCATGCTTCCCTAAAGCACGCTTCTGAGACCCTTCAGTCAATGACAAAGTCCAGGCCAAATCCAACTTACTGTCTAGTTCTGTATGCTCTACAAGCTTAAGAATGGTTTTTATGGCTCTGCGCCTATAGCTCAACCGGCTAAGGCGC
>NW_003852461.1:10453047-10454849 GCF_000181295.1 Otolemur garnettii | reverse complement strand
AAAAAATCAAAAGAAGAATCATATGTTATATCTCATGAACATTTTATGAAATTCAAATTTAATTCTATAAATAAACTTTTATTGGAAGAAAGCCACGCTCATCTGTTTACAAATTATGTATGGCTGCTTCTCACATTACAACAGAGTTGAATAGTTGCAGCATAGTCTCGATGGCTGGAAAAGCCTAAAATCTTTACTACCTGGGCCTGAACCTTTGCAGAAAAAGTCTGCTGATTCCTGTCTTCCCATCCTTGCAGTAATTTTAGATTAGCCAGTCTTTGTATTATTTCATATTTATATATATTTTCTAAAATTTTAAGATTTGTAGTAGACAGACACAATATCAAACACTTTTGGCTAGGCACAGACAGTGACTCAAGCCTGTAATCCTAATGCTTTGGGAAGCTGAGGTGGGAGGATCACTTGAGGCCAGGAGTTCCAGGCTAACCTGAGCCATGGAAGAGACCCTGCCTTTACAAAAAATTTAACAAAAAAAAATTAGTTGGGCAAGGTGGCCCACACCTGTTGTGCCAGCTACTTGCCCAGAAAGCTGAGGTAGGAGGATCACTTAAGTCCAAGAGTTCAAGGTTGCAGTGAGCTACAAAGATGCCCCTGTACTCTAGTCCAGGGGACAGAGTGAGATCCAAACCTTTCAAAGTACTATTTTAAATTATAAAACTTTATTTCTCTGCCTGGCAGCTAGCAAGCCCTCAAGGCTTATGGATTGGTGGGTAGATGGATGGATGAGTGCATGTACATATGGAATCAACATTTATTAGGGCTGACCATGAGCTAAGAGTGATAGCAAGGCCCAGTGTGGACTGAAAGGGATCAAGGAAAGATCTGTCCCCAGGAGATCTCTAAGTAAGATGATGGATATAAACCAGGACCACCTCACAAACAGAAATTACAAAAAACATATGAAAAAGGTGTTTAACATGACCAATAAATCAAAACTATATAAACTTTAGCAATAACAGTATTTAAAAAAAATAACAAACATAGTATCAGTTCAGGAAAAGGAAAAAGCTTTCTTCTTTTTTGTTTTTTGACAGAGTTTCTGTTGCCCTGTTAGGGTGCAGTGGCTTCATCATAGGTCATAGCAACCTCAAACTCCCAGGCTTAAGTGATCCTTCTCCCTCAGCCATCCGAGTAGTTAGGCGCCCACCAAAACGCTGGCTAGTTTTCCCATTTTTAGTAGAGATGAGTCTTTCTCTCGCTTGGGCTGGTCTCAAACTCCTGAGTTCAAGGGATCCTCCTACCTCATCTTCCCAGAGTGTCAGGATTACAGGCATGAGACACATTTCCAGACTGAAAAAGCCACTTTCTAGAGATCACAGAGGGACAGGCATTTCCCCAGCCTCTATTATACGCACAGTGGTTGTATTAATAGTTATCAAAACCCTTTGACCTTTGACCCAGTAATTCATTTTTGGCCAAGAAAATAATCATAGATACACACAAAAATTTACCAGTAATGAGAGAATTCTTTATAGTCAAACAAGAAGGAGAGAAAGGGGAAAGAAAACACTAATGTCCCACCACAGGGAGTAAAAATACTGTACCCCAATCACACACAACACAAAGATGTGGGATTATGTGAACCACGGAGCACCCTGCACGCTGGGCAGAGAGCCTCTCACCACGGCCGCCAGTGAACCCCTGAGCACCGTGCACACTGGACAGAGAGCCGCTCACCACGGCCGCCAGTGAACCCCTGAGCACCCTGCACGCTGGACAGAGAGCCTCTCACCACGGCCACCAGTGAACCCCTGAGCACCCTGCACACTGGACAGAGAGCC